>NC_057742.1:18202808-18220029 GCF_004010195.1 Chiloscyllium plagiosum
CCTTATCTCCCATCACTAGGCTTCCAGCATCAGTTTGAAGTGGCCCAATGTCTACTTTTGCCTGTCGTTTGTTTCTTGTGTATTGAAACTTGAAAGGGTTCAGAAAAGATTGACAAGGATGTTGCCAGGGTTGGAGGATTTGAGCTATAGGGAGAGGCTGAACAGGCTGGGGCTGTTTTCCCTGGAGTGTTGGAGGCTGAGGGGTGACCTTATAAAGGTTTACAAAATTATGAGGGGCATGGATAGGGTAAATAGGCAAAGTCTTTTCCCTGGGGTCGGGAGTCCAGAACTAGAGGACATAGGTTTAGGGTGAGAGGGGAAAGATATAAAAGAGACCTACGGGGCAACTTTTTCACACAGAGGGTGGTATGTGTATGGAATAAGCTGCCAGAGGAAGTGGTGGAGGCTGGTACAATTGCAACATTTAAGAGGCATGTGGATGGGTATATGAATAGGAAGGGTTTGGAGGGATGGGGCCGGGTGCTGGCAGGTGGGACTAGATTGGGTTAGGATATCTGGTCGGCATGGACGGGTTGGATCAAAGGGTCTGATTCCATGCTGTACATCTCTATGACTCTATGTGTTATGATGCACCTCTGCAGTTGGTGGGAGTCAAACCCAAACCTTCCAGCGAGGGACACTACCCCGTTGCACAAGAGTCCTGTTGATACAGTGTGTACATACACACAAAATCTCATGATCATGAATAATTATGTCTAGCTACTTCTGCAAATGGTAAGAACTGATACAACTATGACATTTAAAAGGCATCAGGACGGGTACATGAATAGGAGGGATTTAGAGGGATATGGGTGAAATGCTGGCAAATGGGACTAGATTAATTTAGGATATCTGGATGGCATGGACGAGTTAGACTGTAGGGTCTCTTTCCGTACTGCACACCTTTATGACTCTGTAACATGCCTTTCACTTTCAATGTTGGGGTTAGTAATTTTGATTGACAGATGGGTCAAAGGTGGGAGGATGGGCTAGGCTGTGAGGTGGGCAAAACAAAGTTAGTTGTATTCCTTTTTGACAGGTATCTCTGGTCTAGGAATTTCTAATGATTGGGTTGTAATTAACTGTTTGCTCTCAGCCAAGCAGTCAATGTGAAGCTAACACAGCATTACGGAACCATATAAAAAGCAAGTGACTGTCATTCAAGGATCAATTTTTTTACCTAGAGATAATGCAGGAGAAATGCCCTTGTGGATAACATTTTGGAAAGGTTAGTAATTCTTGTAAATACCATTTGTAGAACATAAAACAGTACAGCACAGAACAGGCCCTTCAGCCCACGATGTTGTACCGACCATTGATCCTCATGTAAAGTAAACCTAATGTACGCACCCTCAAATTTCTGTGACCATATGCATGTCCAGCAGTCTCTTAAATATCCCCAATTACCTCGCTTCCACAACTACTGCGGGCAACGTACTCCATGCTCTCACAAATCTCTGCGTAAAGAACCCGCCTCTGACATCCCCTCTATACTTTCCGCCAAACAGCTTAAAACTATGACCCCTCGTGTTAACAATTTCTGCTCTGGGAAAAAGTCTCTGGCTATCAACTCTATCTATGCCTCTCATTATCTTGTACACCTCAATTAGGTCCCCTCTCTTCCTTCTTTTTCCCAATGAAAAAAGTCCGAGCTCAGTCAACCTCTCTTCGTAAGATAAGCCCTCCATTCCAGGCAGCATCCTGGTAAACCTCCTCTGAATCCTCTCCAAAGCATCCACATCTTTCCTATAATAGGGTGACCAGAACTGGACACAGTATTCCAAGTGCGGTCTAACCAAAGTTTTATAGAACTGTAACAAGATCTCTCGGCTCTTAAACTCAATTGCCCTGTTAATGAAAGCCAAAACACCATATGCTTTCTTAACAACCCTGTCCACTTGGGTGGCAATTTTAAGGAATCTATGTACCTGCACACCAAGATTCCGCTGTTCCTCCACACTGCCAAGAATCCTGTCTTTAATCCTGTACACAACTTTCAAGTTCGACCTTCCAAAATGCATCACTTCGCATTTATCCAGATTGAACTCCATCTGCCACCTCTCAGCCCATCTTTGCATCCTGTCAATGTCACGCTGCAGCCTACAATAGTCCTCTATACTGCCAATGACACCTCCAACCTTTGTGTCGTCTGCAAACTTGCTAACCCATCCTTCAATCTCCTCATCCAAGTCATTAATAAAAATTACAAAGAGTAGAGGCCCAAGAACAGAGCCCTATGGAACACCAATCACCACTGACTTCCAGGCAGAATACTTTCCTTCCACTACCACTCGCTGTCTTCTGTCGACCAGCCAATTCTGTATCCAGGCAGCTAAATTTCCCTGTATCCCATTCCTCCTGACCTTCTGAACGAGCCTACCATGGGGATCCTTATCAAATGCCTTGCTGAAGTCCATATACACCACATCCACCGCTTGACCCCCATCAACTTTTCTAGTAATATCCTCAAAGAACTCAATAAGATTTGTGAGGCATGACCTGCCCCTCACAAAGCCGTGCTGACTGCATTTAATCAAGCCATGCCCTTCTAGATGGTCATAAATCTTATCCCTCAGAATCCTTTCTAACACCTTGCAGACGACAGACGTGAGACTGACTGGTCTGTAATTGCCGGGGATTTCCCTATTTCCTTTCTTGAAGAGAGGAATTACTTTGCCTCCCTCCAGTCCTCAGGTACGATTCCGGTGGAGAGCGAGAATGTAAAGATCATCGCAAGCGGCCAAGCAATCACATTTCTCGCTTCCCAAAGCAGCCGAGGACAAATCTGGTCTGGCCCTGGCAACTTGTCAATCTTAATGTTTGTCAAAATTTTCAGCACATCAGCTTCCTCAATCTATATCCGTTCCAGCATGCTTACCTGCTCCTCAATGCTTTCATTCACTACAAGGTCCTTTTCTTTAGTAAAGACAGAAGCAAAAAACTCATTTAGGGCTTCCCCTACCTCCTCAGACTCTATACACAAGTTACCTATGCTATCTTTGATCAGCCCTACTCTTTCTTTGATCATTCTCTTATTCCTCACATACGTGTGAAATGCCTTTGGATTCTCCCTAATCCTTCCTGCCAAGCCTTTTTTGTGCCCCCTCAGACCATTTTTGAGCTCCTTCCTTGCCTGCCTGTAATCCTCTAGAACTGAACAAGACTCTTGCTTCCTCCACCTTACGTAAGCTGCCTTCTTTCTTTTGATGAGAAGCTCCTCCACTCTCGTCATTCAAGGTTCCTTTATCTTACCACTTCTAGCCTGTCTCAGAGGAACACATTTATGCATCACTCGCAGCAACTATTCCTTAAACAGTCTCCACATGTCTATAGTGCCCTTTCCATGGAGCAATTGCTCCCAGTCCATGCTTCCCAACTCACATTTGATAGCATCATAGTTTCCTTTTCCCCAATTAAATATCCTCCCATTGTGCCTGCTTCTCTCCTTCTCCATAGCTATGTAGAATGTGAGGCAATTGTGGTCACTATCACCAAAATGCTCTCCCACCGCAAGATCTGACACCTGCCCGGCTCATTGCCGAGCACCAAATCCAAAATGGCCTCTCCCCTCGTCGGCCTGTCAACGTACTGAGTTAGGAAACCCTTCTTTTTAAAATGAAAACTGTTTATTTTATGTTTAGTCTTAAATAAATAGACCCTATGAACTATAACATTGTAAAATATGTTACTCTTACTTGTGAGTTCATGCCTAAAGAACACTGATAAAAATTTAAGGAAACTCTGTAGCACTCTGATCATTTATAGTAGAGCTGAAAGTTATGTAGATATTATGATACAGCTCAGGGAAATGTAAATGATGAGGAATTCTATGAACTAACATTAATGGTTTTTTTCTAGAAGCAGTTTCAGATGAATTGAGTTTGGCTTTTGAGCAGGAACGTAAGACACCAACAGTAATGTGTGACTCCTGTGGAGTGTCAGAAAATTGTTACATGCTTTGGGATTATGATGTCCATACTGCACAATTGGTGAACCTCCAGGGAACGAGTTGTTCAGCTTATACATTATGAGCCTTTGCTGGTATATCTTCTGAATACAAAAGAACAAGGACACAGAGAGGAGAAAGAGAGAGAGAGAGAGAGAGAGAGAGAGAGAGAATAACACTATAAACTCTCAGTTGCTGTAATCACAAAACACATCAGCAGAAGACCTAACCTGAAAGAAACCAAACAGTAATTAACTAAAAGTACAGCTGAGTGAACTGATATTAATGTAGAATGGGAACAGAGTGACGACTTCTAAAATGGGAATTTGATGAGCGTGGGATTTCAGGGTGAGAAGGAGATAAACTAATACAGATCTTGTTTTTTGTGGACTAAAATTTAAGCTTGGTTTTTATTTTGAATAATTGCAAATTGACAATTAACTGTCAGTCAACTGTAAGTAGGTCACTGGCAGTTTGTCAATTAGCTACTGTTATTGGGGACTAACTACTGAAGCTTGGTTGTGCCTGAAAGCTATAGAAAGGGTGGCTATGGCAAGGGTCCAGCAGAGTGAGCTAATGGAATGAGTGGGCTTAATATGAACTGAAGCCAATGTGAGGGCTTCTGAAATGGGAATTTATTAAAAGTGGAAATTTGATGAAACTAAGTGGTAAATTATAAAAGTGTTAAATTATGTATGAGATAAATACCTAAGTAGTGTCTTCAAGTGAACAAAAATGAAATACATTAAGATTATGTCATTAATTTAGGCACCTTGGTATGGCAACTTATAAAACTTATCACTTTTTTTTGTAAAATACACGTGACAATAAATTGCTATTCTTGATCCTATTTTCTAGTAGAAAAGTAGTTTAAATTAACAACAATAATACTAACTCAAGTCCCACTCCAGAACTTGAAAGGAAGGCGCTTTCATGTCATGGTCATTTAGGTTGAATATCAGCTGATAAATACGTCCAATGTATACCAATGGCAGGCACTAAGAAGAGAGAGATTCCTGGTCAGCCATGTAATGGAAAGAAGTTGGAGCCTCTACCCTCATAGCTCCTGACTACAATATTCATACAAGAGTGTATGTTGCCACTTGGCAGGGGCTGGTTGACTCAGTTGGCTGGAAAGTCAGTGCAAATCAGACTGATACCAACTGCAGCGGAATTGATCCCTACTTTGGCTGAGGTCAATTTGGAACCTGGGTCCTATCTGTGATGGAGGTCGTAGTGATGTGTTTCAGCCTCAGTAGTCAGTCCCCAATAACAGTAGCTAATTGACAAACTGCCAGTGAAAATTGAAGAAGAAAAGTTGATGAGAAGAAGCCATATTAAATCCATTAATAACTTAGTATTGACAATGAATTGTTATTGTTGGAAATGGAGAAATAGATAATTACTGTCTGATAAGTAAATACAGATAATAGCATGACGGGCAGTACGATGGATTGTAGAATATGGGAATTTGTGGACCATGTGATTGTCGTGAGTGACAGAATCTGTGGGATGTGTTTGTATTCCAAGTCAGTCCAGTTCAGAGCTATTGGGCAGGAGTGTAAGTTAAGGAGCTCGATCACAAAAGGGGAGAAAGGAAAATTTGGATGGTTTACTTGCAAACACAGTCACTCCAAACAGAAAGGAAGAGGAGGAGGTCACTGGCAGTCAACAGAATTCGTGGAGATAGAAAAGGAGAAAATATAGAAAGTGATCCTGTTTGACAGGTGCAATGTTCTTGCTAACTTTGGAGCTAAAGACAATGAGGAGGATGGTCACAATGCTAACCAAGACACCGTGGAAATCAAGGTATTTTAAGGGAGGGAGAAATGGAGCTGAATAGAATGGTTTTAGTGTAACAGATTGATATTTAGGAAGATAAAGGATATCCTGAGTAGCTTCAATTTCAGAGTCTAAGAGGAAGAGTATTCTAAGCATTATGAATGTAAGGAACAAGCCTTTGTTGAAGGGTTTGAAACGGTTGAAAAAAAGCTTCAACGGTTTGGAGGAGGAACTCATTGTTGTGATCAAACCTAGAACCATAGCCGTACAAATGAAGAGGGAGGAGGTCCTTTTGAAGGAATAACTCAGACTAGGAGCTAACTTACAAAGCAGAACAAAAAGTCTTATATTTGGATTACTAGCTACATGATGTGCATACTGGCAAACATATGATTAAGACTGTGGTGTAGAAAAAGGGTTTCCAATCCATGGGGCACCAGCACCTGCAATGGGAAAATCCAACCACTGAATTTGGCTGCACCTGTACTGGAGTGAGATTAAGGTCTTGGGGGAAGGATGAGTTCCACATTCCAACAGGACTTTGGAGGGTGGGGGAGCAGGAAGCAAGTGTGGGAGGGGTTGTCGGAAGTTGTTTGTAAAATAATAGTTAACTTAAAAGAAAAGGTTCGGTCAGTGTACAAAAAGTGATGACAGAAGCCTAAAAGATTAAAGGAGACAGTAATAAAATAGCGATAAAAATAAAGTAGTATTGATAAGTAGTATGCTCTTAATCATCAATTAATTTTCAAATAGACTAGGAGAAACATAACAGTTCATGTAATAAAGGCACCAAATATCTAAGACATGTACAGGACATTTTTCTAGGCAAAGGAACAGGCCACTGCAGTTTTCGTGATGTTTAACAAATCAGGATTAGTTAATATCTTGATGATCAAGGAAACAGTTTCTGAAGACAATTATATTACCAAACTTCGTGTCAGGTTTGAGAGGTATAGAAAATAATCCACAAACTAAGATTATAAATTTGAGTGGGGCAAATGTTGCAGTCAGTGGTGAAAAAATAACTAATCAAGATAAGAGGACCAAAAACTCTTCATTATATTTTTGTAAGTAAGAAATCGAAGTGAAGAACTGAGAGTTGCATGTGAGATGCTGAATGATGACAAGAACATGTGAATCAGAAAACAGTAAGAGACCATTTGGCCCCTGAAGCCTGTTTTATTATTCAATAAGATCATGGCTTATCTGATGGTGACCACAACTCCACATTCTGACCTACCCCCAGTATCCTTCAATTTCCCTATTGACCAAGAATTTATCTACCTCTGCCTTATTCAACGATGCTGTTTCTATCACTTTCTGTGGAAGAGAGTTCCACACATTCACAAATCTCTGAAAGGAAAATTCCTTATCTCCACCTTAAATGGATAGCCCCTTCCTTCTAAATTGTGTCCTCTAGTTCTAGTTCCTCTACAATGAGAAACATTCTTTCATCATCCATCCTGTCAAGTCCCCTCAGGATCTTTTTTGTATCTATTGCCTTGCATTTTTCTAAACTCCGATAGATATGAACTCAACTTGTCCAATCTTTCCTCATTTGATCACTACCCACCTTCATTCCAAGAAGTGGTCCAGTGAACCTTCTCTGAACCAATCACATTCATATCCGTTCTTAAATAAAGAGACCAAAACTCCCAGTATTCCAGATGTGGTCTCAACGAAACTTCGTACAATTGTGGCTAAACATCCCTACTTTTATGTTCCATTTCCCTTGCAATAAATTACAACATTCCATCTTCCTTTTATTTGGTGTGACTGCATACTAATATTTTGTGATTCATTTATCAGGATATTCAGATCTCTCCATACTTCAGAATTCTGCAAATAGTCTCTATTTAAATAATGCATGTTCACATTTTCCCACATTTTACTCCATCTGCCCCATTTTTGGTCCATTCACTTAACCTATCTTTATTCCTCGGCTGACTTGTTGCTTTCCTCTTCACAACTTAGGTTCCTATATATCTTTCAAAGGTCCAATGTAAACACTGCCCATCAATGCTCCCATCATCACAGTGCCATCTGCCAGAAACTCTGACCAACAATTTGATCAATGACATGAAAATGAAAAATTACCAATGGAAAAGGAGACAAATCAAGAGGTATTGACTTGAAATAAGGCAGTGCTATTTCAGGAATTTTCCTTCCTGAAGAAGGGCTCATGCCCGAAACGTCGATTCTCCTGCTCCTTGGATGCTGCCTGACCTGCTTGCTTTTCAGGCAAAACATTTTCAGCTCAGATCTCCAGCATCTGCAGTCCTCACTTTCTCCTAGTGCTATTGAACATAGACTTCTGTAACAGTACATATGTGAAAAGATTTTCTTTGTTGGTGTGTGTAGCATGTAAGATTGGAAGAAAGAAGAAAGCTTCTTCTGCTAGCAGTCCAGTTTAGGTATCTTTCCAGTAGCTGCTTATCCAGCTACACCAGATATAGCAAGGACTTGCATCTGGATAGGGCATTCAAAATATTTTTTAAAACTTCAAGGCTCCTCATAGGAGTGAAATCAGACAATTGGCAGAGAGAGTAAAAATGCATCAGGATTGGTGACAGAAGGCTTGGTCATAGAGTCATAGAGATGTAAAGCACGGAAACAGACCCTTCGGTCCAACTTGTCCATGCCGACCATAAGAACATAAGAAACAGGAGCAGGAGTAGGCCATCTGGCCTTTCGAGCCTTCTCCGCCAGTCAATAAGATCATGGCTGATCTTTTTAATGCCTCAGCTCCATTTACCATCCTCTCACTGTAACCCTTAATTCCTTCTTTGTTACAAAAAATATATCTTAGCTATAAAAACATTTACTGAAGTAGCATCAACTACTTCACTGGGCAGAGAATTCCATAGATTTACAACGCTTTGGGTGAAAAAGTTCCTTCTCAATTCAGTCCTAAATCTGCTCCCCCTAATTTTGAGGCTATGCCCTCTTATCCTAGTTTCATTTGCCATTGGAAACATCCTCCCTATGTCCACCTTATCAATTCCCTTCATAATTTTATGTTTCTATAAGATCCCCCATCATTCTTCTAAATTCCAAAGAATATAATCTCCTCATAAGCCAAACCCCTCAACTCTAGAATCAACCTAGTGAACGTCCTCTGTACCCCCTCTAGTGCTAGTACATCCTTTCTCAATTAAGGAGATCAAATCTGTACATAGTATTCCAGGTGTGACCTCACCAGTACCCTATATAGTTGCAACACAATAGTCCTTTTTACTGTTACTCCTACCAACATGGATTACTTCACATTTATTCACATTGTATTCCATCTGCCAGACCTTTGCCCACTCATTTAAAATATCTATATTCCTTTGCAAAGTTTCACAGTCCTTTTCACACTTTACTCTTTGTGTCATTTGCAAACATTGACACCCTACACATGGTCCCCAACTCCAAGTCATCTATATAAACTGAATAATTGCAGACCCAAAACTGATCCCAGTTACTGATCACAAACCAGAATAGCACTCATTTGTCCCCACTCATTGCTACTTGTTAGTCAAGAAATCCTATATCCATGCTAATATTGTACCCCTAACGCCATGCATCTTTATCTTATGCAGCAGCCTCTTGTGTGGCACCTTTGGAAATCTAGGTACACTACATCTACTGGGTCCCTGTTATCCACCGTGCTCATAATGTCTTCATAGAATTCCAAAAGATTAGCTAAGCATGATCTGCCTTTCATGAACCCATGCTGCATCTGCCCAATGGGACAATTTCTAGCTTGATGCCTAGCTATCTGTTCCTTGACAATATACTCAACCATCTTGCCCACTATACAAGTTAAGCTAATGGGTCTATAATTCCCCATCTTGGCATCACATTTACTGTTTTCCAATCTGTTGGAACTGCCCCAGAGTCCAGCGAATTCTGGAAAATTACCACAAGTGCTCTTGCTATTTCTCCTGCCATCTCTTTTGGTACCCTGGGATGCATTCCTACAGGGCCAGGAGACTTGTCTATCCTTAGCTCCATTAGTTTGCCAAACACTTCCTGTCCATGAATATGATAGTTTCCAGGTCCTCACCTACCTTCACCTCTTTGTCAATTACTGGCATATTATTTGTGTCCTCCACTGTGAACTCGACACAAAATGCCTGTTCAATGCCTTGGCCATTTCATCATATCCCATGACTAACTGCCCCTTCTCATCCTCTAATGGACCAATGTTTATTTTAACCACTCTTTTCCATTTTATGTATTTATTGAAATTTTTGCTATCTGACTTTATATTCTGTGCTAGTTTTTTCTCATGTTCTATCTTACTTTTCTTTATGGCTCTTTTTGTGGCTTTCAGTTGACTTTTAAAGCATTCTAAATCTTCTAGTTTCCCACTGATCTTGGCCACTTTGGATGCCTCCTCTTTTAATTTGATAGCTTCTCTTATTTCGTTAGACACCTATGGCAAATTACCCCTTTTCTTACAGTCCTTCCTTTTCACTGAAATACACTTTTGTTGAGCACTCTAAAAAATTGCTTTGAAAGTCCTCTACTGCTCATCAACTATCCCACCATAAAATCTTTGTTTCAGTCTACTTTAGCTAAGTCCTCGTACATCCTATTTTAGTCTCCCTTGTTTAAGCACAGGACCCTCGTATTGGATTTTATCTTCACACTAAATTCAACCATACTGTGATCACTCCTTCCAAGAGGATCCCTAACTATGAGGTCATTAATTATTCCTGTTTCATTACACAGGACCAGATCTAGGATAGTTTGCTCACTCATCGGTTCCATTACATAATATTCAGGAACACTATTGTGTATACACTGAACAAACTCCTCCTCAAAGCTACCCTGACTGACCTGTTTGATGAATCGACATGTAGATCAAAATCCGAAATGACTAGTCTCATTTGCCAGCATTTGGCCCATATCCATCTAAACCCTTCCTATTCATTTACCCATCCAGGTCCCATTAAAATCTTTCCCCTCTCATCTTAAATCTATGCTCTCTAGTTTTTGACTCCCCCAACCTGGAGAAAAGACCTTGTCTATTTACCCTATCCATGCCCCTCATAATTTTATAAACTTCTATAAGATTACCCCTCAGTCTCCGACACTCCAGAGAAAATAGCCGCAGCATATTCAGCCTCTCCCTGTAGCTCTGAATCTTTTCAGGTTTCACAATATCCTTCCTATAGCAGGGAGACCAGAATTGCATGCAGTATCCCAAAAGTGTTGGGGGTGTGGTGCTGGAAAAGCACAGCAAGTCAGACAGTATTGGAGGAGCAGGAAAATCGACATTTTGGGCAAAAGCCCTTCACCAGGAAGCCATTCCCAATGAAGGGCTTTTGTCCGAAACACCAATTTTCCTGGTCCTCGAATGCTGCCTGACCTGTTGTGCTTTTCCAGCACCACACCCTCAACTCTAATCTCCAGCATCTGCAGTCCTCACTTTTGCCTAGTATTCCTAATGGCCTAACCAATGTCCTATACAGCTGCAACATGACCTCCCATTTATCAAAATTAAACTCCATCTACCAGTCTTCAGCCCATTGACCTGTCTGATCAAGATCCTGTTGTAATCTGAGGTAATCTTCTTTACCGACCACTACACCTCCAATTTTGATGTCACCTGCAAACTTACTAACTATACCTCCTGTGTTCACATCCAAATTGTTTATATATATGATGAAAAGCAGTGGACCCAGCACTGATCTTTGTGGCGCACCACTGATCACAGGCCTCCAGTCTGAAAAGCAACCCTCCACAATCACCACCCTGTGTCTTCTACCTTTGAGCCAGTTCTGTATCCAAATGGCTAGTTCTCCCTATATTCTATGTGATCTAACCTTGCTAACCGGTCTACCATAAGGAACCTTGTCAAACGACATACTGAAGTCCATATTGATCATGTCCACCGCTCTGCCCTCGTCAATCCTCTTCGTTACTTCTTCAAAGACTCAGCCATGTTAGTGACACACAATTACCCATGCACAAAGCCATATTGACTATCCCTAATCAGTCCTTGCCTTTCCAAATCCTGTACCCCAGGATTCCTTCCAACAACTTGCTCATCACCGATGTGAGGCTCACTGGACTATAGTTACTTGGCTTTTCCGTACTACCTTTTTAAAATCAAAGATGTAAGTTTTAAGGAGCAGCTTAAAAAGAAATGAAGTGCTGAGTTGGTGTCAATTAGAGAGGAAATCTCTGGGCGTAGCATCTTAATGTTTGAAGACAAGGCAAAGGTAGGGACAAACAAGAGTTTAGGGTTCAAGAAACAGTTTTCAAAGCAACAAATTAATATAGTACATTTAATGCAGTAAGATACCCTGTGGTACTTTGACAGGAATGTTTTCAAACAAAGTTTGAATTAATATCACCCAAGGAGATGTTAGATGGAGTGTAATGTTTTTCAGATCAAAACCTGAACTCCAAATGCTAAGACGTTTAGCAAGAATAAATGAACTAGGGTCATATTTCCTGGAATTTCTGAGGTTGAGGGGTGATTACAATGAAGTTTTCAAGATATTAAGTGGAACAGATAGGGATAGACAGAGAGAAACATTTCTGGCTGGCTGGAAAATCTAGGACGAGAAATCTACGAAGTTTCAAGACTGTAATTATACATAGAAAGGGTGGTGGAAGTTGGGAACAACTATTAACTCTAAAATCAAGATTGATATTTTTCTGAGTCAAAGGTATTTAGTAAAATGGAACAAAAGGCATATGGAGTTAGATCAAAGATCAACCGTAGTCTCTAGGGATAGTGAAGCAGACCGAAAGGAATAATTGGGTAACTTCTATTCCTGTTTCTACTAGAAGTGATCAAATGAGCAATTTAAAGGAGGATATTGTAAGAGAGGTAAAGTGGAAATTCCAGATCTTTGAGGGTTGGAGAAAGGTTTTGAACAAAATCATGGGAATTTTAAAATTGAGGCGTTGATGGAGATGGGGCCAATGTCTTCTGGCCCAGGGCAGGACTTGTATAAATTTGTATAGTACACTTTGTGATGTTCAATAACTGGAAAAGCAAATATTTAATTTTCTTTGGCTGGACTAAATTGACTCTTAAATCTGGAGGACACTGGTACAGATTAATGCATGAACTATCCCTCAACATTAATAATGGAAAATTTAAACTTCCTCATGCAGCAACATACTTTATGTTCAGCATGTCTGAAATGTCAAATTATAGCAAAAATCTTTTTAATTAGCATCTATTGTGTGCTCATTTTGAGAACCAACTTGTGTTTTCTCAACTATTTGTATATGATCATTTGTAAATGTAAAAGGTTTCTCCTTTAATGAATGATGGAAAAACTCTCACTAATTACTCAAAGAATCCCTGCCTTGGATATTCACTAGTTGGCACCTAACAGTAGTAATATTGTCCTTGTAAATGAAAACAAGAGAGTTCTGGATGGGTTGGTAGAACACAATTACAATTTTATACTTTAATAACTAATTGAGGCAATTTTATTTTGTTTCAACCAGTTGAAATCGCTTACTTATCAAGTGTAGGCATCTAAGTGGCCCTCCAATACCTTACCCAACTGATCATTCTTCATGCCAGCCTAGTGTCTTAATATTTCCTTAGCAATGGCATCACAGTAGGGCTTTATCCCCTCTCACCTAACATTAACACATTTATACTTCATCTTAGCGGTACTGGAGAGGGATCATGAGGATGAACTCATGATTGTTTTGTTAAACTGTCCTGCCTCTTTCAGAAAATCATAAACAAATACCCCGTAGCTCTCAATTGGAGGTCTACAGTTCTCCTTAGCAATCCTGTGCCTAAGAGAAAACAATCTGAAAGAATATGAGATTCTGGTGTTTGAAAACAGAGCACAAAAGTCAGGAAATTGTATTAAACATAAATAAAACATAAGTTTTAGCTGTAATATTGTATCTCAGCTGGAATACTGTGTCTAATTCCAGGCACCACAGTTTTCAAAGGCTGAGAAGGCTTTGAAGAGGGTACAAAAATGATCTACCAGACCCAAAATATTTCCAGTCAGGTCTGTATCTCAGTCATGTCTTGACTGTGATATACTTTGTTAATTGCAGGATTTATTCTTTCAACAGACTTAAAGATAATTGAAACACCTCATTCAGGAACAAAAAGGTCGCACAAAGCTGTCCATGTATAAAAAAAAGCCTAAGAATATAAATACAAATTTTGTTAAGAATCTGGCCTTGCTACTTGTTTATAGTCATACAATATGAAAGTCTAATTGGAAACTGTTTCTTCAGAGTTGAAAGGACAGGTTTGCATCTGATGAGCTCAATATGATTCGAGGTATTAACTATTTCGTTGAAATCTGCCTGTTATAATTTCAGCATCTATCATCAAAGAAAACAACTTCCAGTCGTGTTCCATGATAAAATGCCTGCTTCGTATTCAGATTTTGTTGCATCATTATTTTGTTGCTGTTTCCTTGAGTCTAATTTTGTGCAGTGACATATCCATCAGTGTTAGTATGTGTAGAAAGCTTGGAAGGCACAGAGTGATCTATAGAATCAACATTAATGTATTCTTTTAGTTCTCCTGCCAACCTTCCTAAAAACAATTCTTTAATTTCTTGGTGAATCTTCATTTTTAATAAGATATCTTTTGAATGGTAAGTTTTGTCAAAATACTTTTGCCACATTTAACCAATTCCATTGACTCCTCCATCACTCCTATGCCATCCCTTCCAGGCCATCCCCTCGTTCCAATGCCATTCTAAAGTCATCCTTGCCAGCTCCTATCTTTCTGTCAACCCTATCCTATCTCAACCTCTCCAGCTAAGGTAACTTCATTGTTATGACTCCCTTACCTTCTGCTGTTTGCCTTCATCACCAAAATGGCTGACTTACTGCTGCCACCAAAGGTAGCCACACACATTCCATGTCTGCATACCCATCATGCCTCTGCCTGCAACAGGCACCCCCACTAAATAAAGCCAACAGATGTGTCCTTAAACTGAACAATCAACACATTCCAAAAGGAAGCAAGTATTGTTATAACAGATGATTCCAGGGTGGAATGATTTCGGTTCAGTGGAGAGATGGGACAAGCTGGAGTCATTTGGCTTTGGTTTGACTACATCTGGAATACTGTTTACAATTTTGGTTTCCATATTTAAGGAAGAATATACTTACATAGGAGGCAATACAGCCAAAGTTCATTAAAATGTGCTCTCTGGGAGGAAGGGATTCTCCTATGATAAGAGGCTGAGTTAATTGTGCCTTATTCTCTGGAATTTAGAGGAATGAGAGATTATCTCATTAAAACATACAAGATTCTGAAAGGGATAGATAGGGTACAGTGAGAGATTGTTTCTAGATCAGGGAACTTAAAAGGGACACAGTCTCAGAGAAATGGGCTGATCATTTAGGACTACCTTGAAGAAATACTACTTCAAAGGATTGTAAGTTTTAGAATGATAAACCCCAGATATAAACATACAAATTAGGAGCAAAGGTCAGTCAGGTCCTTGAACACTGTCACTAATCATAGAATCCCTAGAGTTTGGAAGCAGGCCATTGAGTCCCACCAATCTTCCAAAGAGCATCCCACTCAAACCTCTACCCTATTCCCAGAACACTGGATATCCCATGACTAATCCACCTAGACTGTACATCCCTGGAAATTATGTGTAATTTAGCATGGCCAATCCACCCAATCTGCATATCTTCGGATTATTCAGTAACATTATGGCTGATCTGATTAGTCAGTGTTCCCATCCTTTCCCATCATATCAAGAATCTATTTATAGCTTAAAAATATTCAAAGACTCTGTTCCTACTGCATTTTGAGAAAGATAGTTTCAAATATGCACAACACTCTATGGGTATAAAAAATTCTCATTTGTCATCTTAAGCAGGTGATCCTTTAATTTTAAACATTGCCACTTGGTTCTAGATTTTTCTACAAGAGAAAACATCCTTTCCATGTGCACAGTCAAAATCTTTCAGGATCTTACATATTTCAATAAAGTCACCTCTTGTTCTTCTAAAGTTTAGTTGGTACATGCCTTGCCTTTCAAATCTTGCCTCATTAGACAACCCACCCATTCTAGGTATTCATGATTTGGAGATGCCGGTGTTGGACTGGGGTGTACAAAGTTAAAAATCACACAACACCAGGTTATAGTCCAACATGTGTTGTGTGATTTTTAACATTCTAGGTATTGATTGAGGAAACCTCCTTTGTACTGCTTAACTGGAGAGAGTTCAGAAACGATTCACCAGGATGTTGCTGGGATTGGAAGGTTTGAGATCTGGCTCAGTGGTTAGCACTGCTACCTCACAACACCAGGGATCTGGGTTTGATTCTGCCTCGGGCAACTGTCTGTGTGGAGTTTGCATTCTCCCTGTGACTGTGTGGGTTTCCTCCCATAATCCATAGTGTTTAGTGATGTCTAGGTTAGGTGCATTAGTCAGGGGTAAATGTAGGGGAATGGGTCCGAGAGGGTTACCCTTCGGAGGGTTGATGTGGCCTGTTTCCACACTGTAGGGATTCTGTGATCTGGAAAGGCTGGAACTTTCTTTCAATGGAGTGTAGGAGATTGAGGGATGACTTTATTGAGATTTATAAAATCATGGGGACTAGACCAAGGTTGGGAGCCAATGAGGTATTGTTTATGTTTGGATGGTTTGGAAGTCAATAGTCTCCAGTTGATATTGTGGAGAAGTACAATCCCAAGTCTCAGGAGGGGAGCTTCCTGTCTGTGAGTAGTTGTCTTTACATGTAACCCTTGTCCATTCCACAATTGCTATGAATTACTTTTCCCTTGTATGATGAGGATTTGATTTACACCAACAGTAGGTTTGTAGGGCAGGCTACAGAGAACAAAAAACTACCTGATTCCCCATTGCTGATATGAGCTCACTAGAAACTTTACAAAGTGATCATTGTATAATACCTTTTAAATAACTCATTCTGCACCATTATGGTTGACTCTTAACTCCTTTCTGAATGGCCAAGTTAAGTAACTCAGTATGAAACTATTCAAGACTGCTCAACTTTAGCATACTTTCCTTTGTGGCTCAGACATTTTGCTTATACGAGTTGGGACATCATGTTGAAGTGTACAGAACTTTGGTGACGCCTATTCTTAAGTATTGTGTTGAGTTCTGATCGCCCGGTTATACTATTAAGCTGGAGAAGGTTTAGAAGAGATTTAACTAGCATGTTGCCAGGAATGGAGGGTTTGGTTACAAGGAAAGCCGAGATAGAGTCATAGAGATGTACAGCATGGAAACAGATCCTTCGGCCCAACCCGTCCATGCCGACGAGATATCCCAACCCAATCTAGTCCCACCTGCCAGCATTTGGCCCATATCCCTCCAAATCCTTCTTATTCATATACCCATCCAAATGTCTCCTAAATGTTGCAATTATACCAGCCTCCACCACATCCTCTGGCAGCGCATTCCATACACGTACCACCCTCTGCGTGAAAAAGTTGCCCCTTAGGTCTCTTTTATATCTTTCCCCTCTCACCCTAAACCTATGCCCTCTAGTTCTGG
>NC_057742.1:18220446-18225314 GCF_004010195.1 Chiloscyllium plagiosum
AGGATCCAGCACCGATCCTTATGGCACTCCACTGGTCACAGGCCTCCAGTCTGAAAAACAACCCTCCACCACCATCTTCTACCTTTGAGCCAGTTCTGTATCCAAATGGCTAGTTCCCCCTGTATTCCATGAGATCTAACCTTGCTAATCTGTCTCCCATGGGGAAACTTGTCGAACGCCTTACTGAAGTTCATATAGATCACATCTACTGCTCTGTCCTCATCAATCCTCTTTGTTACTTCCTCAAAAGACTCAATCAAATTTGTGAGACATGATTTCCCGCACACAAAGCCATGTTGACTATCCTTAATCAGTCATTGCCTTTCCAAATACATGTACATCCTGTCCCTCAGGATTCCCTCCAACAACTTGCCCACCACCGGTCAGGCTCACTGGTCTATAGTTCCCTAGTTTGTCTTTACTGCCCTTCTTAAACAGTGACACCACGTTTGCCAACCTCCAGTCTTCCAGCACCTCACCTGTGACTATCAAGAATTCAAATATCTCAGCAAGAGGCCCAACAATCACTTCTCTAGCTTCCCACAGAGTTCTCGGGTCCACCTGATCAGGTCCTGGGGATTTATCCGCCTTTACCCGTTTCAAGACATCCAGCGCTTCCTCCTCTGTAATATGGACATTTTGCAGACTGAAACGTTTTTCACTAGATCATAGGAGGTTAAGGGGTGACCTTATATAGATTTTTAAAATCATGAGGGGTATAGTTAAGGTGAAGGGAAGGTGTTTTTTTCTCTGTAGTGGGCAGTTCAAAACTAAGGGGTATATTTTTAAGGTGAGAGGTGACAGATTTATAACAGACATGAGGGGTATTTTTTTTTAAAAAAAGAGTGGTTAGTGTGTGGAATGAACTATCAGAGGAAGTTATGGATGCAAGTACAGTTACAACATTTAAAAGACTTTTGGATAAGTACATAACTAAGAAATATTTGGAGGGATATGGGCCAACTACAGGTAGATGGAACTACTTTAGTTTGGGTTTATGGTCAACATGGACTAGTTGGACTGAAGGTCTGTTTCTGTGCTGTATGACTTAATGAGGGGCATTGATAATGTGAATGACAAAGGTCTTTTCCCTAGGGTGGGGGATTTCAAAACTAGGGGGCATATTTTTAAGAGAAAAATTTAAAAAGGACATGAGGGGCAACATTTTTACAGTCGTGTATGGAGTGAACTGCCAGGGAGGGTGGTGCAAGCATGTACAGTTACAACATTTGAAAGACATTTGATAAGTTCATGAATAGGAAAGGTTTGGAGAAATATGAGCCAAGTGCAGGCAGGCAGCACTAGTTTAGTTTGGGAACATGGTTGACATGGACTGTTTGGATTGAAGGGTCTATTTCTATGTTGTATGCTTCTAAAGCATTTACAACAGTCTTTAAATGAGGCGACTAATACAGTACATGGTACTCCATGTGTGGTTTCACCAATGCCCTGCACTGTATATCTAAATCACAACTTCATTATTTTTGTATTCAATTCCCCTCAATTAATAGTTTGTAAACTTTCCCAATTACTCCCTGTACACTAACATTTTGTGATTCATGCATCAGGACACTAAGATCCTTATGCACCTCGAAGTTCTCCAATATCTCACCATTTAGATAACAAGATGTCTTTATTCTTCATGCCAAATGGACTATTTTACATTTTTCCACATTACGGCAATTTGCGTACTCACTTAACCTATATCCCTTTGTAGCTTCCTATGTCCATTTATATCATTGTGTTATCAGCTATTTTTAATTCCTGCACTGTGGTTACTATGGCGAACAAGAGGAAAGTAAAGCTATAGCCCAAGATTAGACACTATGGTACTGAGTGACAAAACAGACTCAATGTACCATCTGCTTCAATTCCTTTGGTTTTGAACAGAAAAGGTTGAGTATGTACAATCATGAAAGGTTTTGATAGAGTAAATGAGAAAGATAAGACTGAAGATGTCGATTTAAGGGCCATTAGCGAAGGAACTAAATGCCAAATGAGGGAAAGAAAAACTTTTCAATGCAACAAATGGTTAAGATTTAGAATACACTGTCTGATGGTGTGGTGGTGAATACAGATTAACCTTCGTAGGAAAATTGGAGTACTTGGAACTGGCAGGATATCAAGAATAGTGTATGGGCCTAACTGAATTATACTGAAAAAGCAGGCACAAACCTGATGACTGAATGGCATCCTGTTATTCTGCATTGTTCTCTGGAGATGAGAATCAGATCCATGAACATCTTTTTGAATTGCTCAGTATCAACTCTGTTTACTACTGAACCAACGTCGAAACTTTCTTTTCAAGCTTTCGATAAAGTCTTCTGTCCAGTTTTCAAATATTCAACAAGATACACCTTCCAGAATAATACCAATACAATTTTCTTAATATTTATGCTGCATGTGAAAGGACAACGACATGAAATCTAAGAGAAATGCGCCCTCTTACGATTACAATGCGGAATATCACCTGAGCAAGATTTAAAATTGATCAAAATGCTAAATGAACAGAGTCTTTAAACGTTTGAAGAAGATGTGATTATAAATCAATGTGAAAATCAAATCTTTCCTATGGCGTTACATCGAAAGTGTTTAAAACGAGTTATTGCAACCTTTCTCTTGCGTATTGTCAAAGATGTATATCTAACTTGGAAATCAGCAATTTATGCAGAACATTCAAATACCTCCACTGTCAAAGAAATGGAATTTAGAAACCTTATTCTTTTCTCAAACCACAACTGTCGACCTTCAACAAACTGCTTTTCGCTGTAAAATTCCAATTGGATGCAGGCTGCAATAAATGGCGCGGTTTCACCCTTTAATCCCAGTAAGATTACCCAGCCAGCGCCACATCAGTTTGGATGTGTTGATCTGAAACCAGAGTTAAAGAACATCGCCCCAACTCCCCTTTTCCTTTCATTCACGGCTTTCTCTCTCCAGGTTAGGTGGAGGAACTTGTTTATGCTTCGATCAGGCCAAACGTGTCGGTTTTCACACGTCTATAAAAGGCACCTACCGTGAGTTGCAGTGACCTGTCCATTGCTGCTAACAGGCTGTTACAAAAATTAAAGATGTTGGTATCAACTCTAAACAACTCCGACATATGTTTGCTCCCGGTTGATATACTGTAATTCTAGCACCCAAGGGATGCAATTTTTATAATGGCACATAACTCACCGTGCACACTGTAAGAATAATTGTGTAACGCTGCAAATTGCACAAGTCTGATCATTTTTCGAGTAATCCTTGGACTTTCAAATAAACTTGAAGCCCTGTACAAACATTCTCAGCAAATACTTTCAGACCAAAAATACAATATCGGCAACATTAACGACCAGGGCAACCACTGATCACACAGATCGCATGATAACGGAAATAAATATCCCTGTAGAAAACAAAATTCCAACAGATTGAACCAACACTGGGCAATGGACGTTTGTGAAAGTTACTAAAAAGGCAGCTGATCTTTGAACACAAATATCACGCCTATATCGTTATAACTTCACTAAGTTTATATTTATTCTCAGACTATTACTTTCTTAGATGTCATTTTTGAAGATATACTCGTCACAACGCATGAAAAAAATTGGTCAGTATTGTATTAACCTTGACCACAGGGGAGAAATAAGTTGCACATCATAAAAAGTTCAACAGAAAATGTACACACAAATAGGACAGTAGGGAGGGGAAAAAAGACGTTCTTCAAATGCATTTTTATAAAACGCTTACAATTAAAATATATACATTTTGTGGGGATTAATGTCCAGATTCTTATTTTCCGTTCTCTAAACACCTTCCTTTCTTGTACAGTTCGTTCTCTCTCTCCAGTCTCTGATTTTCAGCCTTTAGCTCCTCCACTTCGTGCTCCATCTCCCGCATCTGCCTCTCCTCCTCCTGCGCCGCCCGGCCGCCTGCCCTCACCGCCGCCTTGCCGCCGTCCAGGCGGCCCCTCAGCCGGTTGTTCTCGTCCTCCAGGCGGGACAGGCACTTCTCCAGCTCCAGGTACTCGCGGATCAGCTCCTGCTTGGTCATGTTCTGCAGGCTCTCGGCGTGGTACTTCTCGTAGGTCTCGGAGAAGTCCCTCTGCAGGAACTCGCCGCCGCCGTCGCCCCCCATGCCGTCGCTGCCGCTGTCCTGCTGCTCCTCCTCGTCCAGCAGCAGCAGCTCGTCCTCCTCGCTGGTCTCGTCAGACTTGACGGCCCGCCGGGGGGGGCCTCCAGCACCAGCACCCCCTCCTCCTCCAGCTCCCCCCGGGTTCAGGTCGGGCTCCTCCTGGTTGTGCTCCTCCATCAGGAACTGGGTGGTGTTGTAAGGGGCCACCGTGAAGCCCTTGGCGAACATCTCGGCGCGGGTCTTGGCCGCCCGCACGCTCTCCCTCTCGTCCAGCTTCTTCTTCTCCTCCCACGACAGCTTGAAGTAGGGCTTCCAGCGCCGCTTCTTCTTGGACGGCCGACGCCGGTGCCGCTTCTTGGGCAGCCGGGAGAAGCCCCGGGCCGGCACTGGGGGCGCTCCGCGCTCTCTCGGGCCGGCCTCCGGATCATCGTGCTGGACGGCGGCTGAGGGATGCTCCGTGATCGGGGAGCTGCCACCCGGACAGCCCGCGGACTGCAGCACCAACTGCTCCCCCATCGCGTTCAAACCATCGGAGACCCACCCCTCAGTCAGACGCCCATCCGCTTCAGAAGTTTCCCTTCATGTTTCAAATGCCGCTTTATTTTTGTTTTGTTTAGCTTCCCTACCCACTTCTTATTCCCGCTTCCCAACAAACGCACAACTAACTCCACACACCGACCTCCAACTGCTGCACTGACCAGCTCGACGCGTCCTTATATAGACACTGGGGCGGTCGCGGGAGGTGATGTCCTCAT
>NC_057742.1:18225814-18287885 GCF_004010195.1 Chiloscyllium plagiosum
AGCATGCTATGGAGATAGTCTGCATGACCCACTCCCCCTTTACACTTGCAGGAGACATTTACCATTTTAACTTCCAAATCACATACCCTGCTACAATTTTAGAATAACTTTTTGAGTAACGCTTTTTTTCAGTCTTTGAAACACTGGAAACATGTGTTCTGTTCAAATCAGGACCATTCCTTAAAATCAAGAGGTTACGACAAGTTGGTTACAATTTATTTTGAGTTGCTGTTCCTTTTTAAAGTAGCTGAAAAGGACAAGTTAAATTTTTTTTGAGTTTAACTCAGTCGGAATTTGATTCCCCACACTTTAAATATATTAAATTAACTGTGTAGTAATTACTTCTTAATATACAGAATAATGATGGTTGTGGGTGAATAGCCAAGGTCTTTCGCTTAGGGTGTGGGAGTCCAAAACTAGCGGGCATAGGTTTAAGATAAGAGGGGAAAGATTTAAAAAGGACCCGAGGGGTAACTTTTTCATGCAGCAGGTAGCATCTGTATGGAATGAGCTGCCAGAGGAAGTGGTGGAGATAGGTATGGATGGGTATATGAATAGGAAAAGATTAGATGGATATGGGGCCAAATGTTGGCAAAAGGGACTAGATCAGATTTAGATTTTGGTTGGCGTGGGTGAGGTGGACCAAAGAGTCTGTTGCAGTGCTGTATGACTATAAGAACAGAGTGAGAACCAATTCTTACCAGACTTTCAAAAAAAAGGGCTCCCTGTAGTAGCATTGGTCATTCCTGAATATGGCTGGATGCAAAGTACAAAAAGGCCCTAACAAATAAAGAAGTGAATGTTCTGGTTCTGTTAGATTGTCAATTTAGCATCATATGTCTTATGGCTTCATTTCTCTCACTAAAACTTCCCAAACTAATTTCATGCAGTAACCTTTGCAGTTAGCAGATTAAAACTAGTTTTATCCCATCAAGTGGACTGAATTCAAACTTGTGATAAGTGGAAATTGTCAGTGATAACTCAGTATTCCATTCAATCAGGAGAGCTTATATTTTCTTAACATGCGTTAAACATAGTTCTGCCTCTCCAAATAAGAATAATCAGGCACTTAATAAAAATATGAGCAATTACATCTTTATTTGTACTGTACTTTAAAATTCTATTTTGTTATTTACACATTGAAATAAATAATTTTTTTTAAACAACATTTTGAAAGTGCTATAATTTATTTGAAACAACATTTTTCATTCATTTAACAACTCATAGTATTTAAAATGTAATTTTTATATTAGCATTTACAAAATAATTTATAAAACAGCCATTACCCAGTTTAGTATCTGTGTTAATGCAACTGAAACAGGCATGGAATTTCAATTGTTTTATGTTTGCACAGATTTGCTTCCTAATATATTTGGATTAATTGCCATAAAAAGCATTAACTTGAGCCCTAATTTTTGAGTCGATCTTGATCAATTTGGATCTCTTTATTATTGTCCTTCTATAGCACAAGAGCTATTTGAGCAATGTCTGTTGATTGTGTTTACTCAGGGATAATAATACATACAAATTGTGGCAGTCTTTAATTGTGCAGTGATGTCATTCCATGGCAGAAACATACCAATTACATTCTGAAAAAAAAGTCCCAGAAAGATTAATCCTTAGCAGCGTAATATTTAAAGAAAGACCTGCATTTGTAGAGTGCCTTTTAACACCAGACATCCCAAAGTGCCTTAATGCCAAATTAAGCATTTTGTTGAAGTATCCGCATTGCAGAAATGTAGGAGACACAGTAGCTAACTGCACATAGCAAACTCTTAGTAATGGCAGTGTAGCAATGATCTGACAACCTATCTTTTTGGGGGGTAAAAACATAGGTCAGTGCACTTGGGATCACTTCTTTGCTACTCTTGAAAATATTGCCATGGGTTGTTTTATATTGACCTGAAGGGACAGATAGGCCTGGGTTCAACATCGCACCTGAAAGCTGGCATTTCTGCATTGTTGTACTAATATCAAGTGTTTTAGTTGACAGAACATTTAGGAAGATGACATTTCCAGAGCTTGTGTCCAGTTTTGAACCTAAACTTGGGTGGAATATTCAGTTACCAGAATTGCTGTTTCCTCTGGCAGCATCATTTATCACAAAAAAAAGTATGCACCACTTAAAGGCATTTCTTGGATGTAAACATCATAAGTGGGAGGATCATGAAATTAAGAGTGGCACTCATACTTTCCAAGTTATCTGCTTTTAAGTTTACTACTTTCCAGAGAAATATGAAGAAAATTGTATTCCAGTCTCTGTGTAAGCTTTCAGTCACATATGGGTCACTGTTTAAAAATAAGGAGTTTTCAATTAAGACAAAAAATGAAACTTAATCTTTTTCTCTCGGAGGCTTCAAAATCTTTGGAATGCCCTTTCTCAAAAGGCAGTAGAAGTTGAATCTTTGAATATTTTTGAGGGAGAGATGATTAGAATATTGCTGAGTAAGTGTATGAAAGGTTATCAGGATGGGAATGGGATATGGTTTAGATATCACAATCAGATCAGCCATGATGAGGGGCAAAGCACTAGTGTCTAACACCTGGTCCTAAACTCATATGTTGGTTGGGATCTCCGACCATAACTCTGTGTTTCTTCTCCCTGCTTACAGGCAAAAGCTCAAGCAGGAGACCCCCTTGCGGATGCAGGTCCAGTGCTGGTCAGAGGAGGCATAGGATCAACTCTGGTGTTGTCTGGAATCAGCTAATCGGGCCATGATCAAACAGTCTGCAGGTACCTTGGACGGAGTACGTCACCACTGTCACAGACTTATCAGCAAGTGTGTGGGTGACTGCATACCGAGGAAGTCAATCCGGGTGTTCCTCAACAGGAAACCCTAGATGAATCAGGACATACAGAACCTGCTAAAAGCCAGGCATGAGGCCTTCAGATCAGGAGACCCACTCAAATATAAGAAATCCAAGTATGACCTTCACAGAGCCATTAAGATAGCCAAGGACCAATACCGATCCAAATTGGAGACCCAGATAGACACCTGGAGACTATGGCAAGGACTGAAAGATATCACAGGTCCTAAAAAGAGACAGTGCAAGATAGCAGACAGTGACATATCCCTCCCAGATCGTCTCAATGCCTTCTGTACTCACTTTGAGCAGAATTTCGGCAGTGAGGTAACACCTATTCCAACAAGTCCTGATGAACTTATCCCAACAGTCACTGCATCAGAGGTCAGATCAGTTTTCCTTCGTGTGAATCCAAGGAAAGCGACGGGACCAGACAGAGTACTAGGCTATGCACTCAGGGCATGTGCAGATCAACTGGCAGAGGTTTTCTTGGATATCTTCAATCTCTCCCTGCAGCAAGCCACTGTCCCTGCCTGTTTCAAAAGGGCCAACATCATCCCTGTGCCCAAGGAGGCTCATGCAGCATGTCTCAATGACTACTGCCCAGTGGGCCGAACTTTGGTGGTCATGAAGTGATTTGAAAGGCTGGTCATGGCATTAATCAACTCCAGTCTCCCCACTTCTCTTGACCCACTCCAATTTGCCTATCGGACCAACAGATCCATGTCAGATGCCATATCACTTGCCCTTCACTCCTTCCTAGAACATCTTGACACCAAGAACAGCTACATTAAGAATCCTACTCATTGACTACAGTTTAGCCTTCAACACTATGATCCCCTCGAGACTGATTACTAAACTTAGTAGTCTCAGACCATCCCCACTCTCTGCAACTGGATCCTCAGTTTCCTGACCCACAGGCCACAATCAGTGAAGATTGGGGACAATATTTCATCCCCACTAACACTCAACACTGGAGCCCCCCAGGGGTGCGTATTCAGCCCCCTACTGTACTCAGTGTATACCCATGACTGCGTCACCAAATACCAGACTAATGCCATTTACAAATTCGCTGATGACACCACCATAGTTGGTCAAGTCTCAGGTGGCAACGACAGGAGGTGGAAGACCTGGGAAAATGGTGCACTGAGAACAACCTAGCTCTCAATGCCGACAAAATCAAGGAACTCATTATTGACTTTCGACGGACAGTTACTCATGCCTCACTACACATTAACAGCTCCTAGGAGTGGTCATCCACAACAAGCTTTCTTGGACTCTTCATGTGGACTCACTGGTTACAAAGGCCCAACAAAGTCTCTTCTTCTTCAGGTAGCTGAGGAAATTTGGCATGACCGGGAATACCCTTGCCAATTTTTATAGGTGTGCCATCGAGAGCATTCTGTCTGGATGTATGGCACCTGGTATGGCAACTGTACCATTCAAGATCAGAGACTGTTACAGAGAGTGATGAACTTGGCCCAGACAATCACAAAGGCTAACCTCCCATCTATAGAATCCATCTACCAGGCCTGCTGTCAAGGAAAGGCTGCCAGCATTCTCAAAGATCCAGCCCATCCTGGCAATCTTTTTCTACAACCTCTACCATCGGGAGAAGGTACAAAAGTCTGAACACGCACCAGCTGGTTTCGAAACAGTTTCTACCCTACTGTTGTTAGAATACTGAATGGACTCACAAAGTCTTAACATTTGCCTGTACCTGTGTTTTTGCTTTTGCTGCTGTTTACCTATTATTTACTTATTTATGCTACCTAACTTCGTGGTCTGCCTGACTTGCTCACAAGACAAGGCTTTTCACTGTTCCTCAGTACACGTCATAATAAATTCAATTCAAGTATTTTATTGGTATCAGAGTGCTCCGAAATGCTGTGATCATGAAATGCCTCTATGCAATCCAAATCTCTCTTTACCACGTTCTCCCACAAGGGTTTCAACACCTGCAACAATGGACCCATCCATGGTCTAGTCCACGTTTCTCTCCATTCAATAAATCTCTCTTTGCCCTGGCCCAATCAGAAATGTCACTCTCCCTAGACAAACCTCCTTATTCTTAGATCTGAATCTTGTTTTCTTCATGAAAATATTTTTTAAAAAGACAATTAAGTCATTTATCATATTTAAACTAGTTATACTTAATTGCTGCTTGCTGTCTCGCTCTCTAACTCACTGTCTAATTGCAAAGTGACTGGTATTGTTAGAAGTTATGCTACTTCTCAACTGATGCTGAAAAACAAATGATTATTGATGTTCAGAAAGCCTTAAGAATACGACAAAAACTATTCTTGATCATTGTTACACAATAAGCATAAACATTCAACAATAATTTAGAAATTTACTGGAAACTTTGCACATAACTGTTTTTAAGTTTGAGCAATTCATGGCTGACTAAACCTCACTGAATTCTGAGAAATCTCTCTATTTTTAAATGACGTTTAGTAATTATGTGACCTTTAGTGATAATACATGTATATGTTATGGCTACCATTTCTATTGTCATTGAAGCTATTACAATGGAAATCCAAAGTGGGGAATCAGCTGGGTGGACATGGGGGGTCATGAAGTATGGGGAGATGAGTGGAGGTGAGAAGGTAATTTACTCTAAATGGATAATTATTATTAAGAATATTTATCATTAAATTATTAACAATCTTAGCCCAATTAATTTGAGGAGTAACAGCATGTAAAGACCATATCTTTTTACTTTTCTGTATTTTTGATTGTGGACTTAAATAGGGAAAATATAGTTTTTCAACTAAAAAATACAAAGATTGTTGAAAGATTTGCCACGATCTATAGAAAGTTTACATGGCACTTGTTTAAACAATTAAAAAGTGTCTGGTTATATATGAGCTGGAACCAAGGGGTGTGTACAGACGGACATTCGGCTGCAACAATTGGCTGAGTGGTCTGGGAAATGATATCCTAATGTCAATGACAAAGATGTTTTGTCTGCCACAACAATGTGATTGGTCCTCAGGTGACTGAACAACTAGTGGATGTGAATGTTTGGGCAAGAAGCCATTGGACCTTTGAGGGGAAAGGAAATAGCTGTTCTTTCCCTGAAGTAAAAACAAGATGTTCAAACGTACCAGATTCAATGTAGCTGGAGTCCTGGATGTTCAAAGACTGACAGAAGCGTGAGAACATTTGTTGAAGAACAAGTTCTGAAATCTATTTTTGATACTTTATCTGTTCATGCAATGTATTTAATGGTGAGCAGAATTTAACTAGTGGATCATATCACACCCAGATATCGCTCATAAATATTTTTGCTGCAATACGTTGGGTGGAACTTATCCTTTTGGAAGAATAGGTTGGGGGGGGGGGATTAATTGAAATTGGACTAAGTTTTCTGGCAACAAGGCTGGAAAACAAGAAAAAAAGCAAAAAAATACACATAACCAATTCGAGAAAAGAAAACTGACAGATAGACATACTGACAGTGACCGAATCAATAGATATTACAAACCTTTAGCTATGGGAGGAAAACTGGGATTGGAAAGTTTGGATGGCTTTGGCTAAGGCAGCTTTAGCGGGCTGAAAGGCCTACTTTTATCACTGTTAAATGATGACACCCTAATACCCTTCAGTTTGGTGGTGATTGTATAAACTTCATACCACATTCTTGCATTTTTTGGTGTGAATCTCCTTGATTTCTTACACTTGATAACTTTGTGAAGATGATACTGATTAGTAATTTTTTAAAACTGAATTGAAATAGCTGTTGTTGAGATGCACATTCACCATGTCACAAAGTACAATATTCCATGAGCATAATTTATTTTTTGCAACTAAACGATATCTGAAAGCAGAAAACATGTTTTGTCAATAGGAACTAATGTTATCATACACAATATTTCAAAATCACTTCAACTAACCTATTTAAGTCTTCTACAGGCAGATCACTAGGCTATGAAATACTTTTTGAGTTAGACATTTTTCAAGAACTTCCTCCTTGCCCCTTATCCCCTCCCCCCCCCCCGCCAAGTGATACAAGTAAAACCATTATACTAGAAGTGGAGACAAACTGGGTTACACCCAAGTCCCAAATCATTTTCTTGAATTCACTGGTGTAAATAATCATTTGAATAGTTGGAAACTGCAGATTTTTTTTTTTGAGGTGCCATTTTTCACCACTGGGCAAGAATTCACAGGCCTGGGTCATTTTTCATTTTCACTTATGTACATCTCTACACCAATATGTTCTCACACTTTTCAATCCAGTCGCCTCAAGGAACAAAGAAAAATGGTACCGCAAGGACACAGAGAGCATAATCCTGCCATATTTTCAGCACAGCACCAATTTCTTACGTCTCTTCTACATGCACAACTACAGAATATCATTCCATATTCTGTGCTATATTCCTTCACTGGCGAACAATGATGTTTTAAAAACTCCACAAATGCAATCAACTTTAATGCTGGATCATTAAATCCAAATGCCTTCAGCTGGTGGTGCAAGACACTTTAAAGGGAAGCATTCCCTTCCGTTCTCAATAACTAAATTTATGAAATTCCAATTTCTGAAAAATTCAATATTTTCTTCTCTGCTGCAGAGCTGTTGTAATGAAATGGTTGCAAGAATGAAGTCAACATTTCCATGTTAGAGGCAGGCCCAATACTTTTTTTAATTAACTTGGGAGAATTCTTTCTATAGCAGTCAGCTTGACAGAAAAAGGATACCTAAATGGGAAACTATTTTAGATATATAGCATCTCAGCATTTTGAATCTCTTCCCATTTATTATAAGGCAAAATTCTTGATGCAAACCTGTCATTAAGCTACAAAGATAAAATTTCATGCAATTTTACTTGTGTGTTTAGCACAGTAACGGCTGCCAAATTTCACCTGAAGACTGCAGCCCATTGCTGAAGTTTAATCATATCTACCGATAATACATTTGGTTCAAAATGTTTTGTTGCTATGGTAAAGTGCCATGTTTGTCATGATTACACACTGAAGTAGAAAATGACGTAATGATGCTATCATCCTATTCAGTGTCTGGAATGAGAATTTTTAAATCATAGTTTAATAAAATTCTAAAGTTCAAAAAACATATTTAGAACGTTTGCACGATAGTTAATCATTTTACATTGTGATCCAACATAATTCTAAAAACCTGGATCTTACTATTTTGCTGATTCAAGTAAACACTTATCAAACAAAACATATATTTATTCACATTAAATTATATTGACATTTTACACCAACAAATCCATACATGAAACTGAATCCTCGGCCTCCAAAGATTAGCCAATTATCAATTTAATTTTGATTTATGGAACACAATTGTCACAAACAGTAAGGTAGACAAACATTTGTAGTCTGATCGCTTTGTTGCTAAATCAAGTGTCTACATTGAAAACCTGGAAGATTTGTGACCTTGCTTCCTTAAAAGGTTAGTTACTGTTCCAGTGCTTGCAGGTTTATCCATTAAACTTTCCAGCTATAAATGTTTACGTACTCTTAGTAATTTCTTTGGACTCATGAATTTAGCTTAAAATATCAATCTAACAACATATTTTCTCTCAATTTTCACCCTTGCTGCCTCTCTCTGTCCAGACCAAGATATCAGCATTTGCTGGCATTCGGTTCGACTGGTCTCACTAACCGTTTGCTATCAGGTCGTCATTCTTCATGCTTCAGTTTGGAAACCTACTTTCACCAGGCTATTCGACTGTGGCGTTCGTCACACTCAATCCTTTCTTGACAACCACACAAAAACATACTCCAACAATGGCTGCGCTGGTAATACATTGCATCCCTTCAGCAGAGATGTACAACCATTGTTTCAGGAGCTCTGCTGTGCCCTTCCAGCACTTAATACAGTATTTATAAAGGTTGCTAAACAAAAGGGAGAAATCAAAAATACAAGAGGCCAAGGACTGAGATTTTTAAAATATTCTTTCATGGTATGTCAGCATCACTGGCAAGGCTGCTTATATCCATTTGTTCGAGAGAAGGTGCTGATGAGAAACCTCTTAAACTAATGTAGATATACCTTCCATCACCGACTGATGGATGTCAGTGTCAGGTATTTGACCCAGATACAATGAAGTAATTAAGTCATGACGGTGAGTGTCATGGAGGGGAACTTGCAGTTGGTGGTGTTCCCATGCATCTGCAGCACTTACCCTTCTAAGTAGACGTTGCAGTTTTATTAAGTTTTGCCATTGAAGGAGACTTGATGAGTTGCTGCAGTACACCTTGCAGATGGTAAACACTGTTGCCACTGTGGCCAGTGATGAAGTGAGTGAATGTTGAAAATGGATGGGCGCTGATCAAGTCGCATGCTTTGTCCTCGGTGCTGATGAGTTTCTTTAATATTATTGGTGCCTGCACTCATTCAGGCAAACGAACAGTATTTCGTCAAACTTTAAATTTGGGCCTTGTTGATGGTGGTCAGGCTTTGGGGAATCAGTAGGTAGGTTACTTCACTAACTCCAGCTTGTCAGCTTGAAAATTACCCATTTATCCCAAGTCTGTTTCCTGTCAGCTAACCAATCTGCTCTCCATGCTAACATAATAACCTCGACATCATGATCTCTTAGTTTGTTATAGTTTATCAAGTGCCTTTTGGAAATCTACGTGACCATATTGCATGTCACATCTTCAATGAAGTTTTTCACAAAATCATTTTGACTCTGTTAACATCAAGACTTTCTAAATGCCTTGTTATAAAATCCTTAGCAATATATTGCAGTATTTTCCAGATGATAATTATCAGGCATCCTGTTTCTTGCCTCCCTCCTTTTTTTTTGAGTAGATGATTTGCACTGGCCACTTTCCAATCCAATGGATCCTTTCCAAGTTTAGGAAATTTTTGACAAAGTCCAACCATTGCGACAACGGTCGCCTCAGCCACTCACTCTAGGATGAAGTCCATCTGTCCAAAGGACTTGTCAGCCTTTACTTTGAATAGATTTGTCAGCATCCTCTCCTTGATTTTAGGCTTCTCCTGGTTCTTTTGCCTCTTGACTTACAAAATTGTAAATGGGATAGTTTGATGTCGCTTAGTGTGAAGAAAGATACAAAATATCTGCTCGACTTCCACACCATTTCATTATTTTACATTATTAATTCCTTAGCCACATAATTTATAAGACTGTTGATTTAATGATTGTTTTTTTTATCTTTATGTAGTTTGTATTGTGTTTAAATTATAACATTTTCCTAAAGTCCAAATGTCATTTAAAGCTGTCGACTAAAGTGTGGCAGTAGCCTACAGAAGCGAGCACACTCTCCTCAATTTCCTAACCAGTAAACTTTGTCTTTGCTGCAGAACATAATGAAGTGGAACACAATCACATGCTTTCACCTTTCAAAACATGAGCTCAGACGTCAGAACCAAATGCGTTATACACAGTGTGTTCGAGTGGTCTGCACTGGGTGGATCCATGAACAAGTACAGTTGGATAGCTGTTAGGTGTTCCGGTTTTGCCCTGGTTGGATTTGGTAAGGACACAGGCCTGACTTGCTACTGCAGCAATAATTGGAGGTGTGATTGTAGTAGTGCCTCAAACGGAAAGTCTCTGAAATGTGTATTTAAATAATATGCTGCTTTTCTACTCTTCCTGCTAAAATGGACAATTCACATTCTTCCACATTATTGTCTGTCAAATGTTTTCCCACTCATTAACCTAGCTATATCCCTTGGCACACTCCTTATTCCTCTTTATAAATTAATTATTCTTGAGCCAATCACAGATTTAACAACCATTCAGTTAGTCCCTTCACTGATATAGATTGTAAATAGTTCAGGCCCCATTCTGTTTAAAACGTAAAAATGAAAAACATAAGACAGCATTTAACTAAACGACCAGCTTGCACTGGGATGGGGGTGGAGTTTTTTTTTAGGCAGTCAGTGGTAAAGGAGTTCAGCAGTGGATTGAGAAGCTGAATGGGTTTTGTAGTAAGTTCACACCTTAGCTACGGTGTCAGGATCCCGGTTCAGGATTTTTCAATGAATCCGAGAAGGTGGGTGTGACCACAACTCTCACTCAGCTGAGCAAACGTCACTGCTTAAAGGGTCAGACTGGATTTGTTCTGCAATGGTCAGGTCTGCTGCAGCACATGGACAGATGGAGTCTCAACGGGGGCATGCTCCCTTTCAGATCTCATCGACATCCCCGGAAGCTGGAAGAACTCTTCCCAGTGGATCAGAAGATCATGTCTGCCTCAGAGACTAAGCAGGCATCGCTGGAATTGTCTGAGGCGGTGATGGGAGTGCGTTCCCTCCCTCCTGGAACACAGCGCCAAATGACCTCATCAGTCCACGAAAGGTGGCTTACATGCCACTATCACATGTCAACCTGTTCACTCTGACATCCCCATCCTTGTCCTGCATCCCCATCCTTGTCCTCCTTAGATTAATTGTTCTTTTGCCTAAATTCCTCTCTTTCAAGCTGCTCCCTCATATCATGTTATTACACATCATTTCATTCACCCTCATCTTACTGCCATTTACACTCATTCCTCACAGTCACCTTCTCCAACATTATGACTCCATCCTTTCAAAATATTCTAATATTCACATGCATAACTCTCTTCCAAGAGAAGGAAGTAAAACATTTTTAACTTTATCTGCCCCTGTCCAACACTGGCACCTCCCCATTATAGAGAAGGAAGCACAGGCCACCATTGGCAGTCACAGAACGTGGCCCTCTCGTCACTGCCACCCTGACTGCTGTAAATGTGGCATCGACGGATGTCCATAGAGGAGTGTACGGCAGTGGAGGTGAAGAAATGAGCACCAACCAGAAATCAAGTGACAAAATTAGATATAACAAGCACTCAGGTTTACTTGATGTTACCAGTAATTAAAATATGGTCATCAGCATAGTAGTGACTTGGAACGCATTCTGTTGTCAGCCTTTAATATACACAAGGACTCTGGCAAAGAGAAAGACCCGTGTGTTTCCAGTTCAAGTCGGAAACCATGCTTAAGTTCTTGATCGAAATAGTCTTTTTTGACATTTAAACTGCTGTCTGGCCTGTCCCATAGGGCTTTCCTATATCCGAGTTGAGCATGGAATTGGCAGGACCGTCTCAGCTCTCAACACCATTAACATTTTCTGATGTTTAACATCTGCTTGCACTGACACCCACTTCAACATACCCACAACCTTTACAAGTTAAAATGGCATCTACATACATTTGTACATACTATAAATCCAATCTTCCCTCTAAGCTACGTGAATGTTTAACAATATTGCACACAAGAAGCTGCCCCTTTAAGATGTGGACACGTGCAGGCATGCTGCAATCTTAAATGGACCATGCAGTGTAGCAAATGGACCATGCACAATGATAGGAAATTAGAGGAAGCATTGCTTATGCCCCAACATTTTACTTACTATTAAAATTAGTATTAATTTAGTTTTCATACTTTTACAATAGACCTTCATTTAAAATGCTTCTGCAATCAAGTCAGCCTGTTAAGATGTGTAAGAGTTAACTGACTTTCCATGTTAAATAAACATATATAATTAGCACTTGCAATTAATCAATGATTTATCATATCAAAATGGGTCAGGGTCTAGTTTGATATCTTATGCTCATAATACTCATGTATTCAAAGTTGCACTCCACATATTAATCGGATAAAACAATAGTTTAGTTTGGAAATAAATTGTTTTGGATTTTCAGACACGTAGATGAAACACATTATTATGACAGGAAAAACAGTCCTTTATGATTTTATAAACCTCAAAATATAATTAAAAACAGTACTAAGAAACTAATATTGTAAGATTTTATAAATTTTGTAAAATAAAAGAAACCACCAATAATTCAGTCATTCTTGTTCTAAAATTGTTAAAGTATCTAATCATTTGAGTCAAGCAATGTGGCAAGACAGTGCTAAAATTGAATTATTAGATACCTATGAAGTAAGCTATTTTGAATTGAAGAGTAAACTGTACTGCAAAATGAATGAGTATTAAATAACAATTGATTATCAAATTTAAAGCTTTTGGCTCTTTGCCAATATATAGTTTCCTTTTCCAAACCTGGCCTAATACTAACTGGATATTGCTTTTAAGTACATGACTATTAGACAACTTACTAATACATTTTAATTAGTGACAAGCAATTGATAATTGCCTGCACATGATACTGTTCTTTTAAAAGGTAGGTCAGGATGCTCTTAAAACAGCAAAGTTGCCTCACGCAGGCAATACACACCAAGGTCATAAAATGGGCTTAAAAGAACTGGATAACTGAAATCAGTAAGACCTGAACTGACATGTTTCTATCTTTATTAGATTCAGAGTTTCACTATTTTTTTAAAGAGAATCAAAAGACACATAGGTAAAATGTCATCTCAGGGAAAATCATTGAAATGAATCTGTAGACATGTAAAAGAGAAAGTCGGCACAGGTTCAGGACACAGAGGCCATGTCGAATCATTCTAACGGAAATTATTTTTGAAAAAATAATTTTCACAATAAACAAAGAGACAGGCACCTGATTTCAAATTAGACTTTTCAGAGACCTTTTGAAAACATTCACACTTGCAAACAGGGACAATGGAACCAAGGAGCAGGGTTGGAGCAGTCAGCCTTTTGAGCCTGCTCCACTATTCAACCAGATCAAGGTCGATCGTCTACTTCAATGGCACTTTCCCCATCTACCTTGTTATAATTAATACCTAGAAATCAATTGATCTCTGTCTTGAACATAATTAACAACTGAATCTCTAGGGTCCTCTGGTGTGGCTGATTCCAAACATTCAACACTCTTCTCAGTCCTAAATGGTGTACTCCTTATTCCGAAACTGTCTTCCCTGGTTCTAGGCTCTCCAGCCAGGGGAGCGGTCCTTCCTACATCGACCCTGTCAATCCCTATAAGAATTTTGCATATCTCAATTAGCTTATCACTTACTCCTCTAAATTCTATACACTACAGGGCCTAGTCTTCACAAACTCTCCTGACAATCTTGCCATCCCAGGATCTGTCTGGTGAACTTCAACTACATTTTCTTGTAGCAAGTAGATCTTTCCTTGGGGTGGCATGGTGGCTCAGTGGTTAGTACTGCTGCCTCACAGCGCCAGAGACCCGGGTTCAATTCCTGCCTCCGGCGACTGTCTGTGTGGGTTTACTCTGGGTGTTCCAGTTTCCTCCCACAATCCAAAGATGTGCAGGTCAGGTGAATTGGTCACGCTTAATTGTCCATAGTGTTAGGTGCATTAGTAAGGGGTAAATAGTGGGTAGGGGAATGGGTCTGGGTGGGTTACTCTTCAGAGAGTTGGTGTGAACTTTGTTGGGCCAAGTGGCCTATTTCCATACTGTAGGGAATCTAACAAGATGACCAAAACTGTATAAAATGCTCCAAATGCATATCACTGTCTTTATGCAATTGGAGCAGGACATCTTCACCCATATTCAGATTGTTTAGCAATAAAACCATATTATTGCTTTCCTAATTGACGGCATTATCTGCAGACCAACGTTCAGTGACTGAGATTAGCCAGATATTTTTGGGCACTTGCACCCCCTCGTCTCTCACCATTACAGATGCACTCTAGCTTTCTACAAACTGAAAGAACTGCGGATATTGTAGATCAGAAACAAAAATAGAAATTGCTGGAAAAGATGAGGAAGGGTCACTTGACCCAAAATGTCAACTCCGATTTCTCTCCACAAATGCTGTCAGACCTGCTGAGAATTTCCAGCAATTTCTATTTTCACGCCCTATTTTCCTTGCCAAAGTGGCAAAGTTCACACTTATTCACATTATATTCTGTCTTAAATGTTCTTGGTCACTCATTTAGCTGTCTAAATCCCCATGAAGTTTCTTTGCTGTTGTCTCAACTCCTATTCCCACCTCATTTTATGTCATAAGCAAAGATGGCAATGTTACATCTGGTCCCCACATCCAAATAGTCAATGAACAAATTGCACCCAAACACTGATCCTTGCAACAGCTCGGACTCATCATCCTGAGAATGGCCTCATTGGTTAACAGACTGAAACCAAAGTAGGAACAATGTCAGCGTATCACCCCAATGCCATGTAATCTACTTTTGCTTTCAAATCTCCTGGTTTTGAACCTTACTGAAAGTCTTCTGAAAACACAAATATACCACATGGACTGGTTTTCCTTAACTAATTTGCTTGCTATAACCTCAAAAAACTCCAAAGGATTGCCAAACAAGATTTTTCTTTCATCAATACTTACACTGTCTAATCTTCACATAATTTTCTAAGTATCCAGATTTCACATCCTTTGAAGTAGATTTCAACAATTTCCCTCCCAGCAAATTGGCGGCACGGTGGCACAGTGGTTAGCACTGCTGCCTCGCAGCGCCAGAGATCCGGGTTCAATCAACCCATCCATGCCGACCAGATATCCCAACCCAATCTAGTCCCACCTGCCAGCACCCGGCCCATATCCCTCCAAGCCTTTCCTATTCATATACCCATCCAAATGCCTCTTTAATGTTGCAATTGTAGCAGCCTCCTCCACTTCCTCTGGCAGCTCATTCCATACACGTACCACCCTGTGTGTGAAAAAGTTGCTCCTTAGGTCTCTTTTATATCTTTCCCCTCTCACCCTAAATCTATACCCTCCAGTTATGGACTTCCCGACCCCAGGAAAAAGACTTTGCCTATTTACCCTATCCATGCCCCTCATAATTTTGTAAACCTCTATAAGGTCACCCCTCAGCTTCTGACAGTCCAGGGAAAACAGCCCCAGCCTGTTCAGCCTTTCCCGATAGCTCAAATCCTCCAACCCTGGCAACATCCTTGTAAATCTTTTCTGAACCCTTTTAAGTTTCACAACATCTTTCCGATAGGAAGGAGACCAGAATTGCATGCAATATTCCAATAAGATTAACAAGTCTGTAGTTCCTTCTTTTCTCCTTCTTTCCTTTCTGAAATAACAGGGTTACAGTTGCTGCATTTCAATCTGCAGGAACTATTCCAGAGTCTGTCCAATTTTGGAAGATGACCATCAATGTATTTTCTTTCTCTTTTTACAACCACCTTATTCAAAATTCTAGAATGTGAATCATTGGATCCATGAGATTGACTAACTTTCAATCCTATTTATTTCCCCACGACTATTACTTTATTAATTCTCATTTCTATCAGTTCTTCATTCTTGTTAGTCTCCTGATTCGCTAGAATTTCTGGTAGAAATTTTGCCTCTTCCTCTAAACTTTATTCATCCTATTTGTTTAGTTGCAATGTTAGTTCCTTATTCCCTGTTTCTATTGGAATGGGCTCAGGTGTGTTGTCTCAGATTCGTCTTGAGATTTGTTTTAAATGTCAATTAACAGATCATCTGTAACTTTGTTCACAGTAAGTTGAATGAAAAGCTGTTTTACAGTTTGAAGCACAATACCTTACAGCACAATGCAGTTCTTGTCTGTTTAGGAACAACTGTACATAATCTTGCATTGTCTTGAAGGATAAAACTGACATTGCAAAAACATCTGTAAGTTAATTACAGCATCCTGAGTCCTGTAGTCCATTAGAAGTGATGTTCTGTTGCTAGAGATGTTTTATGGTAGATTGGAAACAGCTGGATTTATTTTTAAAAACAAAATCTATTTGAAAATGTGTCACAGAAATTTAAAATGCGATATATAGTGATACAATTCAAAATAATTCTATGTATGCACAGATCACTGGTGGTAATGGAAAATACATAATACTGTTACAGGTAAGTGTGCTGTCATCTCTTCAAAAGAAATGGGAAAAATGTGAGAGTGCTTTTACAAAGAGATAGTAAAGTATATCATTCTTGAATGTTTCATAAAAAACATTATACACTGTATTTTTCACACCGTTGCGACTAACGTTTAGTCAAATAAAGTTCTGCATGCAAAATGTGGGGAAGAAGCTATTTAACTTATGTACATTAAACAAATGAATATATGCAAATAATTTATATCTTTACATTATTTTTGCAACACTATTTAGCGTTTGCCCAAAAGTCTTGAATGCATACTTTTGCATCCAGACCCTTACTCAGAACCTTCCTCCAAAATCGAAAATGATATATTAAACAATAGAAGGAATGTGACACTTAATTTGAAATCTGAGGGAATAAATGAAACAAAGGAAATTTTAGAATGCATGGATGATGTGAGTGAGGGATTTGTGTAGGGATTGGAAAAGGAGTAGGGACAAAATAATGGGAAGGATGGAGAGACAGAACAGGAGGAAGATGATAGGCAGAATCAAGTGTAAGGAGATTGAAGTTTATGGGAAAAGAAGTAGCGAGGGTTGCTTGGTGCATTTCCCACATACTGCCACCAGAAAAACATGACATATAGTTGACATTGGCTGCCTTCACCGCTATATCACAGTGCCCATTCCAAACAGAAAGAAAGAACAAGGCAGAACATTGCAAATGGTAGAAAGTGAACAGAAAGGCAGCAGAGATGAGTGTACTAAATATGAAAATACAGCAAATAGAGATCTAAAGTAGTGACGGCAGAGGGAATCTTTAACTAACTAAAATGCAGCAGAGGTAATTCTAGTGTGCATTTCTTGTCCATCAAATCTCTCTACCATACAAGGGCAATACGTAACTTACTGCCCTAAATTTCTGCAAATGACGCAGAGCCTCTCTGCCATTGTGAAAATGGCTTAAGAGACCCAAATATTGTGCACCACCAACATTTTCGTGTGAATTGCAGCAGTCTCCAGACTGGAGAGATGCCACTCATGAGGGCACCTGCCCATATAAAACAGCCCTTGGCTCCAAGGTCATGTTCATGTTTCATTAGCTAAGTGCAGGGAACATGTGTGCTGATTAGACCTGGCAGGGACAGGTCTAAACTTTGTGAAATTCCTTCGTTGGTAAGGTACCTTTTTGAATTTATTCCTGGGTCCACTTAGGGCAGGGTCAGATACCCTTGTTAAAAGTAGATGTGAATGTGAGGAAGAAGGGCATAACCCCATTAATTGTCAAGCTCATTGGAACTGTAAACAGCAGCTGTTGAAACAAACTGTCAACAGAGCCATCAAAGTCAATTTTCAAGGGTTTAAAACTCCTGCCCTTTAAGTACTTGATAAAATCGTCCAAAGTTTGAAGAAAGAAAAGTCTTTGCCCTTTCACTTTGTCTGTTCACAAAAGCCTTCTGGTTATCATTACAGGATTAATGTTTTTTGATGGACTTCATCATATTCCATTATCCCAATGAAGTGCACCTCACAGTTCAGTTTGATTGACAGTTTCAGGTGGTTATAAACCCTTTGAAATATGACTGTGAATTCTTTTATTCAATAATGGATTAAAATAAGTTAATTGTTGTGAACTGACTTTTAGAGTTTTTAATTTAAAAAAAAAATCAAATTCTTCATTAGACACTGCTTTATTTGCTCATGGAATGAGTGAGTCGCTCACTGGCCAGCATTTATTGCCTGTCCCAAGTTGCTTTGGAAAGGTGATGTCATGAGCCACCTTTTTGAACTTCAGCAGTTCATGTGCTGTTGATAGACCAACAAGGTTGTTAGCGAGGGAATTTCAGGATTTTGACTCAATGACATTTGAGAACTTTATTCCAACACATCATCATGAGTCTTGAGGTCTGCCCACGATGGATATTGGGTGAGCTACCATCATAAGTGTAAGGGGGAAGAGTGAGCAGCACGCATTACAGAACCAAGTTTACATTAGGAATATAAAGAGTCATGAGGACATGAGGAGTGAGGACTTCCCCTTCAGAGGGTGAAGATGCAAAGGTAAAGATAACTCTGGGTATCAAGAATTTAAGGTAGGAGGGAAGACATTAAGCTTGCTCTTTCTTTTAAAAGATTTTGATCAAAATGTAACTTGCCTGACTATTACCTAAATGAATTACCAAAACTGATCCAGGCAAGCTGTTCACAGTGGTGATGCATCTGAATATTAACACCAACTGAGAAGAATACAAGCCATAACAATATAACGTGAAAAACAGCATCAAATTAATTATCAAAATGATCATTGAAACAGAGAAAGGAGAGGGGCCAGATTTATGGATTTGGGTTAGTGGATTGGGGTGTGAACAAAACTGACCATCATGGACAACATGGCCTTTCCTCTTATCCTTAACATTTTAGGTATGTATAACAGGGATCAATACATGTATAACTCCTCACGACCCCAATCGGCAATGGTTAAACAGGAAGTAGGCACATCACAGCAGGTTGGAGTCAAGTTTCACCACTTAACGTCCCAATTTCCAACACACTCATCACCATTTTGTCAATATGTTGGGGAGCAGAGAGGGAGTTTAAGACGTACCACAAAACAAAATAGATACAGTGAACGTTACCAGTTGTCTTGTTTTCCTATTTTGGGTACTAGCAAAGACTCTAATAGCTAATGTAATGTCTTGATAAGTGATAAATGTCTTTCATTTACTGTGAATGTTATGATTTAATGTAAAACAAATATGAACGAATGACCTCGAGACAACAACATTGCCATATTTATCTTTATAGCCCGTTCTAGAAAAAAGTCGTGATCTCACTCGGATTTATTAGTGGCTAACAATACAGCTGATAATGTCAAATTTATTAAGCATTTGTGTGTGTATCAGTCTGGAGGGAGAAAATAGTAATTTCCGTCCATCAAAATCTCGTATAGCAGAATTGAAGATGCATGCAAAAATATTAAAAATATATAGTGTGCCAATCCCCTTATCCAACAGTGTAAAACTGCACAAATCATTGATAGCTTACATTGAATACAACACTGAGTTCAAGGATGCATGTACAACAAATACAAAACACTTCAGGAGAATTCTCACTTTATGATCAGGGAGGCAGCAAAGGCTGGCAAGTGACCTCTCCAGTAGCTCAGTTGTTTGTGCTGAATTATTAATCATTAACCATGCAGTTTTATTCATTGGTTGATCATTTAGCAGTTTAAAAGGTACTTGACGAATACAATAGGAAAATTACAAAACAAAAACCACAGAATTGGTGAACATGTTATATAGCAGTAAGAAAGAAATTCAAACTAGAATTTACAAAGTTCCTCTCATTTCCTGCAGAAGTGATCTAAAAAAATGGCCACATAGCGAGGCATGTACAATTGCAACATTCAAAAGACATCTGGAGATGACATTTGGATTGGAAAAGTATAGAGGGCTATGGGCAAATGCAGGCAAATGGGACTAATACAGTTTTACAAAATTGAGTCAGCATGAATGAGTTGGGCCAAAGGGTCTGCTTCTGTCCTGTATGACTCTATACCAACAAAGCAGTCTGAAGTACAATCACTGTTACATCGGGATCTTAATATAACACTCCAGAGGATCAAACACTTAATGCAGATTGACACTCCATTGCAGAACTGAGGGAGTGCTGAAAAAAAGTACTCCTTTTGGATGAGTCTTTAAATAAAGGTCTTATCTGCTTAATTGTGTGACCATAAAAGATCTCTTGGCTCTCAAAGCAGGGGAGTTCTATCTGGTGTCCTGGCCAAAGTTTAAGTCAGAAAAAAAATGTGGCCATAGCACACTGCTTTGCTACATCTCCGACATTACAATAGTGACTACATTTCAAATTTACTTTATTGGCTGTATGGTGCTTTAGATGTTCTATGGTCATGAAAGTGCTACACAATATGAAACATTTTCTTTTTAAATACCTCATCCAAATGATGACACCATGACAATGTGGCACTCATGCAACATTGCAGTAAAGTGTCACTCGAAAGTAAGAGCTCAAATCCAGTAGCATCAACTAAATCCACAGTCGTTTCACTCAGAAGCCAAAGTTCCATTAATTGAATTAGAATTCTAGAATTTTGCTTTAATTTCAAATGCTAGTGCTCTAGTGAGCTTTGGTAATGTTTCCTGTGAAGTGCAAATCTCTCAGAACCAGCGTTTGCTGATTTAAGTTAGGTTTATTGTGACAGCCCGAGTTGGTAAAAGGGTCAAAGCATCCAATGAGCTTGGCAGCTGCCAGGCGCTTAACAATAACTGCTAGGATTTTGAGAGCTTGTCCTATGACCATGAAGCCAGGAGGCTGTTCATTTCAAACTGCAGGTTTTATTTGGAACTGTGTGTGCATGCATGTCTGTGTGTGCAGAAGGTGGTTTATGTGAGGAGGATCTTCTGGAGTTCCTTATGAGAAACTCTCTTCTATTTAATGGCAAGATTTGATCTGGATCACTGTTGAGACCACTTTTAGATTAGTGTATTAGTGTATTCAATTCTGGTCACCCTTCCATATGAAGTAGAAAGTGAGGACTGCAGATGCTGGATGTCAGAGTCGAAAAGTGTGGCACTGGAAAAGCAAAGCAGGTCAGGGAGCGTTCGTGGTTGAGGAGAATCGACATTTCAGTCATAAGCTCTTCATCATTCAGGATGAAGGGCTTATGCCCGAAACGTCAATTCTCCTGCTCCTCAAAGCCTGATGTTGTGCTTTTCCAGGACCACACTTTTTGACTTCTATAGGAATGATGTTATTATACTTGAGAGGGTGCAGGAAAGATTTACAAGGATGTTACTGGCTCTAGAAGTTTTGCATTATAGGGAGAGGCTGTATATGCTGGAGTTTTTCTCCCCTGGAGCGGAGGCTGAGGGGTGACCTTACAGAGGTTTACAAAATCATGTGGGGCATGGATAGGGTGAATAGTCAAGATCTTCCTCCTCTCCCCCCCCCCGAGTAGGGGAGTTCAAAACCAGAGGGCATCGGTTTATGGTCGAGGAGCAAGATTTAGTAAGGATCTGAGAGTAACTTTTTTTCAGGGAGGGTGGTGCATGTATGGAATCAACTGCCAGAGGAACTTGTGGAGGCTGGTCCAATTATAACCTTTATACATGCTGGCAAATGGGACAAGGTCAGATTGGGATGTTTGATTGGCGTGGATGAGTTGAACTGGAGGGTCTGTTTCAGTGCTGTATGACTCCATTATGGCGAGAGGGGCTCTTGCTAAACAAGTCAATGTGAGATGCAACCAATTTCCACGACTGGGTCCTTAGCACAATCCCTTAGAGTCATAGAGATGTTCAGCATGGACACACAAGCGGACATGAGACATCTTCACTAAAAGGACTTTGCCATGTTACATTTCTTTGGCATGATCAGGAGAATTTTGATATAAATTGGATCAAATTTTCAGACAAATAAATAATGACAAATATTTAAAAGATTCTGCAATCCACTGAAATATGGTGTGAATGACAATATACACATTCCCCACCTCACCCTGAAGCAAAGGCATTTGCTTCAACGTGCTTTTCGAAAAATACAATACTTTATTAAAAAGCTGTAACCACAGTTAAACCAAGAAGCTCCTCAGTTCACTGCCATTCCAACATAGATCTGAATAAGGCATCAAAATGCTTACAAATGCCACAATGCCATCCGTATTTCATCATATTTCTCACACTCCATCTCTGTTCACAACTGTTAAACACTGAAAGGAAACTACGACATTCACAGCTGGCTCCAAAGTAAACTACTGCCAGAAATAAGTATAAAAGTTTCCAAAAAAGTGACAACACAATCTTCGTTTGTAACTTTATCGGAGCCCGTTTGTCTTTGCACATGTAATAAGAGCTATCCAAAACACATGATGGAATGGGGATTGGGGTATGCGTGGGGAAGCTTTAGGAATTGCTTAGCTTTAATGTTTAATTCGATAGGGCAAAAACTTACTGAAGTTCTCCCCCCCCCCCCCCCACCAAAAAAAAGCAGCAAATTCACTGCCCTACTGCAAAGAAATACATCGCTTCACAAAATCTCTAAATCCCTTTAACTGCTGAGTAATTTGAGCTTTATTGGGTTTATTTCCATTTGGAGCTGTCAGAGCCACATGGGTGTGACTACGACCGTGGCTGGAATCTGGCAAAAACAGCCTGAAGTGTTATAACATGGCTGAGGCAGACTGATGGCTATAAACAAACAGTCTCTCAGCTATTTAAAAGAATTGATGCCCAAGTTTTATTGAGTTATTTTGGGAAAGATCTTTTGATTAAAATAAAACAAGTGTGCAGCATTAATATTTCCACTTGCTTTTTCTTCTGTAGCTGCAAATTTCCAGAAAAAGTAACAGTGATTTCAGGCATTTTAGGGTACATCCAATGTGATGTATGAACTGCCACTTCCTAAAAATATGACATTATAGGACAATACAATATACACACGGATCAAATTAAGTTAAAGAAGCTGATTCCCAAAGGGAATGAACACTCACCACAGATGTTCAACTCCTTCTTCTGCGAAGAAAAACATGCACTATCCACTGAGCAATGAAAGGCCACACAATTAGAAACAGCCATGTACGTCCGGATGGACCAACCAGCCACCTGGAAACTCTCTGAGAGACATAACAGAGTCATTCTTATTCATGCAATAGGTCAGCTCTGACAAATTATTTTTTCTTAAATAGTTGCAATGTTCATTAAATTGCAATCAAATGAATTTGTAAGTAAACAGCACAAACTGATAGTGGAAAAGAGAACAGTCCCAAACATACACCAACGAGACTAGGCACACGGATTGGATGGGTTGTTGTTAATAGGAACAGATCACATTACTATTTTACTGTGATAACTTTGCATAAAATATAAGCAGAACGATAAGAGAAAAGCTATAATTGATATCTGAACTTCAGGGATCGAAAGGACAGATTGTACAAATTAGGCCTGTTTTCTCCAGAATTCAGATGGTTAATAAGTGATCTGATCGAAGTTTTCAAGATATTAACAGGAAAAGGCAGGAATGATAAACTATTTCCATTGTTTGGGGATTCTAGAACTAGGAGGGATAGATGGAGAACTGGAACTAGACCGTTTAGGAGAGATGATACCAAGCCCTTCTACACACAGAGTGGGAGATATTTAGAACTCACTTCTGCAAATGGCAGTGGATGCAGGATCCCTTGGTAGTTTTAAATCTGAGGCAGATAATTTTTTTGTTAAGCGAAGGTGTTAAAGGATATCGGCCAAAGGCAAGTATATTGTATCAGGCCACAGGTCAACCACAATCTCACTGAATGGTGGAATAGGTTTAAGGGGCTGAATGGCCTCCTCCTGTTCCTATGCTGAGGAACAAGAGAGAATCAAGCTTCTGAAGTAGAGCTTCTCAGCCACTGCTTTCTCAGCCATTGAAGGTAACCAACATTAAACTCACTTGCCATTGTAAATGAAGTTCAGGTGCCACTCACTAAGTCGATGGTGAAGTTTATATTGCCACAATAGCTTCATTGGGATTAACTCATGGAAATATAGTATTCAAATTAAATAGAGTTTGCAGTGCAGGTTTAAATTTTGAGAACTGGACAATAGACTTCCTCTCCGACCTATCACCTTCACTGCAAACTTCATTGTCTAGATTAGAGTGGTGCTGGAAAAGCACAGCATGTCAGGCAGCATCAGAGGAGCAGGAAAATTGACGTTTCGGGCAAAAGCCCTTCATCAGGAATGCCAACTTCATTGACTTATTGCATTCCCAGTTACCTTCTCTCCCCCCAACCCCACCCCTCTCCCATTTACCTCTCAGCCCCCTTGGGCCACCCCCTCATTGATGATGAAGAGCTTATGCTCAAAACATCGATTTTCCTGCTTCCCGGATGCTGCCTGACCGGCTGTGCTTTTCCAGCACTACACTCTTCGACTCCGATTATAAAGTTAGAATCTAATCATTGCCATGAGTCAAGGTCGCCAAAGCTCAAGCTGTCATTGAGCAACATCTGAATGTCCTAACTTGAATGTAGCCTTGCAAAGCATTTCCCACCCTCATCATCTGCAATTTATGAGCAAATTTTGTTTGCTTTTGAGTTAGATAATCATACTATTTCACATTGATGATCAATACATCGGGCTTTTGCCCGAAACGTCGATTTTCCTGCTCCTCAGATGCTGCCTGACCTGTTGTACTTTTCCAGCACTACTCTAATCTACACTCAATACATCAAAGCTGTATGAAGCAAGGAAATATGGATATGTTACAAATCAGCAAAGCTTTGCATGCACAACAACCAAGTGTGCTCAGAGAGAGCACAAGATATACTGCTGCTGTCAATAATAGCACAAAAAAGCAGAAATAATTTCTTTTGCTCTTTTGTACTTTCTGATGTACTAATATTCTGCATTAGTCTGTTGTGCTTTATGTGATACATTAGAGCACAACAATTCAGAGCAAGGGTAGATCATCTGGCTTGTCAAGATAACTCCACTATTCATTACATTTATGCTTCATCTTCTGTCTTCAATTTCCTGTCCGCTCCCACATTCCTAAATTTCTGACAGATCAAAAATCTATTCAAGTCAATCTTGAATATATTCAATGATGAAACGTCCATAAACATCTGGGATAAGAATTCCAAAGATTCACACCCCTCTGAATGAAGAAATTTCTCTTCAACAGTGTCTTAAATGTTGGGTTCCTAGTTCTGAGGTTATGGTCCTCTATGTTAGAGTACACCGCCAGAGGGAAAACAACTTTTGTGACAATTTTAATAAAACCTAGACAACTGAGAGAAATTCAGTTTCAACAGTCAGATAGGTGTAAAGAAAATTTTAATGGCTCTTCTTGATATTTCAGTGGGTATCTGTACCAAGTCCCATGGCAATGTGCTGTAGTGACCAGCAATGTCTCAGGATTTAATCTAGGTAAATGCCAAGTTAGATCATCTCAACCAAAGTGGTGAGAAACTACTGGCCTTTAGACATAATCAGAGATCTTGCTGCTGACCATTATCCAGTGACGGAATGACCATGGATTGAATTTCATTAGAAATTGACTAAGCATTAATTTTGTCAAGTTTCATAGAACAGTACAGGCCCTTTGGCCCTCGATGGTGGACCGGCCTTTTATTCGACTCTAAGATCAGACTAACCTATACACCCTTAATTGTACTATCTTCCTTGTGCCTATCCAAGAGTTGCTTAAATGTCCCAACTGTAACGGAGGGTTTTCTCTTTGTAAGAGTTTGAGAGATTTCTCTTGCTATCCTTCAAAGATCACCTCATCACCCACGCACTGCATTCCTCTGACGTCCACTCATCATATCCTCCCTCTTGTCACAGGTGAACACTTGCCACTGGTAGGATTTCCTGGATTCCCAGCACTGGCATACCTTTGAAGCCCAGCTGTGTACCAGGTCCAGTGTGGCAGTCTGCAGCTGCCATTTACTGGAAAGCAACCAAAATAAAAGCATCTCAGGTGTTTCACTGAAGAACCAAGGAACCTTAGACTCATCCCAGCAACAGCAAAAGCAAACAAACAGAAGCTGCAGTTGCTTCTGGGAATAGACCTGGACTGTCTGCTTCTTGAACTGCAACACAGTAATAGTCAATGTGTGATCACTGCACCCAACTCACAGATACTTGGTAAGCTTGTCAATTAAGTCCTGTCTGGCTTGGTTCTCCAGACACTGCACCAGAAGGTGATGCTCCTCCCGTTCAATATTATCTTCATCCTTGGAAGATCATTGCTGCTCTTCCAGGTCTTCAGAATCCATTACATCCTCTCTGCCCGCTCCGTTGTGTACAGCAAAGCATGCAAGCATCATGGGGTATATTCTGACTGAAATGTATTATAAGGCCCCTTCCCCAGACTGATCCAATATTAGATCATCTGTACAAAGCTTACTGGCTGCTCCAGGATGACCCCGATTGAAGAATCAGCCACTTTGTATTTACATTCAGTCTCTGCCAGGGAGTTGTTTAACAGAGTCATCAGCCATGGTCACACAGGGGAGAAACCAGCCTTGTAAGGCATCAAGGCTGAAACTTTATTGCTGGAACAGCACAGCAGGTCAGGCAGCATCTAGGGAACAGAAGATTCGACGTTTCGGGCACATGCCCTTCTTCAGGAATGAGCAGAGAGTGTTCAGCAGGAGAAGATAAAAGGTAGGGAGGAGGGACTTGGAGGAGGGGCGTTGGAAATGTGATAGGTGGAAAGAGGTCAAGGTGAGGGTGATAGGTCGGAGTAGGGTGGAGGCGGAGAGGTCAAGAAGAAGACTGCAGGTCAGGAAGGCGGTGCCGGGCTGGAGGGATTCGGCTGAGACAAGGGGAGGGGGGATGAAGAAACTGGTGAAGTCCAAGTTCATCCCCTGCGGTTGGAGGGTTCCCAGTCGGAAGATAAGACGCTCCTCCTCCGACCGTCGCGTTCTTGTGGTTTGGCGGTGGATGAGTCCAATGACCTGCATATCCTCGGTGGAGTGGGAGGGGGAGTGGAAATGATGTGCCACAGGTTGGTTGGGTTGGTTCGTCCGGGTGGCCCAGAGGTGCTCTCTGAATCGCTCCGCAAGTAGGCGGCCTGTCTCCCCAATATAGAGGAGGCCACACCGGCTGCAGCGGATGCAGTAGATGATGTGGGTGGAGGTGCAGGTGAATCTGTGGCGGATATGGAAGTTTCCCTTGGGGCCTTGGAGAGAAGTGAGGGGGGAGGTGTGGGCGCAAATGTTGCACCTCGTGCGGATGAAAGGGAAGGTGGTGGAGGAGATGCGGTGGCGGGCACCGTCGGCCACGTCGGGGGGGAAATTGCGGTCCTTGAAGAAGGGGGCCATCTGTGTTGTACGTATTTTGAACTGGTCCTCCTGGGAGCAGATGCGGCGGAGACGAAGGAATTGGGAGAATGGGATGGCGTTTTTACAGGGGGCGGGGTGGGAGGAGGTGTAGTCCAGGTAGCTGTGGGAGTCGGTCGGTTTGTAGTAGATTTCAAGGGCATCAAGCCCTTGAAATGAAGCAGGACCCAGGAATGCTCAAGGATGAAGGTATTGAGGCAGCTCCCAGTGTACAAGGCACAGACCTTGAAGATGTGGCACGAAAGATCACAGATGTCTTACAATTTGATGGAATGTAACACTTTTCTACTACAGTTATAGTCATAGACCTGTACAGCAAGGAAACAGACCCTTTGGTCCAACTTATCCATGCTCACCAGCTATCCAACCCTGGCAACATCCTTGTAAATTTTTTCTAAATCGTTTCCAGTTTCACAACATCATTCCTATAGCAGGGAGACCAGAATTGATGAAGTCAGTTGCATTAGGATATGCCCCTCTCAATATGTCTCAGTGCACACAGCCTAGATCACCCTGCACCTGGGGGAGGCCAGCAATGTTACCAAAGCTACACCCCCCCATCCCCCACCAATCCCAGGCTGCTGCACTGACTTCATCACACAGAAAGGAGATGCAGCAAAGTGATCTGGCATCAATTATACAGATGCGTTTGTAGGTCGAGGACTGAGAAACCCCACACAGGTCGCCAGTGGATCCTTGGAAGCTGCCAGTTGTCTCAAGGTTTAATGCAGTTGTCACTTTGACAACCACCAGGATAGGATGGTCTCTCACTCCTTCATTTTGCAAGTCCTGCTCCAGCAGTCGACAGAGTCTGTGACCGTGTTCTGGGATATCCTCAATCTGCAGCAATACTGCACCATGCTTACCCAGAGGAAAGTGTCACTGAGAATGAGAGAGTCTGGGCCTCCTTTATTTTTGGCACACACTAAGGTGACTTGCAGCTGTAACTCCTTCACGTGGAGGCTGCTCAGCAGCTGCTGCTCTTGGGCTTGCCGGCGCTACATCTGACCTTCCTCAATTTCCCTGTGTCTTTGTTGTATCACTGCTACAGTAATAATAGCCTTTGTTTCTGTGGCTGGATCCACCAGTCACACTTCTAATGACTGTGGGTGAGAAACAGATCAGATCCACAGTCATGTGAACAGTCAGTCAACATTCACATCACTCACTAATGACCATTTAGCCCAGTCCTCCATACAGTAGGACATGGACATGAGACATAGGACCTTATTCTGATTAATGCAGCAGAAACTCTGTCATGTGACGAGAGTGGCATATTGTAAATATTGTCTTAGAGTACTCATAACGTATCCTCACACCCCCTCCCCCAAAACACAAGGCAGGCAGCACTGTATGTAAGAGCACACCTCCAATTTTTGCATTTCAAGGTGACGGAAAATCAGCTCTATGCTCGAGTAGCCTGAGAGATCATGGATTGTCTTTGTGAATTGTGGATCACAGATGTCCTGATAATGTTGCCTTTGATTACTGCTGCTTCAAAGAGACGACCATGACCAACGTGTAACGATTAATGACATGGTCAGGCTTGTTTGTGATCAGGATTTGCACTCCCCACGATTCTCAACACTGCATGAATTTCATGATGCTATGATTATAGATGACTTTAACCTGTACAGTGAAAGGGTCTGATTAACGCAATCGCTTACTCTGCCCAGTCCAGGTGTGGTTGCAGCCATTTCCATTTGCACTTACAAGCAACGTGAGTAAGGAAGGCGACACTTGGCACAGAGAGTCTCAGCTTGGTCATGACCCCCGGCCTTCCAAGTTCTTTCCTTCCTGGCATCCTCTCGTTGAGCACATCAGTACTGACCTTCCAAATATTCCCACACACACCACTGAATTAAAAATTCATCTCTCACCACCAACCTTGAGCTCTGGCCCTACAACTTAGTTGTGTCGAACATCATGGTGCACTGTCTCCTTGGGAAGGTCAGAATGCTGGTGATTATCAATGACTCTATCTTCCAACTTCCACTGCACTACCTTCCCTTTTCCCCCAACCCCTCCTCTGCTAAATGTTGAGTCTCCCCTGCCACAATTATTGTCTCTTCTGCATCCCAGCATCCACATGCCAGAATTGAATTCTCCCACTTTGGCAGTGGTCCTTAACAGCCTCCCTTAACTTTCATTGAGCTGACCCCAGGACAATGCCAACCTCACTGACTGCCCTAACTGACCATTGACTGGACTGCAGACTGATCTCTGTGCAGCTCTGATTTACCATGACGCCCCAGACAAGTTTTACTGGAACCTGCAGGATTAACTGTGGCCCACCCCTTGGACTGTAATGATTGGAACCATTAACCCTGACTGCCCCAAGCAACCAATTAACTGTGCCCAAGCTCCTTGGCTGACAATGGACACTGCTGGGACCATTAACCGAAGGGTGTCCTCCCTTGGCCTAACTGAAGACCACTCTCCTTACATTTTGACACATGGCTATTGGGTTGATGCATGGGTTTGCTGTGAATGTTGCTGGCATATGGTGCTGGTGTGAGACTGATGTAGCACACTGTTATACAGAAACATGTCCATCCCATGACTGATGATGACGACTGACAACCAAGGCCTGACTTTATTTCCATGCTAAAAGGCAAGGTAAGAAAGTACTGTCAGCCTTTAAGCTCTGGCCAAGGGGGCAAAACACAAAAAGGCAAAGCATAGATGCTGTAAGCACCAAAAGTAATCATAAAGTGAGCACTACAAGAGCAAGTGAGGAACTGAGAAATGCACTCTCATTTGTTCAAAGTACTGGGTGCTGGTTCATGTTATGGCAGCAGCATTCCAGTGAGAGGTGCTAATCTGTTCTAAAGTGCAGTGTTGAAGTGCAGAACCATGTTGTAGGTGGGTCAGAGATGTACCATGAGGGTGCATTAAGGCTGGTATGTCTCATGTCAATGGATGGTGTGTGTGTGCAGTCACTGCCCATAGATTATGCCCTGATTTGGTGACTGGGGTCCAAGATGGAGGTGCATTGCCAAGTAACTGCTGACTTTCACGTTGGAAACTCTTAGCGTCTAGTTTAAATTCAGCTGGTGAGGGCATGGGAAATTGATAATGAGGTGAGATTAGTTAGTAATAACATTTAAATGCATGCAAATACACCTCTCATCAGCAACATTCTTATCTCGTCATTCAACAATTGCTCGGAAAATAGAACTTCCTGCTCTTAACATCAGGAATCTCCATACTTCTGATCCCTATTGCTGACTTCACCCTATTTTTCCAACTTTTTTGCTGCAGTCCACATCATTCAATGATTTGAATATTCCACCCCATGTGTTTCAGCATCAGAACTGGGTGGTGATGCATCTCCATGACAGGAAAATCAATCCACCATAATTCTTCCAGCACAGACTTGCAGCCTGCTGGGAACCAATGTGTTGCTTATTCCAGTGCAAACAAAAAGTACTTCCATTATCTTCTCAGGGAGAAGGAAAGTGTAAAAAAGGAAAATAAATTACTTATCTGTGATTTGATCTAACTGTTTCCTTCCCTGTACAACCCAGATATGGTAGTTGGGCCTATCCCTTAACTTGTGCCTTTGCAATAACAACCAATAACACAAAATCCTGATTTGTATGCAGTAACAAATACTCACCTCTCTCAGGCTCAGCAATAACTAACTAATACATGCTTAAAAATTTCTCAGGTGAGAAGGTTGGCAATAGGTTTACTTTTGACCATTACAAGTATAACGTCTTCAAAAGTGTTTTCACTTTTCAACTCTTGACCTTCTTTTCAAGGTGAGAAGGATAAGCCAACTAATTATATACCTGCTACAATAACATCAGTGATAGACAAACACTTCAAATCCACTATTAAGCACTGCATACATTTTGTGAAAATTTAGAAATGCACAAATTAATCATGGCCAGGGAACACAAATATGTAGAAGATAGTTATATCTGACAAGTTCAATCATTTGTGATTATTTTTATCTGTATATTCAATGTGTGTAGATGGATGCATATGAACCCAAGTGGTGTTTCCCAGCTTTCAGTGCGGAGTTGAGTCTATCCTTCAGTATATAGAGATGATCCGTATCAGAATAAGGTCTATGTTATGAACATGTATAGGTGACACAAAAATGGGGCATTATGCAAACAGCATAAGATGACTTTTAAAAGTACTTTAGGATGACACAGGGGCTGATCCAATCCAATGTGCCAAGTCTGAAGTAATGCACTTTGGGAAGGAAAAAGGAGGGGAAATTATATGCAATTAATAAATGCTGAATTCTATACAGGAACAAAGACATGTTGAGGATTCATAAAAGAAGTTTTTTTGAAAATAAAAGTTCAGCTAGATAAAGTCATTTTAAAAAGTCACAAGCATATTGTATATTATGTACACCATGTGAATTTGGATCCACCACAATAAGAAAGGATGTTAAAGACTTATTAAGCATGTAGCATCTATTTGCCACACAATGTCAAGGATGAGGTCTATAGTTATGAGGATAACTTATAAGATTGGCACTATTTTCACAATAGCAGAAAACTAAGGGATGTGATTGTGGCTTGGAAAGTTGGTAAAGTTTTTGTCAGCTGGCAGTGGAGTTAGTGAAAATTTTAAACTATCAGTAAGAGTCCAGGGAAAAGTTGGAAAATAACTTTATTTGGGATTAAGGTCAAAGAATGTATAACTACAAGGAATAGTTGAAACAGACTATTGCACTTCTTCTAAATAAAACAGCATGAACATTTACAGCAGGTAAGTATCAATTACACTATTTTTGGATTGTTTTAGAAAACAGCCAGCTCAGATCCAATGAGCCCAAGGCATCCTGTGCTGACTTTGTACCCATGGATCCTGAGCGTGAAAAAGCAGCATCAGTATTAGTTACTGGACTCATGAGTATTGCCTCACTGCATATACATCACATCCTTCAAAGCTATGAAAGATTTCAGGTTCACTCAAAGTTATACTTCACAATGTATGAAAAAGAAGAATATATAGTTAGTTACTTGTGAACTAGTTTTAAGTATCTTAATTATTTACCTACCATTACTTATTGTGTCTCCCTTTGATCTTACCTGTCAATAAATCAGCTGTGCAGCTTATCCTGAAAGCATAACTCTGTGTGGCATTTGCTTCATTTTTGGTGAAGGCATGCTGAAAATCCCCTGGGATCTCCACTGCACCACACCATAGCCAAGGAATCACTTACTGGTTGGAGAAGATGCCCAATGACACCAATTTCAGTTTAAAGGAGATTTAGACTGTTACAAACACAGTTAATAATGTTAGGGAAAAGCTTCCAGCATTGGCAATGGCTCTGCATCCAATACAATCAACAACCTTTTCTTGTTACTGCTATATGGGAGAGCATTTAATGAGGAAGAAAACATTTGAAAAGCATTTACTACTATGCTGTTCTCTCGTAATAACCATGATGCCAAATAACCTAAGAGGATAAAAAGATATGCTATGTGGTAAGAGATTATTAAATAAAACACTAAAGATCTTTCACCTTATGCCTGGATATTTTCAACTGAGGAGGTTGCAGACCAGCTGTTTGCACCTGTAGTAAGACAATAAAAATATCTATTAACCATACATATTAATCTCATACCTCAGTGAATTCCTATTACTGCCTAAGCCAGTGGAGAGCATTGAACAGAATGTAATGAACCTATATAAGATTTGTATTTCTGGGGTTGATGATAGAAAACCCAATAAATTATCTGCAAGAAGGTTAGGCTGAAATAGAGCATATTTTTGGGTATCAGATGATGAATGAGAAACTGCACAACTCGCTCATTATTTCATTTCTTGCCCTTTCCCATTTGCTATTTTGAGAATTTGCTGTGCATTGTTAAAATCTCTCTGAAAAACAAGCAAACGTTAAGCTTTTTTTAATCTGTTGCCCAGTCATTGTGGCCCGTCTTTCAGTTGTATAAATTTAAACTGAAGAACTGGATCGGATCTGTTCAGTTGACAGGTTTTCTTGGAGAAAGTGAGGACTGCAGGTGCTGGAGCTCACAGTCAAGAGGGTGGCGCTGGACAAGTTCAGCAGGTCAGGCAGCATCCGATCAGCAGGAGAATCGACTTTTCGGGCTTAAGGCCTTCACCAGGAAAGGTTGTTTTCTTGTTTGGGATACCGGACAGGCATGATATGCAATCCGCGGAAGGAGCAAAATATAAAAACAACATTAAATTCTGGGAAAGTTAATTTTTTAATTTCAATATTATTAAACCTTTAGTGGAAAATAAATGTCATGGTTAAGATGAAAAATGAGCCATTTCAAGGTCTTCGACAGTAGCTCCAGATGTCTGCTTCTTATAAGTTTTTTCTGTAAAACCCATATTATTTCACACTAATTATGAATTGAAATCACCTCATGAAATCAATCTTTTTGTCTGTTACATTTCCACTGATAGTAACATTGAGAGACTCTGTTATATCAGTTCTTAGTTGCACTGCCAGTCATAAGCAAGACGACAGAAACTTAAACGACAGAAAGTAAGCAATGTGTTCTCCAATATAAACATTACAGAATTATCCAAGCTTGTTCTACCTGCAAAATGTAAGGCTGACAGCCAGCCCTGGCATGCACCCACGATGCTTACTGACCTCACTGCATACACTGCTCTCACACACATCATCAAGCAACACATGTCATGACTTCATCAACTGAATAGTGTAAATCCCAAGCAGCACGGTGGCTCAGTGGCTGGCACTGCTGCCTCACAGCACCAATGACCCAGGTTTAAGCCCAACCTCGGGTGACTGTCTGTGGAGTGCGACTGTGGAGTTTGCACATTCTCCCTGTGTCTGCCCTCTGGATGCTCTGGTTTCTTCCAGTGGTTCAAATATGTGCAGGTGAGGTGAATTGGCCATGCTAAATTACCCCATAATGTGCGAGGATTTGCAGGCTAGGCGGGTTAGCCATGGGAAATGCAGGGTTAGACGGTAGGGAGGTAGGTCTGGGTGGAATGTTTTTCTGAGGGTCAGTGTGGACTCAAGGGGCTGATGGCCTGCTTCCACATTGTTAGGATTCAAGGGTTCACAGGATTTCATGCCTTTACAAGGTAAAAATCTGGCAAAACTAACATTTTACTCATCAGTTAAAGAATGATTTTAAAGGGTCTTAGTTTTAGCTTATGTTGCTGCTCCAGATCCCCACTGCCAGAAGATTAGTGACATGTGACCGTAAGGTGAAGGAATGATCTAACTCAGCCTTGGTGGCCTCCAACCTCCATTGATTTGTTAACCACTAGAGTGAGAGACTGTCTAACTATAGTCTAACATAATTTGTTGCCTTCAGAACATAAAGGGAAAAATGCTGAAACGGTAAAAGCTTTTTTTTTGCTATACAGAGAATACTACTTGGTGAATAATTCAAGAGACAATTTAATCTAAGTGAAATACCTATAATTATTAATAATTCCTGATAAACGTAGATGAAGTCTTCAGTACTACTTTCATAAATTAACCACGCTGTTTTCTTTTTACCCCCCAGCCCCCAGTCTGATTCCTTGGGGTCTTGCTGAATTTGATCTGAATTAAAAAATAATATATACATGCCAATATTTCACAAATATGCAATTTATTAAATCTCCCTATTTATACACGGTTGTCACTAAATAGTGAAATCAAATCACTTGACGAAAAGAACATACAATCAAAGGATAGAGGATAAAAAAAACCAAGCACACTTCCACTGTTAACACAAATTAAATTCCAAATTGAAAGAATCACTTGCCATTTCACATATTAAAATCACAAAAGCAATAATAATGGAGAAAGACTGGCATTTAGGCAATGAGATTAATTATGCTAATTAATAGAGTGCAAGGGCAAAGACACCAGAAAGGTGTTTTAACAGAATAAAAATATTGATGTTTCTGAGAGGGCACTGCTGCTGTAGACCCAGACAACTTCCACCGATCTGAATCTATACAGTGACATCTGTAATTTCATGATACTCTAGTTAACAAATATAGGCTAGGTACTGGAAAAGAGTTGAATTCTTCAATAAGGGCACCTTATATGTCAATCAGAATTATCAACGTGTAGGGAAAATTATGAAATCTTAAAAGGGGGATGGATCAGTTTACCATCTCACTGTACCTATGCCAATAGGTTTCCAATGTTATAGAGATCCTGATCGTAGTTGTGCTACTCAAAGAAAGCATTTAATATACGATACCACAGCGCTTGATAGTGTTCCTCATTTACTTTCTAACTGGTAGCTCAGGCAATGCATGAGAATGTGTAGCAAAGCATCCACTAGATGCAGCAAACTGTGAGATAGCAAAATATCAAGGGGATAGAAGCAGAAAACGAGAATTCACACTTTCAGAAAATAAACAATATCCTCCTCTAGTAAACGTGTCAGAATGAATACTCAGGTTTCTGCTGAAGGTGAGATCAGTTTTCTTTTTATGTCTTTCGTGGGAACTGATCATTGCTGGCTAGGCAAGGCCAACTTTGTGAATTACTGTTGTCCGTGTGCTGTAGGTACAGGGCTGTTAGAGAGTCCCAGGAGGTTTAACCCAGCGTTACTGAAGGAATGTAGTTCCATGTTAGGTTTACGTGTGTCTTGGAGGCAAATTTGCAGGTGGTCGTGTTCCCATGTATCTGTTGCCCTTTGAAGTGGTCAAGATCAGGGGTTGGAAAATGTTGAAGAATCCTTGGTGAGTTGCTGCTGTGAATACTGAACATGATACACATTGCTACCACTCGGTTGGTGGTGGAGGGAATGAATGTTTAATGGACGGGGAGCCAATTAAGCAGGATGCTTTGGTATCTAGCCTCGCGAGTGTAGTGGGAGCTACACTCATCCCAGAAAGCAGCTGGTATTCAATCACACCTAGTAGATGGGGGACGGGCTTTGGGAAGTTGCCCTAGCTGATCCCAGCTATCAGCTGGACTAAAGAAGAAAGCATAAAGTTTTTCAAGATGCTTTTGAAATTATATTAATGCAATGTTTCATAAATATCACATACACCTTGGCAATTAGGATTCCCTTTTTAAAACCGTGTTTTTTATCTGTGTCACATGAGACCTCATTTTACTGTGTTAGTTGCTTCTAAGTGCTAGTGTAAACAAAAAGATTTATTGGACACTACACAGCCATATTATGAGTAGAGTGTTTTGTAAAATATGGTGTTTGTTCTTAGATGGAATTATTAATTGACTATTATGAGGCAACTGTGATCATGAACCCCAAAATGAACATATACAAAGAACATGCAAAGTCCCACTGTACAATTGGCCTGTATGGATAAATAACAGACCTATTACAAGCAAAACGTTTTACAAGTGTAGGATAAATTCACATTTTGGCTCATGAGTTCTTTGTAAATTTTCAAGCCTGCTTCAAGTATTCATCTTTCCTTGCAAATGCACATTTCAAATAATGTTGATTTTTCCATGTTTTTGTCAAAATTCAGGAACTTAATTCTTTAAAAAAAAAAGGAAAGAGTAAACTTTAAATAGTTTCCCTTTTTCTCCCAGGTCTTGTACGCCACTTGATAATAGTATCTGGCTTTTTCCCAAGCACCTGCTAATGTATCAGACATCAGCAAGTGCACAAGTAAAGCTCAGTTTGGGTTCTCCCTCCGGGTTTTCCTCACTGAATGTGGAAGGCTATAAAAGTTGTCAGCTCCTCGCTGCTTACTGCCTGCGATACTTACTAAACCAGGCATTAAAGTTCTCGGCTCCTAGCAACAGTTCTTGCTGTAATAACAATTCCTTTCCTCTGAAGTTCAGGAGGGGCCAGAGTGTCGAGACACAAATTGCTTCCACTAAGACACACCTAATCTTCAAATGTACAAACATAACTTGGAAACAGTCACTGTGTACTCTCCCTCAGTGCAATAGCTACACACAGTATAAACTGAACCACTGGAATCTGGCTTTGCAGGATTCATTTAAAAGCAGAGCTTTCTTCCAGAACCCATTTATATTTTACACACATAATCGATAGCTAAGTAAACGGAAAACATAGGAATAGAATCCGATGGATTTAGGGGTTGAAAAGCAGGCAGCAAATATGGCTACTTTCATCTGTTATGTAACACAAGTAAATTTTACAATGCAATCTGTCTCCCTTGGTGGTGGTTGGGGGGGGGGTGTTCATTATGGGGAGAGGGTAGGACATATTTCCTCTAAACACAAGGTGCTAGCTGCAAGGCACTGGAAACCTAATCTTAATCATTGTCTACTGGAATCATCAACATATTTATTTTAAGGCAGCTTTATAATGTTAGTAGAAACAGGGAACAAAGGAAATAATTTTCATTGCGTCAAAACTGATACTCTGGATCTCTTCAAATGTATTCCTGTCTCTGCAAGGTCCTGACTTATTCCCTTCTCAGGGAAGCTACTAGGTGAAGTCACATGGTATCAGGGGTGAGCTGGTAAGATGGATCCAGAACTGGCTTAGTCAGAGAAGACAGAGGGGAGTGTGGAAGGATGATTTTCAGAATGGAGGGTTGTTAGTAGTGATATTCCACAGGGATCAGATCTCTGCTATTTGTGATCTATATAAATCATCATAGAATCCCTACAGTGTGGAAACAGGCCCTTCGGCCCTTCAAATCCCGCTCTCCCCTGACTAATGCACATAACCTACACTTCCCTGAACACTATGGGCAATTTAGTAAGGCCAATCCCCCATAACCTGCTCATCTTTGGATTGTGGGAAGAAACTGGAGGAAACCCATGCAGACATGGGGAAAATGTACAAACTCCACACAGACAGTTGCCCTGTGAGGCAGCAGTGCTAACCACTGAGCCACCGTGCCACATGATTTGGAGGAAAACGTAGCTGGTCTAATTAGTAAGTTTACAGACAATACAAAGATTGGTGGAGTTGCAGATAGTGAGGAGGATTGTTAGAGGATATAGCAGGATATGACAGAAAAATGGCAGATGGGGTTTAATCCGGTCAAATATGAGGTGTTGCATTTTGGAAGGTCAAGTACAGGAAATTATACAGTGAACGGCAGGACCCTTAGGAGTATCAGTATGCATAGGAACTGGGTGCGCAGGTCCATGGATCACTGAAGGTGGCAGCACAGATAGATAAGGTAGTAAAAAAGGCCTATACCATGCTTGTCTTCATCAGGAGTTATGCTGTAGCTTTATGGAACTTTAGTTAGGTCACAGAGTACTGCGTGTAGTTCTGGTCGCCAGAAGGTTGCTTTGGAGAGGGTACAGAAAAGGTTTACCAGGATGTTGCCTAGTATGGGGGATGTTAGCTCTGAAATGAAGGAAGTTAAGGAGCAATCTGATAGAAGGTTACAAGATTGCAAATGTCATAGATAAAGTGGAAAGTAGGAGGCTTTTTCCCAGGGTGGAGGGTTCAGTTTCCAGGGACACAGGCTCAAGGTGTGAGGTGGGGGGAGGGCTGATGTTTAAAAGATGTGTGTGAGGCAAGATTTTCACACAAAGGGTGGCGAGTGCCTGGAACACATTGCCAGAGGTGTTGGTGGAAGCAGACACAATAGCAGCATTCCAGAAACACCTGGGAGAATACACGAGTAGGAATGAAACAGGATACTGATCCTGTAAGTGAAGACCATTTTAGCAGAGAAGGGCAAAATGTGGCTGTACAGGCTTGGAGGGCTGAAGGGCCTGTTCCTGTGCTGTTTTGTTCTTTGTTCTTATTTTCCTGCTAACTTTGGGCTTTATGGCAGGAATTTCCCTGAAAGAGAGCTGCTTCTGGGTCATGATCACCATGAGAATATCCATGGGGGGGTTTAAAGTTTAACTACATGTGGGCCCAATGGAGGCCTGTGGGTAGTGCACCAATGGGCTCACCAGGAATAGGATTCAGGCGGCAGGGCTTTGGCCAAGTGAATGAGAGAGGGGAAGAGGCGATGCCAGTAAGGAGAATACTGTTGTTGTTCATGAAGATATATAGAAAAATGTTCAAGACTTTCAATGGTGCTGAGACTTTTATTATGGAGATGAAAGTAAGCATGTATTCTCAGTACCAAGATAGGCAGCCTCAGTCGCATAGGAGCAGCATTTTTGCAGGGAATTTTGACTTATCCAAATAAGTCAGACAAGCAGTTGAATAGTAAATACACAGCCAAGAGATCAAGAGAGTGGTGCAGAAGCAGGAATTTGGAATTGGATTGGGGTTGGAAAGTGTTTAATCAAGGGACATGAATGTGGAGGACGAGAAGACACACTGAATACGGATCTTTGGGAAATTCCACTGGTGAATGGGTTGGAGAGGTAACAGGAGGGATTGCTGCAGGCAATCCAACTATGGAGAAATAGGAATTAAGTGCTGCTACAACGCTGGATGGGTGAAGCATCGGAGATATAGTAACAAAGTCATCTAGGACATAATAACCAAACATCATGACATTATTTTCTATCAATATCAAATAAAAGAGTTTAAATCTAAAATGTCTTGACTATTCAGCCACGTGATCAAGCATCAGCAGGCTTCCTGAGAACATTGTGGCCTTGAGCAAAAGATTTCCCAAATAGAGGCTAAAGTCTTTTTTTAAATTCATTGCTAGGATGAGGACATCACTGGCTAGGCCAGCATTTATTGCCCATTCCTAATTGCCTAGAGGGCAGTTAAGAGTCAACCACTTTGCTTTAGGTCTGGAGTCACATATAGGCCAGATCAGGGTCAGGATGGCAGTTTCCTTCCCTGAAGGACATTGGTGAATTAGTTGGGCTTTAGTTATTGATGACTTTACTGCTATCCTTTGGTAGACTGGATTCTGGGTTCACGTTGTCAGTGAGCCAGCCCCCAGTGTTTACACAAATGAATCTGGCTTCATTGGCCTGAGGGTCAGCCTGGAGAGGGAAGGGCACTTGATTAAGTTGGAATACTGGAGAAACCTGCACCTTCACCTTCCCACCTCTCTCAAGACTTAGGCTCTGGGAAGGCCTACGTTTGATGTTCTGCCAAGTAATGGCCACTTAAGCACCTCATCATTCTGCCACTGGGATTCATCCAGGCCTGCTACTATAGCCTGTATGCCAATTGCTACCCTCTGGGCAGCTTGTCACTTTGGAGTGGGGCAGGGGGAGGAGGAGGTGTAGACGGGTCTGTCAATCGAGCGTCTGAGTAAAAGGGGCTGAACATCAGCCGATGGGGAATCCAGTGCCCTTTCATTATCTACGATGATTCCATTCCCTCCCCTACCTCAACTTCCCCTACCTCAACTTCAAACCCAAGAAATTATCCAGTCCACACGTCCCTGGTCCTCCATGTTCCCTTGACTTGGATGGTGCTCTTCTGTCAGCAGTCATGACCTTCTCCATGGTTCTAAAAGAAAGTGAGGACTACAGATGTTGGAGATCAGGAATCAAAACGTGTGGCACTGGAAAAGCACAGCAGGTCAGGCAGCATCCGAGGAGCAGCAGAGTCAACGTTTCGGGCATAAGTGCTTCACCAGGAATGGGCTTATGCCTGAAATGTCGACTCTCGTGCTCCTCGGATGCTGCCTGACCTGCTGTGCTTTTCCAGTGCCACACGTTTTGATTCCTGCATGCACCGCTGAGCACAAAGGCTGTCCGCCTCAGACTCTTGCTCAGCAGGATTTTCATCCATAGGGCCTTAATTCCAGGTGAAGATATGCTAAAAACTAGACCTGTGGCTCAGTGGACCTTCACTGGAAGACGTAGGAGATGTCGATCTACTGCTGGTTACACAGCTGACCTGCTAAGTGACACCTTCAGGTAATTCTGCCTCAGGAGATTGCTCACTGACACCTAGATTCCTGACTCCAGTCCCAAGAAGTGCCAATATAAATGGAGCTCAGGCTGTGGATTTTACACATTATATATTCTGAAAAAAAACCTAAGCAAAGGGGTTAAAATTAGTTTCACTAAAAAACCTCACATCTCGATAATAGGCTAAACTGATAATAATAGATTTGCAAACAAGAAAAACCTGATTTAATACCTTACCGATAAAACACTTTTACATAAAGAGACATTTTACTCCATTTAGTTCATTTTAAGCATATGCCAAACATTCAATATTTTGGGTCAGTCAGTAAAATCTTATTTTCTCCTGAATTTGAGAAGGCAACATTATTTCCACTGTTTTCCGATCAAAAAATGATCTGGAGATTTGCATATTGCTTACAGGATGGCATCATTGGCATCTCCAGAATAGCCTTTCAGCGGGAACAGGGTCACAGCCAGTGAAATTCTGAAGTTTTTTTTTTAAACTGGAAAGGAATGATCTTTAGAAAATGCTGTGAGCACATTATTTATACACTAGGAAATGTCAGCCTTTCATACTTAGTTAGCTAGCAAGCAAGGGCTGCAAGCACAGCGACACCATTATTGTACCATTAGTGCCTTGAAAACTGAGACAATCAATCAAAAGGTTGACTCAGGTCAAACACTTAATGATTGTTTACTAACTGCAAAATTGCAACCATTCCCCTGTGTATTATCATCAGTCAACAATCATTGAAGCTCCTATTGTCCTCCATATTCTTTCATTCATCATGGTAGATGATATTTCGTCAATCAATGCTCTGAACTTTGCTATTGTGATTTGGATTGTCCACAGTTGCTTCTTTATTGACTTCTACTTTTGAAGGTTGTGGGCTTGGTTACTTATTCAAGGATTAGCCCATCTTCCACATGGTTAAAAGGTTGGTCAGACAGAGGAGATGAGTATGCTTTCAACTTTGAGTTTTATTTCGAATTAAATACCACAAACTCCACAACATTGCGTATTTGCTCCCTGTATTTATAATTATTTTCATCAACCTGCATGTTGTGGGACACCTCTAAGGCAGGGCATGGGATCTTGAACCCAGGCCTTTTGGCCCAGAGGTGGGGACGCTTCTGCTGTGCCATTTATATCTTTTAAAATCAACCTATTCAGAAATGTCCTGCTGGGACTTGAACTCGGGCCTTCCACGCCTACACAAGAGACCCTCGTGCCATTTATTGATACTTTCTTAATAACTTCTGGGACAGGGGAAGACTTGAAACCAGGCATTCTGGTCCAGAGGTAGGGATACTACCACAAAGGCCCCCATGCCACTTACATCCTCAATGCTCATCCGTATGATCCTTTTAAAACATTTAAGCATCACATATTCCCTAGTTCCACTGGATCTCAGGCATCCCTGCCAGATTCTACTCGGCAAGAACATGATACCATTTTTCCCATCGATGATCCTGCTCCCCATACAACCAGCAGTTCATTTCCTGAAACCATCTGGTGATGGTGAGTCACTCAACCCTACTTGACTAACCAAAGGTAAGCTGCCCACTGTCATCTCTAACAACTCTTCTCCCCCTATCATACTGGGAGGCAAGTGACAGTAAGCAAACACAGATTCTGCTTTAGGGTTGGGCAATATCTACTGATGCCTACATCTCACATGAATTTTCTTTAAAAGTTGATACCACATTTGATAAAAGCAAGGAGCTAGCAGGATTTCACGTGAAGTCCCTTTATTAACAACTGTGTCACACAGAGAATAAGCACAGAAACAGACCCTTTGGTCCAACGTGTCCATGCTGCAGGCATTCTAAACATACATAGTCCCATTTACCAGCCTTTGGCCCAGACCCCTCTAAACCCTTCCTATTCATGTACCCATCCAGGTACCTTTTAAATGCTGTAATTGTACCAGCCTCCACCACTTCCTCTGGCAGCTCATTCCATACATGCACCACCCTCTGCGTGAAAAAGTTATCCCTCACAGCTCCTTTTTAAATATTTCCCCTCTCACCATGAACCCATGCCGTCTAGTTTTGGACTCTTTCCACCCTTTGCTATTCATCCCATTCCATGCCCCTCATGATTTTATAAATCCCTCCAAGGTCACCCTTCGGCCTCTGACACTCCAGGTAATAAAACCTCAGCCTGTTCACCCTGTCCCTACAGCTCAAACCTTTCAGCCCCCCAACATCCTTGCAAATCTCTTCTTCACTCTCTCAAGTTTAACAAAATCTTTCCTCTCAACACACAATCAGAATTGTACGCAGTATTCTAAAAGTGGCCTCACCAATGTCTTGTACGATAACTGTTATTTAGTTTGACCACCTTTCAAAAAATGTTTTTGTTTCTTTACTTACATTTTTATTTCAAAGAAAAAATAATGATATGCTCTTAACTTCTCTGGATCGATTGGCCCTTTTTTGGTTTTATTTTTGCATCAAAGTGAAACCTTAAAAATTCTCTTCAGAAACTGGGTTGTTAAACTGACAATAAAAACAGAGTATATGAAGCTACATTAAAATAATTTCAATACCTGTGACATTGTCAGGTCTTCCAGCCTACTGAGTCTCTGTAATGCAGACTGGATGTCCTCTTCTAGATGATGAAGAATTCTCACAATATTATCATTGACAGTGATCACAGTTTTTTCTCCGTGTCCCCTTCTTTCGTTGTCCTCTTTGTTGCTGCCAGGGCTGCTTCTTGGTCTCCATGAGGTTCCAGTTTGAACTTGTTGCAGCCCTGTTGTGGTAAAGAAACACATTTGAACATAGGTTGTGCTGCAGCCATCAAAAACAAAAGTGTTAATGAGTCACAGAACTCGACAATGCAAATACAAAGCAAATAAGCCTCAAACTGGGTTAGTGAATTGCCATTCTCCTTCCCTGCCAAGCACTGGCAGATCAATGGAACAAAGTTCTGACAGAAAAAGGTCCAATAAGCTGTCAAAACAGTAACCATACAAGTACCTGAGTATGTCCTACATACAAAAGCTTCACATAGTACTTAATCATCATGAGGGCTCCTATGGCACAGTGGTGGTGTCCTTAGCGCTGAGCCAGGAGGCCTGGGTTTGAGACCCCCTGCTCTCTCGTACAGTAGTGGTTGGCCCTGAAAACAGTCCATGTTGTTGCTGCCATCATGGAAAAATCATTCATGGAAAGTAGGCACCCGGGTTAAATGTAAATGTATATCAAACAATGCTCTCTTCCAATATCTGTGGCAGTCCAAGGCCAACACTGCAGATTTTCTATAGGTAAACTAAGCACAACTAGACCCGTAGAACTGATTGCAAATGATTTACAGAAAGAACAAGTAGAGTCAATGAAAAATTACATTCTGTTGTTCGATGGCAGTGTACAGGTTCTGGTATTGAACTAAATATCCAGTGGTAGAGTTCAAATTCTACCATAGCCAGCTATGAAAATGAATGGAGCAGGCTTGCAGTCTGATACCATGAATGCTTATAAAAACCAACAGGTTCACTGGTAGCCTTTAAGGGAGGAAGCTTGCCACTTTTGCTTAAGCTGGTTTATCAGAGCATCCCTAGTGTGGAAGCAGGCCATTTGGCCCATTGAGTCTACACAGACCCTCAAAAGAACATTCCCCTACCTTATCCCAGTAATCCTGCATATCTCTTGGCTATTCCACCAGCCTACACACATTATGGCAATTTAGCATGGCCAGTTCACCTAACATGCACATCGTTGGACTGTGGGATGAAATCAGAGCACCCGGAGGAAACCCAGACAAACACAGGGAGAATGTGCAAACTCCACACAGACAGTCACACAAGGGTGGACTCAAACTCTAGTCCTTGGCACTGTGAGGCAGCAGTGCTAATCACTGAGCCACCATGCCACCCATTATGTATGGCTCTAGTTCCACACTGTGCTCTTGATTGTTAATGCACTGTGAAGTAGCCAAATGGTTAATTTGCACAGCATTGGTTAACTGTTGCCCTTGAGAACAAAGTTAGAAAATAAAAACACCTCCACAGTGAGCTCTGGGTTTACTAAGTTGACCTTACTTCAGTCTGTCTCTCATAACTCTATGTAATTCTATTCCATTGCAATTGTACATTCTAAGCTCCTGAAGGTGAACTCTTCACTGCTGTACATGGACAGTGATCTCAGCCACAAAATCCTGTTTAGCATTCTACCATTACTTTATATGAATCAGGTCTCCAGGTTAGCCATCAGTTCTCACTTTCAGGTTGCTTGGTGAAATATGTTAGAGATTACGAATCAAAATCCCAGACTAGCTCTCATTTAGTGAATAAGTCTCAAAGGGAAACAATGTACTAATACTGCTCCTATGTCTTTTTGTCTTACTGAACCTGTATGGATGTGTTAGGACACATCACCAGGGCCGTCGCATGCTGAGGTAAGTGCTGAACTTGGACTTTTTGACCAGGGAAAAGGACACCACCACTGCACAGCAAAACATTTATTTTCTCATTATTGTCAGCCAATCCACTGATAGCTTAGAAACAACAGTCTGGGATAGAACATCTGGGCTCAAGTCCGACTTGCACTGCAGGAATGTCATTACATATTGAAACAGGTTGATTTAAAAAATAAAACATAAGGTGACAGGGGCTGGGTGTGGAGAATCACAGAATCTCCTGCCAACCCGATTTGTTTAAGAAACTGATCAAAACTACCAAGACAACACTAACAGAGTATCCTAACTTGAAGAAGGCTTATGGCTAGCATGGAAAATAGAAAGCAAATTTAAATTCTCCATTTTTTTTTTTGTGAAAATGCTTTCTAATTTCTCTGCCTAAAGATCATACTCTAATTTTAAGACTGCGTGCCATTGCTGTGGATTTCAGATAATTTATCTTCTCTTTGGAATTTTTTAGTTACTTTAAATATTGCCCCCCAAGTAGATCACCCCTCTACTGTCTAAAGCCAAAGGAATAGAAGTCAAGCTAATGCAACCCATCTTCATCATTTAATCCATTAAGGCTTGCTATCACTCAGATGAAACGTGACAGTATCTTGGCAAGGTCAATTTGGTCTTCCTAAGGTGCAGTATGCAAAAATGAACACTCCGCACCAGTTCAGGTGTAACCATAGCTTAAGAAAACTGCAGCAAAACTTCCTTCCCTTTAGATACCAAGGTCCTTGAGATAAACGCCAAATCTTCTTAATCTATCAGATTGCTTTTTATATCTGTCCACTTGGACTCAGCATAGCTTGCTTCTCTACAGCATCCAATATCTCAACTTCTGGGATATATCCCAATTTATCTTTCAGTTCGTTTTGGTACAGTGCATACTCTCCAAGTCTAATATATCCTTTCTGGGGAAAGTCCACAAAAAATGGCACTATACTTCAAATGGCGGTCTGGCCAAGGCTCTCTGAAATCACATTCTCATGTTTGCCTTCCAATCCCTTGAAGAAAAAGCCAAACATTTCAGAAACCATTTTAATTACTTTCTGTAGTTGTGCACTAGGCTTTAGTGATTTACATGTACAGGAACATCCAATCCTTTTGCTCCTTCTCAGCTCCTGAATTAACACCAGGAGAACCCTCTCACAGTTCACTCTTGCTACACCTAGGAGAATGACCAACACTGTGCACGAAGGTGCTTTATTTCCCACCTTTACAGAATCCAAACTTCATGAATAAAGCTTTGAGTTTTGGCTTTTAACAAATGTGCATCTTAAATATTATTTTTCTTTTTGTTTACACAAGTTCCTCAGCTACCAGATGCCCTCCATGCTTTGTCCAAATGCCTATTCATTATTCGTAATGGTGGCACAGCAGTTAGCACTGCTGCCTTACAGCGCCAGAGACCCAGGTTCAATTCCCGCCTCATGCAACTGTCAGTGTGAAGTTTGCACATTCTCCCCGTGTCTGCGTGGGTTTCCTCTGGCTGCTCTGGTTTCCTCCCACAGTCCAAAGATGTGCAGGTCAGGTGAATTGGCCATGCTAAATAGTCCATAGTGTTAGGTGGATTAGTCAGGGGTAAATGTAGGGGAATGGGTCTGGGTGGGTTGCTCCTCAGAGGGTAATTGTTCGGCTGAAGGACCTGTTTTCACTACTGTAAGTAATCTAATCAAATCTAATCTAATTTATCAGAACCTTGAGGTTCCTGCCAAACCACAATGGTACTAGATGCAGGCAGAGTGCAACTTTTGGGCAAGAATAAAACTGCTTCAAGTCCAATCAAAACCATACTGCTGCTAACTGGGACCCTGGCCACCGGGCAGGAATTTTGTGATGGTAAGGGTTTGCATTGGGGGGCAGGGTAGACAGGTGCAAGAACATATTCCCACAACCTTAACTTGCTCTCTTAGATCAGCCAAAGCCAACTTGAAAAAAACAATGTTTCAGGAAATCCAAAAATTCCCTGGGGTGGAAGAGTCCAGAACTAGAGGGCATAGTTTTAAGGTGAGAATGGAAAGATTTAAAAGGAACCAAAGGGGGAGCTTTTTCACGTAGAGGGTGGTGCATGTATGGAATGAGCTGCCACAGGAAGTGGTGCAGACTGGTACAATTACAGCATTTAAAAGGCATCTGGATGGGTAGATGAGTAGGAAGGGTTTAGAGGGATATAGGTCAAATGCTGGCAAATGGGATTAGATTAGGATATCTGGTCAGCATGGACGAGTTGGACTGAAGGGTCCGTTTCCATGCCTTTTTTTTGCATGACTCTAAATGACATTCTAAATACTTGTGGCTGCTATTTCCTTCACAGCTGGGTTTTGGTGTACTGTGCACATCTGCAGCAGATGGGGTTCAAGTTACAGATTCACTGCATTTGCAGATGACACCATCACTCCTCTTCTGATAACATACACTTTCACCAAAAAAGCCCAATCCACATTTCCATCCGATATATTATCACTACTCCACAATTACACCTCCTTCACCCCAAAGACCTGGAAGTTTGGGGGACTTGTGCATTTGAAGGCTATTGGATTGGGGGAGGACCACAAAAAAATAGTTGATCGTCTTGATGCCAAGCATCATTGGCAAACACTTTCTGTGAGAAGTCATTAGATAGGCATCAGTAACAAGTACTTTGGTTGATTTTCCCTCCAGGTTAGACTAACTGCAGAATCTGTAACACTCTGGTTGCCAACCTGTAGGTCATGACCCCCCAATGTGAATACAAGATGTGTAACTGGGGGGGTCATTGCTATCACTCCCTGGTGGTAGCAATGGTGTCAGTCTGTGGAATGAACTCTTTGTCTTGACAGTTCTGGATCCTGAGCCAAGGCCCCAGGCATAACACAAATCTTATTCTTTCCAGTTGCTCAGCGAGTGTGGCCTAACACCCAACAAGCTCCAAAGGCATTGCATGGCCCGAATCAGAGCATGGAAAAATGGTGGCTCAAAACAAAACTAATCTTGAAATCATTCCAACCCGTTTTTTTAAATCTCAAGTCTTTTCTCCTTCCCACCTCTCAACCCTCTCACTCTGGGGTCACATCCATTTTGAAGGGACACAGCAGGGAAAAGTCTGGGAAGCAGTGCACTCAATGGCATCCGTGGATTTGTCATAAATGGAGGAGTGAACCAGGGATTTTGCTGGCCTCTAGGATCAGCTATTCCCTGGGTGAAACTGGCTGCTTTTTCTTGGAGGTTAGATGTGCGTTCTTAGTGTACTGTGTAGTATATTTAACCCAAGTCCTTTCTTTAGTGCATGACTGCTTCTTTTCAGTGGAAATTCCTGAAAGGAATCGCAACTTTGGCCTTCACCCAGGCCTTTCAACAGAAAATTTAGATCTTAAGCCAGTCTTCATTCACAACAATGTTAACCAAAACTAAAATGCTGTATTCCCAAAAATATTTTTTTGCTGAGTTGGTTAACAAATGCAGTAGTTTGCTTTTTTTTTTAAGAGCAATAACTCGTTGCTAAACCGTTGAGTCAATTTGTAATAGTTGTTCAGTACCAGTAATCAGAAGCAGCTGCAATCTCTTCTACCTTATTGAAACTCAGTCAAGTGTTAGATGAATAGCAATAAGGGCTGAAACAATTCCCAAAACTTCTGATCTCAATGACAGTCAAATGTAACTGCTGCAATATTATATCACAATTTGACACGGGGAATTTGTAGTTGTGGCAGTACATGGAAGCAAATCAAGGGGTCTTCTATAACAGAGGAAACTTGTTGGGTGTTAGGCATTTGGTCTACACAGTCCAGGCCGGATCTCCGCTGAAGAATATGGTCATTTCCAAACTGTTGGCTCTATCCTTGTTAAGTTTATTTCCCTCAGGCATCCATATAATTTCCTTTCAGAAGCATTAATCACTATTTCTACCAGCATTGTTGGCATTGAGCTCAAAGTATGGTCACTCATTATGTAAAAAAGCTCTTATAAACATCCCCCCTTCATATCTGGCTCAAATCTTGAATCTGTGTCCCTTAGTCTTTATGCTAACAGCTAAATCAAGCAATTTGCCTTTGCCTACCTTAGCCAAACTGATGTATATCTTGGACACAGGTTGTTCTGCTATAATGTGCGTTTCATTAAGCGAATTCGCTGAAATGTGATTGAGGAATTGGGGACACTGTTTTTAAAGCACAAACGTTTAAAATATGTGTTGGCTGCAATGCGATTGCATCACCAACACTTTATGCGCTGTTTCTAAAGTTCAATTTTTATAGAATGCGGGGTTGCACATGAATGCAACCATCTCGTTATAGAGAAACAGACTGTACTTCTGTCAAATTGCCCCTTAATTGCCTTCACTCAGAGGAAAGAGTTTCCTGAAGAAGGGCAGGAAAGGGCTCATGCCCAAAACGTCGATTCTCCTGCTCCTTGGATGCTGCCTGACCTGCTGCGCTTTTCCAGCAACACATTTTTCTTCACTCAGAGGAAAACAACCTTAGTTCCACAAACATAACCTTGGGGCTACAAGCCTCAAGGCCTGGAAAATTCTGGTAATTCTCCACTGCACTGTCTCATAAACTCTCAAATCCAAAGTTAATTTCAGCTGTTTGCAATTTACACCTGCTTTGTTCAAGTTGGGGAATTTTCTGTATTTTAACAGACAATGCTTGGAAATAGCCGGGGTTAAAAAAGCTGTCTTTCCTGATCAGAATAATAACATATCCAAAGACAAACTTTAGATAGAGAGTTCATCTAATCCAAGTCTTTTTTCTCAAGTTGAAAACAACAAAGTTAGTGCACACTTGAGTGCATTGGGCACAATGCTGGCCTCAAAATCATAAAAGGAATGAGTTTTACAAGGAAGCTAAGAGAGCTCAGAGAGTCATACAGCATGGCAACAGGCCCTCAAGCCTTTACCAACCAACAAACACCAAACTTTACTAGTCACATTTACTAGCATTTGGTTCATAGCCTACTATGCCTGGTCTTTTAAATACTCATCAAGATGCTTCCTAAATGTTACCATCATCTCAGACAGGACATTCCATATTTCTATCACCTTATGAGTGAAAACTTACACCTTCCGATTTTATACATGTTTGCTATGGGAAAAGATTCTCATGATCCATGCCTCTCAAATTGGTGTAACTCAGATTGGAGAAAGTGAGGACTGCAGATGCTGGAGATCAGAGCTGAAAATGTGTTGCTGGAAAAGCGCAGCAGGTCAGGCAGCATCCAAGGAGCAGGAGAATCGACGTTTCGGACATGAGCCCTTTCCTGAAGAAGGGCTCATGTCCGAAACGTCGTAACTCAGATTGACCGGTCAGCCTCCTCTGCTGCAAGGAAAACAAACCCAGTCTATCCAGTCTCTCCTCATAACGGAGATTTCCCGTCCTTATTTTCATTTATAAAGAAAAAGGAGATTGAGGGGGGGACCGGATTCAGGTCTATAAAATCATGAAGGGTATAGACAGGGTAGGTAGAGATAAGCTTTTTTCCAGGGTGAAGGATTCAATGACGAGAGTTTATGCATTCAAGGTGTGAGGTGAAATGTTTAAGGGAGATATATGTGGCAAGTACTTTAGACAGAGGGTGGTCGGTGCCTGGAACGTGTTGCCAGCTGAGGTGGTAGAGGCAGGCACGGTAGATTAATTTAAGGGGAATCTGGACAGATGTCTGAGTAAGTGAGGAGCAGAGGGATACAGATGCTTAGGAATTGGGCGATAGGTTGGATTTGGATCGGCTCAGACTTGGAGGGCCAAAGGGCATGTTTCTGGGCTGTAAATTTACTTTGTTCTTATCCTCAGCGATGTCTCAGTAAATCTCTGCACTCTCTCCAGTTCAATCGAGTCCTTCTGACGGTGTGGCAACCAGAAATGCACGGTGTTCCACCTGTGGCCTAATCAACGTCTTACAAAGTTGTGACAAGACCTTCTTGCTCCGATATTCTACACCAGAGCCAACGAAAGTAAACATCCTTATGCCTTCTTCACCACCTTGTCTACCTGTGCTGACACCTTCAGGTATCTATGGACTTGTACACCAAGATTCCTTTGTTCCTCAGTACTCCCTCAGGACTTACCATTCATTCTGTATATTCTTCCCTTATTAGACCTCCCAAAATGCATTACCTTGCACTTATCAGGATTAAATTTCGTGTGTTCAATTGCTCTGCCCAATTTACCAGCTGATCAGTATTAGACTGTAGCATGAGATCATGCTCCTCAAATCAACAACACCACTAATTTTCATGTTATCTAGAAATTTACTAATCATCTAAGTTGTTAATGTATATAACAAGATTCCTAGCACTAATCCGTGTGGTACACCACTGGTCAGAGGGTGACAGTTACAGAAACAACCTCCACCATCATCCTTTGCCTCCTATTTGTTAGCGACTTTATGACCCAGTTCGCCAACTCACTTTGGATCCCATGGGCTCTTACCATTTGGACCAGCCTTCCGGTGGGACCTTGTCAAAGGCCTTACGGAGGTTCATGGAAACCACATTAACTGCATCACCCGCATCAATTCATGTAGTCACCTTGTCAAAAAACTCAATTAAATTAGCCACATAGAATGGGTGGCATAGTGGCTCAGTGGTTAGTACTACTGCCTCATAGCTTCAGAGACCTGGGTTTGGTGCCAGTCTTAGGTGACCGTCTGTGTGAAGTTTGCACATTCACCTCGTGTTTGTGTGGGTTTCCACCGGGTGTTACGGTTTCCACCCACAAATGTGCAGGTTAAGGTGGATTGACCATGCTAATTGCCCCATGGTGTCCATGGATGTGCAAGCTAGGTGGATTCATCATAGTAAATGAGGGGTTACGGGGACAGGGTGTGTGGGTTGGGTCTGTGTGGGATGCTGCTCGGAGGGTTGGTGCTAAGTGACCTCTTTCCACAGTGCAGACATTCTATGAGAACCTCCCTTGAACAAATCTGTGCTGACTATCACTGATCAATCACTGCCTTTCCAAATATAGATTAATCCTATCCCTCAGAATTTTTTTCTCCTATAAATCTCCCTACTACCTGTACTGGTGTCAGCATAACTAGTCTGTGATTTGATTTGATTTGATTTATTGTAGACACATTTACCTTCGTACTACACAGTGAAAAGCTTTGTTTATGAGCAGTAGAGGCAGATCACAGTAAGCAAGGACACAGAGATCATAGAGTGCTTAGACAGAGTGAGCAATACAGGTTACATAGTACAGGAGGTGTACAATGCAAGGTCAACATTGCTTGAAGTCAGAGTGACCATTTGTCAGTCTAATAACGGCAAGGAAGAAGGTGTTCTCAAATCTGTTTGTGCACATGTTCCATCTTCTGTATTTTCTGTCTGACAGCAGAGGTTGTAGGAGAGCATTACTGGATGGGAGGGGTCTTTGATGTTGGCAGCCTTTCCATGGTAGAGAGAACTGTAAATGGAGTCCATGGATGGAAAGTTGGCTTCGGTGATAGTCTGGGCTATGCACACCGCCTTCTATAATTTTGTACAGTCCTGGGCACAGCAGTTGCCGGACCACACCATTATGCACCTGGACAGTATGCTTTCTATTGTGCATCTACATTGGTAAGGGTCCTTATGGACATACTGAATTTCATAAGCCACCTGAGGAAGGGAAGGCGTTGTTCTGCCTTCCTGACCGTCGCATTTATATGGGAGGTCGAAGACAGGTTATAGTTTATTGTCACTCTGAGGAACTTGATGCTTTCAACCCCCGCTCTGATGTAGATGGGGGAGCAGTTTCCTCCTTTCTTTCTGAAGTCAATGTTTTGCTGACATTGAGAGAGAGGTTGTTATCATTTCAACATGACACCAAGCCCTCTACCTCTTTTCTGTATTCTGACCTGCTATTGTTTGATATCCGTCCTACCACAGTGGTGTCATCAGCAAAATTGTAGATGGTGTTCATTTGGAATTTAGCGACACAGTAATGTAGGGAGCTGAGAATGCATCCTTGGAGGGCTCCAGGTTTCCTAGAAGTTTTCTTGGAATCCTTACAGCATGGAAACAGGCCCTTCGGCCCAACAGGTCCACACTGACCCTCAAAGAGTATCCCATCCAAACCTATTCCCCCACCCTACTACTCTATATTTACCCCAACTAATGCACCTAATCTACACATCCCTGAACACTATGAACAATATAGCATGGCCAATTCACCTGACCTGCACATCTTTGGACTGTGGGAGGAAACTGGAGCACTTGGAGGAAACCATGCAGACGTGGGGAGAATGTGCAAACTCCACACAGACAGTCACCCAAGGCTGGAATTGTACCTGGGTCCCTAACGCTATGAGGTAGCAATGCTAACCACTGAGCCGCCGTGTTGCAGTGTTGAAGGTTATCCTGGGAGGAGGAGCAGTTGTCTATCTTCATTCATTGCAGTCTGTCGGTCAGGAAGCTGAGGATCCAGTTACAAAGGGTGGAGATGAGACCCAGGTCCCAGAGTTTTGAGATCAGTCTGGAGAGGATTATGCTGACGGTGGAACTGTAGTCGATGAGTAGAAGCTTGATTCAGGTGTCCTTGTTGTCCAGATGTCCCAGCGATGAGTGCAGAGCTAAGGAAATGGCATCCACTGTGAACCTTTTACGTCCATAGGCATGTTGCAGGGGATCGAAACATGCTGGGAGGCTGGAGTTGATGTGGGCCATGACTAATTTCTCGAAGCACTTCACAATTATGGAGGTCAGAGCCACTGGGTTGTAGTCATTAAGAAGTTTTGCATGTGCTTTCTTTGGTAATGGGATGATGGTGGTCTTCTTGAAGCAGGTAGGGAGTTTGGCTTGTAGGGGGTAGATGTCGAAGATGGTCTATCCCTACTGACCTTCTTGAACAAAGGAACCACATCCTCCAGTCATTTGGCACTTCACCCGTGTCCAACAAAATTTTAAATATCTCTGCTAGGGACCCAGCAATCTCCTCCCTTGCCTCCCCTAGCAGCCTAGGAGAGATCTCATCAGGCCTTGGGGACTTATTCACCTTTATACCTGCTAAAACACAGAATAGCTCCTCAATCATCTTAGCATGTTCACCACACCAACTGAAATCCCTGGCTATAATGTCTTTCTCCTTTGTGAATATTGAGCATTGAGAAATTTTATATATATTAGGCAAGATGGATACAGGCAGGGTCTGTTTCCTCTTGTAAGCCCAAAGGGTGTCTGAATGGAATTATGAAAAGATTGGATAAGTTAGATGTGGAGATGATGTTTCTATTTGCAGGTGAGACAGTGACCAGAAACCATAAATATATCATATTCACTAACATGTCCAGTGGGGAATTCAGCAGAAACTAACTGGGCAATGAAATGTGGAAAAAAAGGCAAAATACTGCAGGTGTTGGAAATCCGAAACAAATACAGAACACTGGAGAAAACGAGTGAGTCTGGTAGTACCTGTGGAGAGAGAGAGTGAGAGAGAGAGAGAGAGACAGGGCTAATATTTCGAATCTGGCATGACTCTTATTCAGAGTCAAGTGTGGAACTTGCTAATATAAGGAATAAATGAAATGAATGCACAAGTATATTTAAGGGGAAGCTAGATAAGTACATAATAATTTATTGATGGGAATAGACTCATCTGCAGCATTAAGATCATCATGGACCTGTTTGACTGAGTAACAGCTCCTGAACTGTTAAACCTGTCGACACAGAGTTCATGAACAAAGCTCAGTCAATTCAGTCATAGTGCTTATATTCATATTCACTGTTAAAACTGAGAGTGAAGCATTATCTACTGAATTGCATCCAAATTAGCTGGTAGCACTGTCCCCATGCTAAATAGAACAGGAAGCAAATAGATCGAGCAACTCAAGATTGGGTAGACGTGATGTGCTGAGGGCTATCAACAGCAGCAGAATTGTATTCAACCACAATCTGTAACTTTATAGCTCAGCATAACCCTTCGTCCCACACCACCAACAACACCACGCCCCACCAACCAGCAATCACCAAGTCAGCAGCTCAACCCTGGTTCAATGAAGAGGGCAGGGGGCATACCAGGAGCAACAACAGGCAGACCTAAAAATGAAGTATTGATCTGAAGGAGCTCCAACAGAGGATGCCTTGCATCGCAATCAATACAAGCAGCATGCAAGAGATGGTGCTAAGCGATCTCATAACTGATGGATCAGATCTAAGCTCTGCAATCTTGCCACATCCAGTCACAAATAAGTCTGAGCAACTCAACAATTAACTAGCAGAGGGGGAGAAAAAAAAACAAATGAACTGCAGATGCTGGAAATCAGAAACAAAAATCAGAAATTGCTGGAACAGACCTGGCAGCATGTGTGGACAGAAAGCAGAGTTAACATTTTGGGTCTAGTGTCCCTTCTTCAGAACAAACTCAACCTGACCAATTACCAGATTAACATATAATTTTTGATGATCAGTGAAGTGACGAATTGCCATTGTAATTGACATTGCCATCAACCAGCACTTGCAACTAGTGGAGCAGTCTCCCCAAATGCCATCCTTAATGATGGGCATGCCCAGCACCTCAGCACAAAGACAAGATGAAGCATTTGCAATAAGTTTCGGCCTAGTGTTAAGTTCGCAATCCATCCTGGGCTCTACTGGAGGTTCCCTGCATCACAGATATATTCAGTTCAATTCATTCCAGATGACATAAAGAAACAGCTGAATACATTGGATACAGCAAAAGCTATGGGCCCTGACAACATTACAAAAATAGTACTTAAGGCTTGTGTTCCAAAACTAGCTGTGCCCCTAGCCAAGTTATTCAGTACACTTAAAACTGGCATCTAGCTGGCAACGTGTAAATTTGCCCAGGTATGTCCTGCCCACAAAAAACGACAAATTCAACCTGACCAACTACTACTAATATTTGACTTTTGATATTCAGTAAGGTGATGAATGGTGTAGTTGACAGTGTCATCAACCAGCACTTGTTACTAGATCAGTGGCATTACCTCTATACCACTGCCTCTACAGGAACATGTCAAAGGCTGGGAAAGTTTTGATGCATAATTCATTTGCTGACTCTCCAAAGCCTGAACACCATCAACACAGAACAACTGAGAAGTGTGATTCTACACTTCCACTTACCTGGATGGGTTCAGCTACAACACTCAAGAAGCTTGAAGACAAAGCAGCATTTGATTGGCACCACATCCACCACCTCTACAGGTTGCAGCAGTGTGTATCCACTGCAACAACTCATCTATTTCAACGGCATCTTCCAAACTTTGTTATTCCAACCACCTAGAAGGGCAGTGGGTGCATGGCAACATGACCACTTGCAAGGTCCCCAACAATTCACTCAGCAGCCTGACTTGAAACATCACAGTCCCTTCACAATCTTGGAGCCCCTTTCCCCGCATCACTGCACATGTACTTACTCCCAATAGACTGGCTTATAAAAGCAGCACACCAGCACACTCTCAAGGGCAATTAGAGATAGACAATAAATTATGACCTTGTCAGAAATGCCCACATACAATGAAATGAATTAAATAAAAAAAACTTCTTCCCAATTAATGGTGGCCACATTGTGTAGGGCTTCTACCTTTATGTTACGCACCAGTATCTATGAGCAATAACACCAGATCCCCCTCCACAACTTTTACCCATCACTATGGCAAACAACTCTTTACAGCTTTGTCTGAAGTAGGGTTGTACACACATAGCCTTTAGTCAGATTTCTGTCAGTTAGCCGATCCAAGCAAGGGAAACAATTGTTTTTTTTTAGATCAGATTACTTACAGTGTGGAAACAGGCCCTTCGGGCCAACAAGTCCACACCGACCCGCCGAAGCACACCCACCCAGACCCATTCCCCTACATTTACTCCTTCACCTAACACTACGGGCAACTTAGCATGGCCAATTCACCTAACCTGCACATTTTTTTGGACTGTGGGAGAAAACCGGAGCACCCGGAGGAAACCCACTCAGACACGGGGAGAACGTGCAAACTCCACAGTCAGTCGCCTGAGACGGGAAGTGAACCCAGGTCTCTGGCGCTGTGAGGCAGCAGTGCTAACCACTGTGCCACCGTGCCGCCCAATTGCGACTGAGCAAAAGAGAGCAACTCTGAGGCCATTGGCCTAGCAGATCAGTAAACATTATATCTTTAAATTTGGCGCAGTGTAATATAGTGAAACATAAAAATCTCAAGTGTTCTTGTTTGAAACGCAATTGAAAGTGACCGTTATTGCCTGTGTGTTTTGTTCCAGGTTCAGATCACTTTATAAACTACTGCAAAAATGAACCTTTGTAATCCTCATGGCAAAACCAAGCTGCTGCAGCTACTGCGGCTTTTCAATTTATTTTTCATTCCAAACTGTAATGTTCCATAGAACAACCATAATATTTTAGTCGCTGTGCAATTGATGTCATTAAAAAAATTGTGTTGCTAGTCACATTGTTTTGTTCTTCTCCCAGGATGATTTAACGTAGGAGAATAATCCCTCCATCCAGCAATTCTCTGTTGTCATAATGGAGGTTCAAATACAAATAGGCCAAGCCTTGTTTAATGAACCATTTCACAATTACCTCCTCATTCTGTGACCTTTGCCATCAGAATAAAGCAGGAAACAGAACAATAAAATGGATGCAGAAGGTACAAGGTCTGTCTCTCTAATGGGGACAGTACACTAGTATCCCACCTGATACCTGGAGGCCACAAGTCACAGAACACTCAAGTAATTGTATTCAATGGATCGTTCTCCTCAGAGAACAGCTTCACAGATCAAATGCAGATTAAAAACAAGCAGGTCAGGTTTCACCAAACGGCAAAGAGTGTCACCGAAGATTGAAGCAATTATATGGAACCTCCTTATAATCTTACATTACATTCCTTCCAAATGCTCAAAAGGTGTGGTTGGAGCTGGTGTTACATTGTGCATTGGCCTGGCTAGTTGTACTGGATCCTGATAGAGCTAGTGGCTGCAGTGTCTGTTATCTGCAAACCTAGCAATTGGGATGTTCACACTCACTACCATTTCTTTCCCCTTCTCTTTGTAAAACATACTTCTGACAGGAAATAGTTCTTAGAATCCCAGGTGCCCTCTGGTACCTCATATCCCTTCTCTCATTTAGAAGCACATGCAATACAGTCCCGCAAAGTTACACTCAACTTGACACCTCACAGATTGAACTTTCAGCCATCAGTGTGGAATGGCCCTAATTTAGCTACAAACCTTGGTGTAGGGTATTTGCAGGGTGAGCTCTGACACTTGGTCAATTCACAGTCAGTCAGAGCATCCGTCAAAGAATCAAATCTGAGTTTGGCAACCCCATTGTTGAGAAGACCACACAGCAAGCAGCAAATATGTATTATTTGATGTTGCAGCCCTTTTCACATCAATTGATACCGACCTGGCCAAAGAAACACTGGCATCACTGCTAGGAAAACCAGGACCACAAACACCACACAGCACCAACTTCATCAGCAAAGACAACATCCTCAAGCTAATAAAACCTACAAACAAGTCAATGGAACACCCACAGGATCACCAATATTAGGGCTTTTAGCGGAAAGTGTAATGCAGAGCCTTGAATAAGTTGCCTTCCTATCCATCCAACCCAAACTTTGGGTCCGCCACGTGGATGACATCTTTGTCATCACAAAATGGAACAAATTAGAGGAAACATACAACACCATCAACAATATCCTGAGAGGCATAAAATTCACAAAAGTGGAGGAGAATGACAACAGACTCCTATTTCTGAATGTACAGTTAATGGAGAGCTTCAAACCAGTGTCTACAGAAAAACAACAAACACAGACCAAATGGTTAACATCAAAAATACCACCAGGGCTTCACCGGAGACTCTCACCAATGACGTTACCTAATATGGTGATGAAACATCTGAAAACAAATCCTCCAGCTCAGCGAGCTCGCTTACATACTTAGAGTATTCCATAGAAAAGCACAAAAGTATTTTGCTGATAGGAATCAGTGGTTTGAAAATGCAGTGTGTTGGTGCCAGGATGGGTACCAGTTGCTGTTCCTCATCCTACAGTATGTAGTCCTGGTCAGGGATGTCAATGGTCCCCCTCTTCATTTAACATCCTTAACTCATAGACTTGATACAGAGTCAGAGGTCTACAGCATGGAAACAGGCCCTTGGCCCCAACTTGCTCACGCTGCCCAGTTTTCACAATTAATCTAGTCCCATTAGCCTGCATTAGATCCATATCCCTCCATACCTATCCTATTCTTGTATCCGTCTAAACATTTCTTAAATGAAGAAATTCTACTCACTTCCACCACTATCTCTGGCAGCCTGTTCCAGGCACTCACTACCCTCCATATGAAAGAATTGCCCCTCTGGACCCTTTGAGTCTCTCCCCTCTGACTCTAAACCTATGGGCTCTAGTTGTTAGACTCTCCTACCAAGGGGAAAAGCTGAAGTAGACAGGCAGGAGGTTGGAAGTGTACAGTAAGTGCGGCAGCATCAGGAGGTGGAGGTGTCAATGTTTCAGGTATAATCCTTCTTTAGGACTAGATGTGGGGGTAGGGGGAGCTACAGATAAAAGGGGTGGAGAGAATAGTGGCAAAAGCTGTTGGCTATCTATCTAGCTCATCTATGCCTTGTAGTGCAGAGAGAGGCATTTGGACTGCGCCAGTTCACGTATTGAGTACTAATTATCTGCCTATTCCTTGGGAGGATGAGATAGCTGTAGTAAAAGGGAAAGTTTCGCACCTCCTTATACTTGCCTAGAGAGGTGTGCAAAGGGAAGCAGTAGTTAGAGGTGACTGAAGAGTGAATCAGGGTGTCATGGAGAGGACAGTTCTTTCAGAATATCGAGAGAGGATGAAAGAATCTGTGGGACTAAGGCCATTCTCTATTGAATATGTGGTGGTGGTTGGGGGGGGGGGGGGGGGGGGGGAAGGGCTGCAACGTTTCGAAGAAAGAGGATTGGGGCCCTCTGGTGGTTTTGGGTAGTTAAACAAGAGGTGAGAGCGCTCATGCAGGAAACTGGATGGATGTGGTCAATATCCCTCACAAACCTGCTGCAGTGGAAGGTGTATGAAAACATATCATCAGCACAAATGCATTGGGGAAGGTGAGTCTGAGAGAGTGGAATAGATACATTGCAGGAAGTGGGATTATATTGAAGCTAGCTGTGTGACTCACTGGGCTTAAAGTAAATATTGGTCAATGGTCTATCCTATCCTCAAAAATACAACTTGTGGAAAATTAAAGTGGTGTCAACAGTGGACCATGTGAAGGCCATACCTTCAGCTTCCAAAATCCGAACTCTAGAATTCATTCCTTAAACTTTTCTGCTTCTCTTTCCTCCTCTAAGATCATCCATAAAATCAACCATTTTAACAAATCTTCTGTTCTAATATCTCCTTATGTGTGAAGTTCTATTTGATAAAACTTCTATAAAGCACCTTGGGACATTTTACTACATTAACAGTGACATATAAATGCAAGGAGAAAGTGAGGACTGCAGATGCTGGAGATCAGAGTCAAGAGAGTGTGTTGCTGGAAAAGCACAGCGGTCAGGCAGCATCCAGGGAGCAGGAGAGTCGATGTTTCGAGCATCAGCCCTTCATCAGGAATGAGGGGGTGGCCCAAGAGTCTGAGAGATAAGTGGGATGGAGTGGGGAGCTTGGGGGCAAGGTAACTCGGAATGCAACAGGTAGATGAAGGTGTGGGGGAGGGGTGGGGGGTGATGGTGATAGGTCAGAGAGGAGGTGGAGTGGAGAGGTGGGAAGGAAGATGAACAGGTAGGGCAGTTCAAAAGGGCGATGCCGAGTTGGAAGGTTGGATCTGTGACAAGGTAGAGGGAGGGGAAAATTAGGAAACTGGTGAAATCTACATGCCCTGTAGTTGGAGGGTCCCAAGGTGGAAGATAAGGCATTCTTCCTCCAGGCGTCAGGTGACTAGAGTTTGGTAGTGGAGGAGGCCAAGAATTTGCATGTCCTTGGCAGAGTGAGAGGGGGAGTTAAAATGTTTGGCCACAGGGCAGTGGGGTTGTTTAGTGTGGTTGGATCTGGATAAGGTGGGGAAGGGGAAATGAGGAAACTGGTGAAATTTTACATTTATCCCATATTGTTGGAGGGTCTGGTTCGATCTGGAATCAGTCGATTTCACCAGTTTGATCATTTCCCCTCCCCCCACCTTATCCCAGATCCAACCTACCAACCCACCCTCCCCCGCCACCACAGCAAATGCAAAACCTGCACCCACACCTCCCCCCTTACCTCCATCCAAGGCCCCAAAGGATCCTTCCATGTCCGACAGAGATTTACCTGTACCTCTACAAATGTCATCTACTGTATCCATTGCTCTTGATGTGGTTTCCTCTGCATTGGGGAGGCAGGACGCTAACTTATGGAACATTTCAGAGAACATCTCTGGGACACAAGCACCAATCAACCCCATCGCACTGTGGCTGACTACTTCAACTCCCCCTCCCACTCCACCAAGGACATGCAAGTCCTGGGCCTCCTCCACTGCCAAACTCTAGCCACCTGACGCCTGGAGGAAGAATACCTCATCTTCCCCCTTGGTACCCTCCAACCACTTGGGATCAATGTCAATTTCACCAGTTTCCTCATTTCCCCTTCCCCACTTTATCCCAGATCCAACCTTCGAACTCGGCTGCGCCCTTTCGAACTGTTCTACCTCTCCATCGTCCTCTCCACCTATCCGCTCCACCCCGACCTATCACCATCACCCCCCCCCCCCCCCACCTTCAT
>NC_057742.1:18288309-18321896 GCF_004010195.1 Chiloscyllium plagiosum
GGGGGTGGGGCTGGGGAGAAGGTAGCTCAGAGTACAATAGGTGGATGGAGGTGGGGATGAAGGTGATAGGTCGGAGAGGAGGGTGGAGCGGATAGTTGGGAAGGAAGATTGGCAGGTAGGACAAGTCATGAGGATGGTGACCTGTCACCAGTTTCCTTATTTCCCCTCCTCCACCTTACCCTAGTTCCACCTGCCAGCTCAGCACCATCCTCATGGCTTGTCCTACCTGCCAATCTTCCTTCCTAACTATCCGCTCCACTCTCCTCTCCGACCTATCACCTTCATCCCCACCTCCATTCACCTATTGTACCTTAGCCACCCCCTCCCGTTTATCTCTCCACCCTGGATGCTCCCTGCCTCCTTCCTGATGAAGGGCTTTTGCCTGAAACGTCGATTTTCTTGCTCCTTGGATGCTGCCTGACCTGTTGTGCTTTTCCAGCACCACACTAATCTAGACACAAATGCTAATTGGACAGCCCTTTATGTGTACATACCTTTCCCCTCAGTCAGCCATTCAGACAAGGGATTTGTAAATGTTATCTTTTTCTTCTTATTGTTTCCTCCGACCAGTGCAATCCCTCCACCACCATTAGTTGCCCATTCATGTGTCTCTTGGTTTGGAGGGAAATTGTCAGATGTGTTTTGGTAAGCATCTGGTGTACAAGTGGAAACATTAGCACTGCACAGCATTACCGTGGACCCAACATCCTGTAAGTTCTGCGAATCTCGGGAATGCTCTGCAAGAGCCATGCTGCTCTCAATTGCTGAGATCTGGAAGACACAAATAATTCACAAAGATTATTGCTAGACCAGCCTTCTCTGATTAACTTCAGGGATCAGGGAAGGAATTCACAGCAATCTCTTGTCTTTGATGTTTTAGTTTTGTTTATTTAGCTTTGTCAGAGAATTAAATGAACTGGAGTGACGCCTTGACTGGACAAATTCTTGGCCTTCTGGATGGAGACTGTTGACAGTCTGAAGAGCCTTTTTATAGCTGCCTTTCCTTTCATGTTTATCAGCACTTGAAAGGGTTGGTCTACACAATGGTCTACCTGTGACTAGGATGGTAAGTGGCCATGTTCGGATTAGAATGGTTTGGGACTACTTACCTTTTGAATATTGCATTAAGCAATAACATCTCAAGTCAGTGATTATCATACTTACCAACCCTGATCCCTTTTCTTCAGCTAACTAGCCAATCTAATCTACACCATTTCTGTCTGACCACTAACCTCAGAAGTGGATTCCACAGCCTCTCTGGGATGCAGGCATTGTTGGCAAGTCCAACATTTGTCAGTATCCACGCTCCCCCTCCCCCCCACCTCCCTGCACAGAGGCCAATATCCCATCACCAAGTCACCCTTTATTAACTTGTGCACATGCTAGCTGTGGCCAGTCAGCTCAGAGTCAAGCCCTGAACTAAGGAGATTCTAAATCCCCTGTTAAATTTTTAAAAAATTAATCCCCTATTAATATTGGTCAGCTAGTGCCTCCCGACTGGCCCAGGTTAATAACCGCAATCAAGAACTTGCTTTTAGCTGTAACAGAGTGAGGAATAAGAGCTTCCACATCCATCTTCAAAACACCAGCAACTGCAGAAAGCTAAACCTCAAAAACCTGGTTCAGTGGGAGCTCGGTCAGGCTGCTTCTCTTATTCTGACTTTTAAAAAAATAACCCAAGGCCTCACAAGCTGTTTAATCTACTGGCAGTGAGCAGACAGCTCATCATTTCTGTCTCAAATCTTCTTCACAAAAACAAAACCAGGACAAAATACACCTCTTAAAGCCGTGTACCTTTACAATAGACATAGGGGAGGTTGTGGTTGCAGAGCAATTTGAAACAAAGAATTGATGATTTAAAATTAAGGTGTTGTTGGATTAGGGGTTACATTGCAAGCACAGCAATGATGGGTGAACCGAACCTGGTGCGGGAGAAGGATGTTGAAAGCAAAATGGTTAACCAGCTGAAGTCTGTCATGGAAAATGGTTGGGGTGGGGAGGCAGCTGTGTGTTGGAATGGGCAAGTCTAAAGGTAACAAAGACACAGGTGAAAATTTCAGCAGCAGCTTCACCAACCAGAGGTGTTACTCTTAATATCCTTTCGGTTTAAATGAAAGTTTTAATATTCAAGAGGATTTTGGAGGGGCAAGTGAAGAATTCCAGAGTATTATTGGGGAGATTTATTGGCCGTTTGTTGCTTCCCCCAGGACATTTTTTGGATGGACAGCACTCATGGTAGGGCATCATCTGCAGCATATACAGAAAGAATGGGCTTTGTGTGTTTATTCGTTGAAGGTTGTACACAACCACAGCAAGTTGCTCCCTCTAGTGACCACTATGAAGATACACAGAAGGGGGTAAATGGAGCTACAGTAAAAATAACAACATGGGACAGTAATTACACCCAGGTCTCTGAACAAATACCAACTCTTCTGCTTCAGCAGTTAGCAAACAGCTCCTCAGAGCAGCTATTGCTAACATTTCCTGAACTACATTTAAATGCTGAGGGCCATAACCTTATCAAGATTAGAATTCATTACCTAGTTAAAATTGCATCTTGATGATACAGGAAATTCAGGTAATTTAGAGAGAATGGCATAATGGTTTATTGCAGGACTGGCATATACTTGATTCATGAATTCAAATCCCACCAAAGCAGCTGGAGAATTTAAAATCAGTTTTCTTGTATGAAAAGAGTCAATGGATCCTGTGTAACTAGTAGTTTATTGTAATGCTATTTCAGTAATGTCCTTGTGGGAAGATTATCTACTATTTTACCTGATCTGACCTGGATGTAACTCCAGAACCACAACAAAAGCGTTGACTTTTAACTGCTCTCTGAAATGGTGTTGCTAGACATTCTGTTGTCAGCTCAGCTCATCACTACCTTCTCAAAAGGCAATTAAGAAGGAGAGATAAATGTTGCCCTTGCCAACAGCTCCCATATTCTATGAACTAACGAGAGAAAGTTCTTTTGTATCCTTGTACGACACTGCTGTAAAGCACTTGGTAACATACATGACCAGCACATGCTTGGCACACTCTCCAATGTCCTCTTTGTTCAAAGCACCAAACCTGGAAACATAGCAGAAGGGTGATCGGACCCCAAACACTGACTTTGGGCTTTCTCTCCACGATGCTGTCAGACCAGTTGAGTTCTTCCAATAATTTCAGTTTTTGTTTCTGATTTCCATTCTTGCAGGTTTTTTTTAAAAAAACACAGAATTTTTTTTTGTTTACTAGAGTATGTGCAAACTTCACATCCAAGATATGCAATATCCACAACCATACCCCCAAACAAAAATAAACCTTTATATACAAATTCCTGATACTGCAACACAGAGCTCACAAAGAATATCAGTTCCATTTTAAGGGCGCATCAGCACATACAGGTAAGAGCCAACTCCTGGTTCAGTAAGTTAGCAATCAATGAGTGGTATTACTGAACCATCAATTTGTCTTCTTTTAGTCTCAAAATATTTTCAATTTTAAGCTCTTACAAAAGATGAAAATGTACACTTAAAACTTACCCTCTCATGGTCCAGTTCTTCCACAGAATCACAGAACACTTCACTTTCTGAATCGCTTGTACAATGATTCGGATCAGCTATTTCCACTGTGTAATTGTTGCCAGCATTGTCTGAAAGTCAGAAGTTGAAATGTGCCAAAAATTAAAATTGACATTAAGCAACAAATGCCCAAAAATGTGAAGTTTGAGCTTTCATGCCCCATAATATGTATTAGATTTCATTTAACCTTCTACATTGTGGTCCTTCACCAGGGCTTCTGAATGTCAAACTCCTCAAAGGTTAAGACACCAGTCAGGACCATACTGATTTCCATTCCAATCAAATCATGAAAACTGGCTTCAAAATGACAAGCTGTGGTTTTAGCCTTATTTTATATTTTCTATGCGAATCTGTTCAGAGATGTAACTACACACCTCTGGAGCAGGTGGGACTTGAACCCAGGCATCCCAGCTCAAAGACACTGCCACCGTACCACAAGAATTCTTGGGCTATGCAGTTTTAGATGTCAAAATAAAACTCCAAACATCTGCAAATAATTTCCCAAGCCTCTCAAGTGTTCAGGACATAAGGCCCTAATAACTTAACAGGCATTTTGTAAAGGAAAACGTGAGGGCAGCTAAAGAACTGAATGTAATCTTCACACAGAGAACCTTTGATTTTCTAATTGAACGGACTTTCAGAGAATTTGTCATGACAACAATAGGGGCCTTAGTTAGAATAGTTTCCTTGCAGAATGGCGAACTGCTTTAAACGCCAAAAAACCTCCTTCAAATATTTCATGATTTACTGATACCATGAGGATTGCAGGAAATACAGTTAGCATAAAAACACAATTTAATCAAGACAGTAGCAGGGGAACAATTTTTAGTCTTTTGCAGTTAAGTTTGGATTAATGATCATCGAGTGCACATTAAAAACTGGCCCTGGGAGAGTGACGTTCGCTTGCAGCAAGAGTGGGGGTGGATGTAAATAATAGACTTTGTTTCTTTACAGTGCCATAAGTATAGTGTATTACTGATTATAACATCCTGTTGTCTAAAAAGTGTTTTGCACAGTAACTGTGACTCAAGCAACTTGTTTTGAAATTAAGAAAATACAGCATTTACTCCTGTAAAACATTATTATATGATTACTTTCCAATATTTTTATCATTGTTTTAAACTTCAGATAAATATTCAGATCTATGATGTCTTCCACCTCCCAGCTGTGGTCCTAAACATTTCAGGCTGGAGTGCTTACAATGCATCAATCATAATGCAACACCAAAATGTTTAGGACTCTTTTTGTAATTGAGACCGAGGCCACAATTACAACCTTGGGAATCATGGATGAAAGTAGGTAGGGGGATGTGAATTTTACTAGCAAGCATGCTGGGCTTACAGGAAACACTAATGCTCCACCTGGTACACTAGCATTTCTCCAAAAGCACTTACACCTCTTAGACGCACCTCTTGTCACCTCCTTTCAAAGGAGAACCCACCCGATAGGTTTCTCAAGCTAATGGAAATCCAGCTAACTGTGGCTATGTATTATAGTTGGTCTATGTTATATTGGGATAGTGTCCCTTTAAGAGGTGAATCACATGACACTGATAAGGCATCAGCCTGTTCAGACTAGTTTTGAACTTCCTTAGAGTGTAACATTATGCAATAAAATCTCCCTGCTGGGCTGCAGATACAGACAAATTTGTGTGTTCTTTAGTTCTGACTAGAGCCTAGCAACTGCCTAGTGCAGAATAATAGTGGTTAAAGATATAACTGCTGCTACAAGGATAGCACATGGCCTCCTGAAAATGCTTTAATAAGCACTGCCCTCTGTCTTTCCTTCACTGAAATCACACGTAGCAGGTTTACAGTGTGCCAAGATTCAGTTTCAGTGATCTTAATTTTATAACTGCTCACCTGAGCCAAATCCACCTCTTTTGGAAGATCAAGATCAGCCCAAAGCTATGCAGAGCAGGAAGCCATTTGGCTTCATGCCTGCTCCCACTCCAAGTAAAGAGCTTTCCAGTTAAGGCTCTTTCCACATGACCCAGCTATTTTATTCCCAGGAACTTAGCCAAGTCCTTTTTGAACGTTTTTGTTGATTTTGCTTCCATCGCTGTTTCAGGCAGTCCATTCCAGGTCCAAACACTTCGCTATGAAAACAATCTTATCTCAAATACCTGTACTGTCATGAAGCTTCAAGAGATTTTCCTGAACTTGCAGTCTCTCCATGGTTTCCTCTATTGTGTCCAATTGAGAGATCCCTAGCTCTGGATGATCACCATTTTCTGAACAAATGCCTTTGGCCTGATGTGCCTCACTGTTATTGTCACCATTTTGGCTGATCTCATTCTCCTGAAATCGAACTATTTTTTCTAAGAAAAGATAAATCCAAACTTAGTTAGTTATATTAAAGCTGTTTGACATTCATTGCCAGTTAAATCACACATTGCTTTTCCAAATTTTTTTTCTTTATTCTTTGCTGGGCTGTGGTTGCCTTTGGCTATGCCATCGCTAACTGCCCTTGAAGTGATTAGCTTGTTATTGCCGTTCACTGATCTGGCAGCCTAGTTCAGGCAGACCTCAAAATAATTATAAAATCATTTCCCTTCCCAGATTTTTTTAATGAATGCTGCCTTTAACCTATAAAAGTATCAAATATTAGAGGTAGAGGCAGCAATTACATCAGAGGGATGTGATGTCAACTTTGGACCCAGAGTCATGTGTGGGCCAGACTGGATTAGGAAGGCAGATTTCCTTCCCTAAATTCCCTAGTGAATCAGACAGGTTTTGACAACAATCGACAATAGTTTTATGGTCACTGTTACAGAAAATAGTTGACGTGGTGAGAACTGAACTCATGTCCTCCACAGCATTAGCCGAGAGCTCTGGATAAGTAGTCCAGTGACATTACTGCTATGCCACAGACTGTATGATTTGGAATCAGAGACTGAGTTATGGCACATAAGGAGGCCATTGGGCCCATCAGGTCCAGCAATTTGCAGACCGGCCTTGGGCAAATTCACCCTTCTGTTAAAGACAGAACATCACATCCCTCTGCATCTAATTTTAATACTAAATACTCTTCTCTGTTAATATTCAGTAATCATACAACCACTTCTCTTTCTAATATTGCTTTACTTACTTTCAGGTCTGTCTGAACTGGACTCCTTCATCAATTGTTCTTAAACCTAGATCCACAGATCCCTGGGGGTCAGTGAAGACTTCCCTGAGGATCTGAGATATAATCAATCAATCACTTTGTACAAATTAGTCAGAGAAGGAGAACCAGCTACTGGGGTTAGAATATATTTAAATTGATATGTGGAATAAGCAACTATCATTATAATGCTCCCTGTCCCTCTATGTATTTCCAAAATGTTCTGCTAATTGAGCGATTGAGTGGACACTGAAAGTTGATGAAGGAAGAGGGCATCAGATTTCTGAGGCATTATGCCTTGTTCTGGGGAAGATGGGACTCGCTCGATCTGCATGGCCCATACTTGCATAAGACCAGCATGAATATCCTCAGAGGGTGATTTACTAGTGAGGATTAAATTAGATTGACAGAGGGATTGGAACTGGAGGTCTTGTGACTCTGAACAGATGAAGCAAAGCTCAAAGGGTGTACAGCACATGAATCTGCAGAATTAAAAATGCATATCTGTAAGTACAAGAATAGTAAATGTAGCCAATGAATAGAAAACACAGTGACACTTGATAGCAGGATGCAACTGCTATGACAGAAACACATCCTAAACAGGGGTAAATAAATGACAGTTCAATAGCCCTGGATATAGAGCTTCAGGCAGGATAGAGAGAAAGATAAAAAAGGTGGAGCTGCAGCATTATTGCATAAAGAATGTATTACAGCTGTGAAGAGGGAAGAAACATTAAATTAATCATCAAATGAGGCCATATTGGTTGAGCTCAGAATTTAAAAAGGGAGCAGCCATACAAGTTAGAAGGCCGAGAGGAGTGTAATACCAGATGCCTGAACATTGGAAGGGAGAGAGAATAATAAATATGTAGGCAAATTTCTGAATGCAAATTCAATAAAGCAATAACGGTCGGGGACTTCAACAATCCAAATATCAACTGGGATATAAAAGGCACAAAATTCTTGAACTGCAATAAAGAGAACTTTCTTAGCTAGCTCGAGAAGGAGGGGATGCAATTCTCGATTTAGTTGGAGGAAATGAGGCCAGTGAATGACGTAGCAGTTTGTGACTATTTTGGAGATATAGGACCAGAATACAGTTAGATTTATTGAGAAGGACAAAGATAGAATAGGAATAAAAGTTTGAAATTGGGGAAGACAGATTTTATAAAGTCGAGCAATGATATGCTGAAAGTAGACTAGGTACAGGTATGGAAGGAAAATTGGTGAGAATTCAGTGGAAGGCATTCAGAAATTAGAAATGCTGGGAGAGTGGATACATGTACAAAGTCAAAAAGTGATACTGCCAAGTATAAAGCTTCCTGGTTATCCAGAGCATATAGGGTGAGATAAAACAGAAAATGAAAGTTTATGAAGGTCACAAAAAACTATTACTGAAGAGAACCTAAAGTTGTGTTGAAATTATAGGGATGAAGTAAAATAAACAGGAAATCAGAAAAACAAAGAAAGGATATGAGAAAATATTGGTGATAAAAACAAAGCGTCGACCAAAGATTTGTATATGAAGAATAGGAGGTTAACTAAGGAAAGGGAAGGGTCCATTAGACACATAACTTATGCATCAATGAAGATAATGTCAGCAGGGATCGAAATGAATATTTTGTCTCTATTCACAAAGGAAAGAGATGAGGCAGATATTCTAGTTAAAGAGGAAATGTGTGAAATAGGAGATAAAATAATCAGTATAAGGAAAGTACTGAAGGAACTGAACTTCTTGAAGTAGATAAATCACTAGGGTCAGATGAATTGTATCCTAAGCTATTTAGGGGATCAAGGGAACAATTAATGGATGCTCTGAGGATCATTTTCCAATGCTCACTGACACAAGACAAGCTACCAGAGGATTGAAGGTCTATGAAAGTTCAACCATTATTTAAAAAGCATATGCAAAATGGCCAAATCATCCCACCCAGACCCTGACCCCATCCAATCCTCATAACCCTACAGTTTCCATGACTAACGCACCAAGCCTGCACATTCCTGGACACTGTGGGCAATTTAGAATGGCCAATCCACGAAACCTGCAGGTCTTTGGACTGTGGGAAGAAACCTGAGCACCCAGAAGAAACCCACGCAGACAAGGGGAGAATGTGCAAACTCCACACAGACAGTTGCCCGAGGCTGGAATCAAACCAGTGCTGGGAGGCAGCAGTGCTAACCACTGAGCCACTGCGCTGCCTCATACCTCTGTCCTTCCCTATTATTTCTGGTTTGTCTGGCCTCTCTCATTACTGTTTACATCAGTAAAAAAAAAAATCCAAAAATTGTTACTTAAGTAATTGTTGATTTTCTTATATGCTGCACTTTGATGATATGGGTATAATGCTGTATCTGAGGATCTGTGATTACTAGTCCATCAGGAAAGCACCAAGCTATAAATCCTAGGTACCCCTTTCAACTATACGAGACTGCTTTACTGCTTCACTAGTTATCATTATTTCTGCTCACCGCCTCAATTTCATTCAAAGATTTTCTTCTCCACTTCACTTCAGGTTTAAATTCATATCCAAAATCTATTCATAAAACTATTCAAGTCAGTATCAAAGTCATGTATGTAAATTAAACAAAAAACAAATGGCTATATGATTGTGTTTCACCCAGTATCATATAGGAGAAAATTACTACTTCATCAGAGCTTTGAAGAGTCATCTAGACTTGAAATGTTAACTTGCCCTTTCATCATGGATGCTGCCTGACCCAGTGTGATTTCCAACATTTTGTTTTCAACACGATTTTATAGTTTAATGCATCAATCTGCATATTTATACACATTCATTTGCAAAGGGAAACAAATCCACATTTTTTTATTGGGTTGAATTTTTCGGTTTGCAGTTAACATGTGGTGGTGAGGGAGTTTCCTGGTGTTCAGCCTGTGGTGGCTCACAGGAAATTTTCCCATGATCCACTGCTTTTTCACCTGAATAATTAAGCAACTGAAGTGCTTGGCGCTTTTCTTGTGGAATCTTGTACAGAGTGAGGCAGAAGGGCTCACCACTGGAGCGACTTTCTGGCTTACACTCTTCCGGTTCCTGATTAAAAGCTCAGCTGCACACCACTTCAGGTTTTGCAAACCAGGATCTACCACTCAAAATGTGGTTGTTGATCATAAAAACATTTCAGAGGAAAAGCAAGGCAGCTCTCTGTGTTTCTAGGATAGCGATCTGGAGATCCTGGTGGATGGAATGAAGAGGCCCCTTTTCCTGCTGATAACAGCAGGAGGCCCCATCGACAGACCCAGCCAACCCCCAACAGAAAGTGCAGTCTGGGTCAGTACCATGTCCCAATTCCAGATGAACACCTAACAGTGTCATAAAGTCAATGATTCCTGGAGCGTCGGAGGCTGAGGGGTGACCTTAAAGAGGTTTACAAAATTATGAGGGGCATGGATAGGATAAATAGACAAAGTCTTTTCTCTGGGGTCGGGGAGTCCAGAACTAGAGAGCATAGGTTTAGGGTGAGAGGGGAAAGTTATAAAAGAGACCTAAGGGGCAACTTTTTCATGCAGAGGGTAGTACGTGTATGGAATGAGCTGCCAGAGGAAGTGGTGGAGGCTGGTACAATTGCAACATTTAAGAGGCATTTGGATGGGTATATGAATAGGAAGGGTTTGGAGGGATATGGACCGGGCGCTGGCAGGTGGGACTAGATTGGGTTGGGATATCTGGTCGGCATGGACGGGTTGGACCGAGGGGTCTGTTTCCATGCTGTACATCTCTATGACTCTATCTTCCGCCCTCCATAAGACTAAATGTCGACATCTTCTCTTTGCAATCTCACGTTCACAGTTAGTGCTCACTCCAACTCTGCCACTGCACAACTTATCACACTAAGGCTCTACCTTTCACAGTATTGCATGCATCATGTCCTTTCAAGGGACTGCACACACCAACTCTTCATGCCCTCTGCACTTCCTATTCATTCAATCAGGACACATCTCCCACTCAAGCATCACCACTAACTGCTTTTGCATCCACTTCTGTTGTACTCAATCCCTCGCTTGGTCTCATTGCAGGAAAAACTTGTCCACCCCCTGGACTGGTGTTTCAACTGTGTCCTGAATGATCAACACATAGTCCCTGGGCTGAATACAGTTTGCCCAAGGAGTGACTGTGGCTAGCTGTCTGCTGTGTAATCAGACGTGCCCTTTGACTGATTGTGGTGTCGTCACTGGGTGACTTTAGTCCCTGTTCACCCCATTCAAGACAGTTCCACTTTATCTTTCACGCATTGTCATTTGCCCACATACACAGTGTTTGCTGGCAAGTGATAGGTCTGACACTGATGTAGCACTGTGCTGCATAGCGACATGTCTACCCACTGTCTGACTGACTGTCTGCTCAATGTTCCCACTGCCATAAGTTGTGCACCTCTCCCTTCACATTAAAAAGCAATCCAAACCATGAGGCAACAGACTGTAACTCAGTGTGAAACTCTGTGTGCACTAAGAAAGCAACATGAAGCAGACAGAGGCTGGCAGCCTCCAAGACGACACTGAAGTGAGTGAGCGTTTAGAAAGGATGCTCAGAGCCATAAGATGCAAGTGTCAATGTCAGCACAAAGGGTCTTGAATATAATAACAGCAAAACGAGTAGGCCTTTCTTTAAGCCAGGGTTCATGAATCATAGTGTCATATCAATCTTCATAGAAACTGGAATCTAGGATAATTATTCTTTCACACTCTCTACCAACATTAAGCCATTGATTAAGTTTTAGTTAGGATGGGCAAAGAGGGAAAAATATGACCCAAGATATTTGAAATGCAGTATTTTAGCACCTGACATCCGAACAAAAACAACATATGAACCAAATAAGTAGCTACTAAATCTAAGACATTACGTAAAGGGAACGACAACAGATATTTTTGCAAATGTTATCCGAATATTAATTGTTAGCTCCATTGATGAAGAGATAAGGAAGAAAAAAAAAGAAAAGAGAACTAGGAAGGAAAATATTACATTGTTCAAGAAATCTCTTGTATAGAAAGACATTGCAGAATTATCCACGATCAGGAGCAAAGGGCAAATTATAAAAGCACTGAAAAGCAATTTGTGAGTAGTCTGTAGGCATAATCAAAGAGATTTCTTTTGGAGAAACTCTGGAAAGCAAGTAAAGTAGTGGAAAAATAGAGGGATCTGGCTGGTATAGTTGTGTGTGCAATTTAGTCTGTCCTAAAACTTGTTCAGCCTTTCCCCAGTAGCTTTGGTCCCACATGGATTATGTACAGTTGTCTAGTTCCTGGCAGCAGACAAGGTAAGATTTTCTTACTGTTTGTTACAAGGCCTTTGTCCTCATCATTCAAATCCTCTGATACCAAGTTGCTATCATGGTTGCTCAGCACACCATTCATTACAACACATGGAGTCGACGTCAGGGGAGTTTCAGTATCTTCACCTACAGATCAAAGGCAACATTTCATCACAAAATACAGTCAATGGAATTGAAAAGTGTGCAGATTATTATTTAATATGCAAAAATCTACTATAATGTAGACTCACCAACTCAGAAGTTGAATGAAAAGTACATGCAATGGAAAAAACTCAAACATTTTGCTCCATTTAATTACATTATTAATCTGCTAGGTTTACTGGAAGTGAGAGCTGGTGATTATGTAGAATCTGCTACCCTGAAGGATTTCATTATCAGTGAACAATCAGAATGTCACATCCTTTTGCTGATATACTACAAGAAAACAAGAACACCTAACTGAACAACGTAAACCAACATGAGGTTGATGTTGTGGTTATGTCACAGAATTAGTAACCCAGAGGTCCAGACAAAAGTTGTGGGGACACGGGTACAAATCCCAGTACCACTTTTGGTGGACAGGAGGTACATGAATTTGTCCTGCTATCAGTGAATGGGAGATACGTGGGCAATCTTCCGCATTGCTAGATATGCGTCAGCACTGTAGCTGTACTGGAACAGTCTTGCTAGGACTGGAATATGAGTCTTCAATATTGTTGCCAGAATGTTATCAAACCCTACAGTCGTGGCAGCATCCATCGCCTTCAGTCGTTTCTTGATATTACAAGGAGTGAATTGAACTGGCTAAAGGCTAGCATCTGTGGCGCTGGGGACCTTGGGCAGAGATTAAGATGGATCATCTACACAGCATTCATGGCTGAAGATGGTGATGAATGCTTTAGCCTTGTCTTTTGTACTGATGTGCTGCTCTGCCCCATCTTTGAGAATGGGATTACTTTTGGTGCCTCCTTTGCTGTTAGATCTTTAATTGTCCACCACATTTATGATTGGATGTGGCAGCACTGTAGAGTTTAGATTGGATCCATTAATTGCAGAATCATTTAGCTCTGACTCTCCAAACTCTGTCAACCATCTACAATGCACAAATCAGGAGTGTGATGGAATATGCTCCATTTGCCCGGATGGGTTCAGCTCCAGCAACTCTCAAGAAGCTCGACACCATCAAGGAGAAATCAGCCACCATATTTAACAACTTCAACATACACTCTTGATCAGTGACACACAGTGACAGAATTGTATACCATCCACGTGATGCACTGCTATAAGTCACCAAGGGATCTCCAACAGCATATTTCAAACCAGTGACCTCTACATTCATCTACATGAATGAAGGACAAGGGCAGCAGATGCATAGAAGCACCACCAATTGCAAGCCACACACTAGCCAGACTTGGAATTATGTCAACGTTCCTTCATTGTTAACCTGTCAAAAATCTACAACTCCCTTTCTAACAGTATTGTGGGTGTCCCGACACCCAGGATTGCACCTGGCTCACCCGTGTCTTCTAAAGAACAATTTGGGATGGAAGTGAAGACCACATTCCATGAACATTGATACATTTTTTTAAAAAAATCAGGACTGAATGACATCCAATGCAACCAGATAAAGTGATAAAATCATACCTTGTGGAACTGCTCATTGATCTATGCAGCATGGAGTGCATAAGTATCGACTCTGAGTGGGACTTGGTGCTGATAACGCCAACCCACATTCAAAAGAGTGAGTGTCTGTGCCTCTCATTTGCTGGCTAGCCTAAGCATAACAGAGCTATTAAATACTAAATGGCCAGTATGGAGAGCAGTGTACTTAGCAAAACACATAGAAACTGGAACTCCAGCCTCCATTGTGGACTGGGGACGTGTTTTAGATGCGGACAATGAGTAGCTATGTGGCGTTTAACATTTGTTTCCCAATTGTTGACACTCCTCATGCAATTATGTTCCAAATCTAAACAGGAGGAAGCTTTTAAATCATACTTTCATTTCGCATTCAAGATTTCCATCTGCAGATTGATGGGCTGTTTTTGTTGCTTTATGCAGCTTCCTGTGTACTTATCCTGGCTGTGACAAAAAGAAACTAAATATAATTTTTAAAAAGCACAATGCTTCAAACTTATTCCATAGTGAGAGACAATTCACAAAGAATAAAGAGGCCATGTACTGCTTGGAAAGTAAGTGTTTAACTGGGTTAGAGAGGAGCAAAAGTGATCTGGAGATACAGACCTGTACAGATACGGGAAACGGAGAGTTTTGGAGTAGGCCATTACCAAGCACTAAATGGTTCAAATGCTAGTGGTCTAGCCAACTGCACTAACTAGCTCCACCATGCAGCACCTTTACCAAAGATGGGGAGAAAGTTAAGTTTGTGATTGTTCTCTCAGGAGCACAGAAATGTAAGGGCAGACTGCATCAAAATGATGAGGAGTTCAGATAGAGTAAATGGAGTCAGACTGTTACCTACAATAAGTGGAGTTGTTGACCAGAATTCACAAAGTTAACATAATTGGTAAAAAAAAACTAAAGGAGCAATGGAACAACATTCTTCATAAATGGAACATACCACCTGAAAGATGGCCGGGGAGGGGGTGGGGGAGTCAATAAGAAATTTGAAATGGTAATTAGGCACGTACTTAAAAATTATGAATTTTCAGGCTTGAGCAAAAACTGGGCTGTGAAATAAAGTGGACATCTTTTACAAAGAACAGCTGCACGGAGATGGGCTGAATATCCTCCTTCTGCAATGTAGTGATGTACGAAATCACAGAGCTCAAGGCAGGCTGACAGCAAAGCAAGAATTGTGATTCAGTTCTCGATTACAGAACGTAAAAACAGAAGTTATGTTGAAGTTCAATCAATCTTTGTACTCCCAAGTGCTATCCAATCAATGTTCTGTCTAACATTTATAAAAGAAGATACACAGACATCGGAATAAGTGCAAAAAAAGATGAAGGATGACTATTCCAGATCTAAATGGGTAGAAAAAATATAATTGCCAATAAATCCAGCAGGGAATTCAGGAGAAACCTCCATTAAGGAATGGATAAAATGGGATATTTGCTGTCACAATGAGGAGGTAAGTTGAATGGTATAAATACACTATTTGGGAAGCTAGATAAACAATCAAGAGAGGAAAGAATAGATGAATATGCTGATAGGTTTAAATTTTTTTTTAAAAAGTGGGGAAAGAGCTGCTTGATTTTAATCCCCAGTGCAGACCAGTTGAACTGATCGACCTGTTCCTGCTGTGTAGGCTTGTAATTAGTTTACATGATAAAGGTGTAATCTTTCTCACCATATACCCTGCACTGACTTCCAATTTAGGGAACCATCACCTGTTGAAAGAGGGTTGATGAGGATGGGTGGGAGGGGAGATGAATGGACATATTAAATAGTTATTCTGCATTCACAAGAACCTGTGGGAAGGTCAGGTTCCATTTAACATGACAGCTACAATAGGAACGATGTGACGCAATAGGGGATTTATGCAATGCCTCCCATGTAAACACATCATTGAGCAGACACATCCCATAAGTGGCTAATAGCTTGATTATGAAAACCAGAAAGGTTAGGGATCGATCTTATGCTTTTGCTGAAAGTGAATTGTGTTGGAATTGCCTTCTTGCAATAAAATTAACCAAATAAACTGAACTCAAACTAATTTCTTTCATCGCAACTCATTTAACCATTAGCAAAGAAATATCTTCCATCCCTTAACATTGCTCATACCTGACACCTTCTTATGGAAGAAAGATGGAGGTCTGGGCATATCTTCAACAACTTCATATAGTGGATGAAACAGGTGGAAGTGCTGCTCCTCATTCTCTGTCCCTGACATCGAATCAATAACCTGTGAGAACACATTTCACAGGAGAGCTTTTAGAAGCCAGCAGAACGTCACCCACTTTGTCACTTCAGCAACTGTTTCTCTGCTGTTTTGTACCTGTTTTTAAACTGTTTTATATGACTCAAAAATGAGAAAAGAACATTTAAATTGCCAGTAGGAATGGGCTTTTAGGATAAGAGAAAACATTTCGCTTACAAAATACTACAGAGACTCTTGAATGCCTGTCATGTTCATAAACTGAAGAGATTCAATGGGCTTAGAAAGTAGTGTGAACTCGGACCTCTCATAACACAGCATGCAGGTCCTTGCAGCTTGCTGTATGACAACGACCCTAGGCAATGACCTCCAGAGAGTCATCTGCTCCTGCTGACTGAGAGTCTTAAGGGCCTCCTTAAGTGGGTGTTTATGGGATGTTACAATATTGGAAGTTATCATTTAGTAGTAAAATAATCTGTTATTCTGTTAGCTTGTCAAATAGATTTACAGCTAAACCAATTTTTTTTTTGTATTTTAACTACAACATATGAATAAAGTGTTTTGCTTCAGATCTGGTAGTTTTGTATCCAGAACCAAACACCTGACACTTGCCTTTAAAAGAAGAATAAGTCAGGGTCTAAGCTATCTTCCGGATATATTTTGAGGGGTCTGGTCTGGTCCATAACATTCTTCTGGAATGTGCCTTTGCAAAGAAGGTCTGGAGAGAGATGCAGTGGTTTTTGTTGAGGCTTGTCCCGAGCAGCTCTGTGGTGCGGGACTCTGCACTCTAAAGTCAATTCCCTGGGAGAGAAGCCAAGACAAACATCGATTGTGCTGGGGGGCTATCAACTCAGTGAAAGGCGCTCCTCGGTCTCCCTTGTCGGTCTTCAAGTACAGAGAGCTGACTTTGACAGAGGGTTGTAGACTGGCACATTTCAACGTACAGGGCTATGTGCTGATGGACCTATTAAGAGGCAGTGGGGAGAGGGCACCGTCTATGGTCTTTCTGCCTAAGTTTAACAGGGTCTGTTCAAGCTTCAGACCCTCTCTTTGTTTCAAATGTATGTAATAGTGTCCTGCACGAGTGGGAAATGCCAGTTTTATGCAACTGCAGGGAATGTAAATTCCCATGTCTGTTTTATCTTTATATGCAAAGATTGTGCAAAACTGCTTAGTACCTGCATATGTACAGAAAGATTTTTTATGAATAAAGTATATTTTTGCAATGAATAAAAGTAGCCAATCCAGACCCTGATCTACCACAATGTGGAACACTGAAACAAATAAAACATTTTCTCACATTAACTCATCCATTTGTTAATCAACTTCATATTACAGTTTGATCACGTTAAAACTGTTCCCTCTGATCTAATTTTGGTCATCTCTACCTCCAAAGACATTTAGTGACTCCAGCTAAAACAAAAAGTCAGAGTGTAAAGCACTTGGGTCATAATGATACGGGTGGACCTCAATTTTATTTCTCATGAACTAAAATCAATGTTGCTTTTGGATTCTTGTAGTTTTCTCTGCTGCTCAATCTCTGTAATTCTCAGTTGACACAACATATATAATTAATCGTCATCAGACCACCAGAGGGTGTGAAAGCACTCTGGGCAGTTTACTGCAATGCTCCTTCTCACTGAAGATTTTGGTCAACTCCCCACAGACACAGCTACAACCGAGTGGCAAAGCAGTGAGTGTAAGCTCATATTCTACCTCAAGGTATCAACCCACATTACCTCTCGAGGGGTTCTCACATTGTGCAGTATTTACATTCCTGCATCAGAAGCTGCAAGAGTAAGCCATGCATTAACCAAATTAAAATTTAAAAAAAGTGAATGAATGAATTTTTCTAAGAAGTAGAACATGTTGGGGGTCTGTTAATAAAACAATCGTGTTTTCGCGCACTCTGGCATTGCCGATAAAGAACACACAAACTACCTCCTGTGCTGTTTTCTTTATCTCTTCGACATAAGTCATCATGGCTTCTTCTTTTGACAAGTTCCCCAGAGCTTTCCATGCGTCCCTATAGGAGGCAACAAATCTGAGTTTATTCCATGCTAATGAGAGCTTATTCTATGCCATGCTCATCCAATCACATTAAGTGATCCCCAATTAGTGGAGTGAAAATAGTTGCAACAATATCATCCATTCCAAACACATATAACTCAAGCAGCTCACTGTAAAATCACCACTCTCATTCCAAGGCAACCCTATTCTACTTTGTATAAACCACTTCAACAGTTTTTTCCATCCTCTTTCTAAAGTGTTGTGGATCACAGTATTTCATATGCTATAAAAATAATACTTAATTCAATTAGGAGACTGGTTTGTTTTGTTAAAAGAAAATCAAAAACATGACACAATGAATTACTGCTTTAACGTTTCATTCTGCAATGCATTCTAGATAGGATTAGTTCACTGTGGCTCAAGTGTTTCCTCTTACATAACCTTGCACTTCTTTAGAGAATTCCTGCTCTAAAGTTCTTATAATATTTTTCAAAGTTGAAAAGTGTGGTGCGGGAAAAGCACAGCTGGTCAGGCAGCACCCCAGGAATAGATGAAGGTGGGGGTGGGAGTGATGATAGGTAGGAGAGGAGGGTGGAGCAGATAGGTGGGAAGGGAGATGGGCAGGTAGAACAGTCAAGAGGGCAGTGCCGAGGTAGAGGGTTGGATCTGCGATAAGGCGAGGACACGGGAAAATGAGGAAACTGGTGAAATTAACATTGATCAAGTGTGGTTGGAGGGTTCCAAGGCAGAAGATGAGGCGCTCTTCCTTCAGGCATCGGGTGGTTAGCGTCTGGTGGTGGAGGAGGCCAAGGACTTGCATGTTCTTGGTGAAGTGGGAAGAGAAGTTGAAGTGTTCCGCCACAGGGCGGTGGGGTTGATTGGTGTGAATCTTACAGAGATGTTCTGAAACATTCTGCAAGTTGGCGTCCTGTCTCTGTAATGTAGAGGAGACCACATCGAGAGCAACGGAAACAGTAGATGAGGTATGTGGAAGTACGGTAAATCTGTCAGATGTGGAAGGATCCTTTGGGGCCTTGGATGGAGGTGAGGGGAGAGGTGTGGGTGCAGGTTTTTCACTTCCTGCGGTGGCAGGGGAAGGTGCTGGGAGGGGAGAAGTGGACCCAACAAGGGAGTCGCAGACGGAATGGTCTCTGTGGAATGCAGACAGGGGTGAAGAGGGAAATATATCCCTGGTGCTGGTGTCCGTTTGTAGGTGGTGGAAATGGTGGAGGATGATGCATTGTATCCAGAGGTTAGTGGGGTGGAAGGTGAGGACTGGAGTGGAGTCTGTCCTTGTTGCAATTGGAGGAGTGGTGTTTAAGGATGGAGGTGCACTAAGTGGAGGAGATGCATTGGAGGGCATTGTTGAGCATGTGGGAGGGGAAATTACAGTACCTGAAGGAGGAGGCCATCTGGTATATTCTATGGTGGAATTGGTCATCCTGGAAAGAGATGCAGTGGAGGTGGAGGAATTGGGGGTAAGAGATAGCATTTTTACAGGAGGCTGGGTGGGCAGAAATGTAATCCAGGTGGCTGCGGGGGCTGGTGGGTTTGAAGGATATGTCTGTGTTGAGCCGGTCACCTGAAATGGAAATGGAGAGGTCCAGGAAGGGGAGGGAGATGTTCGAGATAGTCCAGGTGAATGAGGTCAGGGTGGAAGGTGTTCGTAGTATTAGGCAAGAATTTTTGAAAGCTGATTAGGGGCAGATATTCGCAGGTAAAGGGATGGCTGGAAAATAGGAAGCCTTCAGAAATGAGATAATGAGAATCCAGACAAAATATCTTCCGGTCAGGGTGAAAGGAAAGGCTGGTGGGTATAGGGAATGCTGGATGACTAAAGACATTGAGGGTTTGGTTAAGAAAAAGAAGGAAGCATATGTAAGGTATAGACAGGATAGATCGAGTGAATCCTTAGAAGAGTATGAAGGCAGTAAGAGTATACTTAAGAGGGACATCAGGAGGGCTAAAAGGGAACATGAGATAGCTTTGCCAATTAGAATTAAGGAGAATCCAAAGGGTTTTTACAAATACATTAAGGACAAAAGGGTAACTAGGGAGAGAACAGGGCCCCTCAAAGATCAGCAGGGCAGACTTTGTGTGGGGCCGCAGAAAATAGGGGAGAGTATTACTAAATACTAAATGAGTATTTTGCATCAGTATTTACTGCGGAAAGGATATGGAAGATATAGACTGTAGGAAAATAGATGGTGACATCTTGCAAAATGTCCATATTACAGAGGAGGAAGTGCTGGATGTCATGAAACGGGTAAAGGTGGATAAATCCCCAGGACCTGATCAGGTGTATCCGAGAACTCTGTGGGAAGCTAGAGAAGTGATTGCTGGGCCTCCTGCTGAAATATTTGCATCATCGATAGTCACAGGTGAGGTGCCAAAAGACTGGAGGTTGGCAAACGTGATGCCACTGTTTAAGAAGGGTGGTAAGGATGAGCCAGGGAACTACAGACCAGTGAGCCTGATGTCGATGCTGGGCAAGTTGTTGGAGGGAATCCTGAGGGACAGCATGTACATGTATTTGGAAAGGCAAGGACTGATTCGGGATAGTCAGCATGGCTTTGTGCATGGGAAATCATGTCTCACAAACTTGATTGAGTTTTCTGAAGAAGTAACAAAGAGGATTGATGAAGGCAGAGCGGTAGATGTGATCTATATGGACTTCAGTAATGCGTTTGACAACGTTCCCCATGGGAGACTGATTAGCAAGGTTAGATCTCACGGAATACAGGGAGAACTAGCCATACAGAAGTGGCTCAAAAGGTAGTAGACAGAGGGTGGTGGTGGAGGGTTGTTTTTCAGACTGGAGGCCTGTGACCAGTGGAGTGCCACAAGGATCAGTGTTGGGCCCTCTACTTTTTGTCATTTACATAAATGATTTGGATGCGAGCCTAAGAGGTACAGTTAGTAAGTTTGCAGATGACACCAAAATTGGAGGTGTAGTGGACAGTGAAGAAGGTTACCTCAGATTACAACAGGATTTTGACCAGATGGGCCAATGGGCTGAGAAGTGGCAGATGGAGTTTAATTCAGATAAATGCAAGGTGCTGCGTTTTGGGAAAGCAAATCGTAGCAGGACTTATACACTTAATGGTAAGGTCCTGGAGAGTGTTGCTGAATAAAGAGACCTTGGAGTGCAGGTTCATAGCTCCTTGAAAGTGGAGTTGCAGGTAGATAGGATAGTGAAGGCGGCGTTTGGCATGCTTTCTTTTATTGGTCAAGAGTATTGAATACTGGAATTGGGAGGTCATGTTTCGGCTGTACAGGACATTGGTTAGGCCACTGTTGGAATATTGCATATAATTCTGGTTTCATTCCTATTGGAAAGATGTTGTGAAACTTGAAAGGGTTCAGAAAAGATTTACAAGGATGTTGCCAGGGCTGGAGGATTTGAGCTATAGGAAGAGGTTGGACAGGCTGGGGCTGTTTTCCCTGGAGCGTCGGAGGCTGAAGGGTGACCTAATAGGGGTTTACAAAATTATGAGGGACATGGATAGGGTAAATAGACAAAGTCTTTTTCCTGGGGTGGGGGAGTCCAGAACTAGAGGGCATAGATTTAGGGTTGTCTTCTGCTTTAATGGCGAGGTTGAGGTTGGAAAGGAGGAAGTGGAGGACTGCGCATTGCAAGAATGAGAGGTTGGAGTGAGCAACAGGGGTAGACAGGTTGAGGCAGTCAATGTAGTGGCGGCAGTTGGAAATGAAGCGATCGAGGGCAGTAACAGAGTGGCATGGGGTGTCCAAATGGATGTAGTGTGTTGGACATCCCGTGCCATTTGTTACACACCCTCGCTCTCTTCATTGACACTACACTGACCGCCTCAACTTGTCCACCCTTCTCACCCTCACAAAGCGCAGCCCTCCACTCCAACCCCAACCTCACTATCGAACCAGCAGACAGATGAGGGCGCTGTGGTAGTTTGGCACACTGACCTCTACACCACTGAAGGCAGACACTAACTCTTGGACATCTCCCTGTACTGCCCCCTCAACCACAACCTCACCACTCATCACCAAACCATCATCTCCTAGACCATCCACAACCTCATCACCTCAGGAGATCTCCCATCCACTGTCTCCAACCTCACAATCTGGGAATCCCACAGTGCCCAAATCTACCTTCTACCTAAAATCCATAAAACTGAAATCCATTGTTTCAGCCTGCTCATGCCTCACCGAACATATCCCCTCATATCTTGATACCATCCTGTCTCCCTTGGTCCAGGATCTCCCCACATACATTTGAGACACCACTCTTGCCCTCCACCTCCTCCATGACTTTCATTTCCTTGGCCCTCAATGCTACATCTTCGCCATGGACATCCATCCGCCATGATGAAGGCTTCCAATCCCTCTGTTTCTTATTCTCCCGCGGACCCAGCCAGTACCCTTCCAATGACACACTCATTCCATTGGTTGAACTGGTCCTCCTCCTCAAGAGTTTCTCCTTCAAGTTTTCCCACTTGCTACAGATCAAAGGGGTAGCCATGGGCACTCATGGGTGCCAATTATGCCTGTCTCTTCATTGAGGTTTTGGAACAGTCCTTCTTTCACAGTTACACTGGTGCCACTCCCCGCCCTTTCCTCCGCTACATTGATGATTTTGATCAGATAGGCCACTGAGCTGAGGAGTGGCAGATGGAGTTTAATTTAGATAAATGTGAGGTCCTGCATTTTGGAAAAACAAATTAGAGCAGCATGTACACACTTAGTGATAAAGGTCCGAGGAAGTGTTGCTGAACAGAGACCTTGGAATACAGGTTTATAGCTCCTTGAAAGTACTGTCGCAGGTAGATAGGATAGTGAAGCCGGTGTTTGGTATGCTTTCCTTTATCGGTCACAACATTGAGTATCAGATTTAGGAGGTCATGCTGCAGTTATACAGGATATTGGTTAAGCCACTTTTGGAATATTGCGTGCAATTCTGGTCTCCTTCCTATCGGAAGGATTTTGTGAAACTTGAAAGGGTTCAGAAAAGATTTATAAGCATGTTGCCAGGGTTGGAGGATTTGAGCTACAGAGAGAGGCTGAATAGACTGGGGTTGTTTCCCCTGGAGCGTTGGAGGTTGAGAGGTGACCTGATAGAGGTTTATAAAATAATGAGGGGTATGGATAGGGTAAATGGACAAAGCTTTTTCCCTAGGGTGCAGGAGTCCAGAACTAAAGGGCATAGGTTTAGCACGAGAGGGGAAAATTTTAAAAAGGACCTATGGGGCAACTTTTTCACACAAAGGGTGGTGTGGGAGCTGCCAGAGGAAGTGGTGGAGGCTGGTATAATTACAACATTTAAAAGGCATCTGGATGGGTATATGAACAGGAATTGTTTAGAGGGATAGGGGCCAAGTGCTGGCAAATAGGACTAGATTAGGTTACAATATCTGGTCAGCATGGGAGGATTGGACCAAAGGATCTGTTTCTGTGATGTTCATCTCTATGACTGCATCGACGCCATCTCATGCTCCCACGAACAGTTTATCAACTTCACGAACATGTTCCACCCTGACCTCAAGTTCACATGGACCTTTCCGGACACCTCCCTCCCCTTCCTGGACCTCTCCATCTCCATCTCCATCTCCATTTCCATTTCTGGCGACCGACTCAACACGGACATACACTTCAAATGCGCTGACTCCCACAGTCACCTGGACTATACCTCCTCTACCCTGCCTCCTATAAAAACTTTATCCCTTATTCCAAACTCCTCCGCCTCCACTGCATCTGCTCCCAGGAGGACCAATTTCACCTAGAATATCCCAGATGGCCTCCTTCTTCCAGGACCGCATTTTCCCCTCCCACGTGGTCGATGATGCCTTCCCTCACATCTCTGCCACTTGCTGCACCTCCACACTTGAACCCCACTCCTCTAATTACAACAAGGATTGAACTCCCCTGGTCCTCATCTTCAACCCCACCGACTTCCAGATACAAATAACCATTCTCCACCATTTCCGCCATCTACAAACAGACCCCACCACCAGGGATATATTTCCCTCCCCATTCCTATCTGTGTTCCGCAGAGACCATTCCCTCCATAACTCACTTGTTAGGTCCACCAAGCCCCGCCCCCATCAACCCACCCTCCACTCACAGCACCTCCCCTTGCCACCCAAGTAGTACAAAATCTGTGCTCTCACCTCCCCCCTCACCTCCGTCCAAGGCCTCAAAGGATCCTTCCACATCTGATAGAGATTTACCTGTACTTCCACACACATCATCTACTGTGTCCGTTGCTCTCAATGTGGTCTCCTCTATATTGGGGAGAACATATCTTGGACACTTGCACCAATTAACCCCACCTCCCTGCAGCCCCTCCCACTCCGCCAAGGATACGCAAGTCCTTAGCCTCCTCTACTGCCAAACTCTAGCCAACTGATGCCTGCAGCAGGAACGCCTCATCTTCCCCCTTGGGACCCTCCAACCACATGGGATCAATGTTGGTTTCACCAGTTTCCTCATTTCCCCGCCCCCACCTTATCCCAGATCCAACCTTCCAACTCAGCACCGCCCTCTTGAACCGTCCTACCTGTTCATCGCCCTTCCCACCTATCCACTCCACCCTCCTTTCCGACCTATCACCATCACCCCCCACCTTCGTGTATCTATCACATTCCCAGCTACCTTCCCCTCAGCCCCACACCTCTCTCATTTATCTCTCAGCCCCCTTGGGCACCCACCAACATTCCTGATGAAGCCCTCATGCTCGAAACAGCGACTCTCCTGCTCCTCGGATGTTGTCCGACCTGCTATGCTTTTCCAGCACCACACGTTTCAACTCTGATTGCCAGCGTCTGCAGTCCTTACTTTCTCCTATAATATTTTTCAACCCAATCACAGCATAGAGGTTAACAGGATATACACAGTTTTAGAACTTGTTGTGAAAACCCAATTCGTATGACATTTATGGACAATATAATTGAGGGAACATGCATTTTCAGTGTTGAGTCAAGTTATAAAAGGAAGGCTGGATAAGCTGGGTTAGTTTCACTGGAGCATAGGAAGTTAAGAGGTGACCTTATAGAAGTTTATAAAATCATGAAGGGGAAAGATAGAGTTAATGACAGGTGTCATTTCCCTAGGATAGGCATTTTCAAGGGGCATATTTTTTAAGGTGAGAAGAGAGAGATTTAAAAAAATACCGTGAGGGGCTTTTTTTTTTTAAAAACACATGGAGGGTGGTTTGCGTATGGAATGAACTGCCTGAGGAAGTGATGGATATGAGTCCAATTACAATATTTAAAAGACATTTGGATGGATACATGAATAGATAAGATGTTGGTCAGATATGAGCCAGGAATGGGCAGGTGGGACCAGTTTTGTTTGGGATTTTGTTCGGCATGGATTGGTTGGACCAAAGCGTCTCTTTCTGTGCTGTAATGACTATGTGAATTTGGATGGCTGATTATAAAAACAGACACTGTAATATAGAGTGTGCAATTAGTGTTCAGTTTCCTAAAGCTTACAAGTTGGGAAAAAACATGGTTTTTGAAATGAACCAGGAAACAAAGAATAGATGTAGAGGATGGATTATTTGCAGATGGATGTTTCAGTCCACTCTTGTGAGCATTTATCAGTAAACATGTGTCAGGACCCCCGAAGCACAAAGGAAATTGGCAGGAGGCAGAGTTTACTGATGATGTCTAGTGAAGAAGCCTACCTCCTGGACCAACTCAGAATAGGGTACAGGTGCTGGCGGGTTATAAGTGCAGCTTCTCATGGCACACCCCTTCAGTTGGGCGTTTTCCCTTAACTTTCTGCTCAAAGTTTTTTTGGCTTGCAAGTTTCTGGAAACACAAGTTGGAATACAAAACAGCACTTCATGAATCAAAAAAAATTTAAAGCTGTGGTTCTGTTATGTTTCCTAAGTTGTGGAAGAGAAGAATTCAGTTCTCAACTCTCCCTTTTCATCAGATGAGTGAAATGTGCTGATCCTGTGGTCCAACCATCTCAGTGCAGGCATGTGGTTTCAGCTAAGGAGGATCCACAGCTCTTAATATATAGGCGAAAGTGAGGACTGCTGATTAGAGTCAAGATTAGAGTGGTGCTGGAAAAGCACAGCAGTTCAGGGAGCATCCAACAAGCAGGAAAATCGATGTTTCGGGCAGGAGCCCTTCATCAGCTATTAATATATGTTGAGCCATATTCTGCCACTAAATATTCAGCCAATGATGGGTTAGGGATTGATATTTTTTTCTGCAGCTGGTCAGTGAGAACTAAACTTTCATGATTTACTCTTTCATGTTGGAAGTCAATTCAAAGATCACATGTGAATCTTCATTGAGTTCAAAACAAACATGACCAGTTTTACTTCAGATGGCAAAGAAATTAGGTTGTCATGTTAAGGTATGGAGCCAAATGATACTCTCGACTCTGATCTCCAGCATCTGCAGTCCTCACTTTCTCGTAGGAATGGAGCCAAGTCAAGGATGAATAACGAAGAATGCCAGGTTAGACAAATATTCTTCAGAACAAGAATCCTTGACTTGATTTTGGGCCTGGGTCTGCAGAAACAGTTTAGGCCTTTTCTTTAAGAGATTAAATGGATTAGGTAGCTCTCTTACAACTTACAAGTTTACACATTGTCCTGAAACAGATCTAATGGGTTGAAATATCCCATATAATGAAATGTAAGCAATTAACCAGGCCTCGAGTTTGCCAGCCAGCATTTAAAGTGTCTTGATTTGGTTAAATGGGATGTGCCTTGTGGAGAGACAGTGTGTAATTTGTATTTGCAAATTTTACAGGTGGCGATTTCTCAGTGGCTTGCTTCAGGCAGTTGACTGGTTCCCATGCACATCAGACATCTGGCCAACTCCAAAGCATATTTACCCATAACAGATTAAGGATAGCTTCCAACTTAATATTCTTAACTGTGTCATCAGTGAATATTATTTTGCAACATTAAAAATAACACTGATTGGAGGACATTAAATTCATGACTTTTTGTAATTTACTAAAGAGAGGCACTTTTAATAACAGATATATGCAAATTTGTAATGGGAAGGCTCATGATTGTTCAGTAAAACCCATCTGTTTAAATGTTTGTACCTTCCATGATTTTCCATAGCTTACAAAAAGTACAATAAAATGTTAATGGCTGGGATTATTGACAGAGTCTCCATATTAAATAGAGTAAGTTAATGTCTCCAGCAACAAATATTTTACTACCTTCACGCCCACTTTAAGCATATAATAGAATTTAAAGGTTACCATTTTACACGTCCAATAGGATCCCAGAAGCCAGGCCTGCTAATACTACATGGGCCTACAGTTGCCTGCTTGTAGTAACTGTAAAACTTCAACATCTTCTCATGGGACGGATGGTAAGCACCTGGTGACAGAAAGCCTAATATTAAAACACTGCCTTTGGAACATTTTTAAATCCTTCTTTATCCCCCCACTGACTGGGCCTTTGTTAGGCGTACAGGAGGATATCAATTCACCCAAGGTTTCCATGGTTGCCAACACCCTTGATCCAGGTCTCCTTAATAAACGTGTTGTACTGTAAATGCATGACAACATAGTTTTTTTTCCCTTTTAAAACAAGGGAAAATGGGCAATCTGCAAACTAATAAGATGCAGTCAACGTTGTTGGCTAACCTCCCTCCTTGTTTGCCAATGTACAAAGACCTGCCCAAAGCTGGGAGAAACTTGCCTTTCTGTTCAACATTGAACATGTAAATAAACAGCATTTTTGAACTTTATCAATGTTTACTGAAAGAAAAAGCAAAATATTGCAGATGAGATCAGAAATAAAGACAATATTAAATACAGTCCTGAAGAAGGACCTTATTTAACTCTAGTTAAGGTTAACTCAGTTTCTCTTTCCACAAATTCTGCCTGACCCACTGTGAAGAATCATCTAGACACGAAACATTAGCTTGCTCTCTCTCCATGGATGCTGCCTGACTCGCTATGATTTCCAGCATTTCTTTGCTTTCAGTCAAAATTGTAACAGGTCTCCCTTTCAGATGTGAAGCTTCTACTGTCTGAATGCTTAGATACACAAAGACTAAACAGACATAGTGCCTACGGAATGAAACTTCACGGAATGGGTATGAAGAGAAATCATTCTTTCTATCACAAGGAGATCCAAATGGACAGATGTAAACCCACTGTATCTCAATACTAAACATGTCGGAACCATTCTTACAGAAACAGGAGCATTGATACTCCAGTCACCTAACAGAAACCAGTTTGCAATAAGGAACATTTATTTACACACATTTGAGAGCAGCTTCACAGCGTCAGTCTTGGAGACAAACAGACCAGAGGAAAGAGATCCTGCACAACAAAGGAAGAACCATTCTGAGAATCCACAAAGTTAAGAAGTGGAGCGAGACTTTCATCGAGTTATTTGCAGATCCAAGTCAGATCTTTGCTACAAGGGCTCAACTACTATTTTAATTCCAGCAAGGCAGGACTCTGCACTTGCAACATGTAAGCCACTGTGAATTCAAACTCAAAAACTTCCAACCTTTATTTCTTCATGGTTCCCTGAAGAAAATGATCAGCTCTGCAATATTTCCAGCTTCTGTCTCAAATAAACAGGAGTATTGGTGACTTTGTGAACCCTTTAGCAATTTAAGTGCATGTTACCCTTTCTGTAATCAACTTTTCTTTTGTGTGCATAGGAGGGTGTTGTTGCATTTACATTTGGGCGATGAGAAAACAAACATTTGTTCTTTTTTTTGAAACTTACAAACAAAACTGTTGGTTCTGCTCTTGAGACTCACTGCACTAAAGGGGCTAGACCCTTACTCTTTAGACCATAAGATGTATGAGAAATTGGTCTTTTCAACCAACAGGTTGGTTCTGACAATGAGATCATGGCTGATCTGAAAACCCTCAATTCTATTTCCCTGCCTTATTCCCATAAACTCCGATTCCTTTACTGATTAAAAATCTGCTTATTCAACCTTGAATATATCTAATGACCCAGCCTCCACAGCTTTCTGTGGTAAAGAATTCTACAGGTCCACTACCCCCTAGAGAAGAAATTCTACTTCATCTGTTTTAAATGGATGACCCTTTACTCGTAAATTATGCCTTCTGGTCCGAGACTCTCCCACAATGGGAATCAATTCCATCATGTCAACTCTGTCAAACCCTCTCGAATATAGAATGTTTCAATAAGGTCATCTCTCATTCTAAACTCAAAAGGAGTACAAGCTCAACCTACTTGACCACTCCCCATAGGAAATCCCTCAACACCTGAAATCAACCTAAAATAATCTTGTCAAGACTGTCTTCAATACCAGCATATTTTTCCTTCGAGAAGGGTCACAAAGCTCTGCTCTGACCAGTGGGCCTTGTGTAGTTTTAGCAAGGCCTCCTTGATTTTATACTTCATTCCCTGTGAATTAAAGGCCAGTCCCTTTGTCTTCTCTATTACCCAGTGAACCTGTATGCTAGCTTTTTCCGATTCATGAAGATGGAGCCCTCAGATCTTTGGGCTGTTGCTATGTGCAGCATTTATCCATTGAAATAATATTCAGTTCCCCTATTCTTCCTGCTAACATATATAATCTCACATTTTGCTATATTATATTCCATCTATTAAGTTTTTGCCTAATCACTTAACCTGTCTATATCCAACTACACACTTTGTGTGTCAAACTCATCACCTGGCTTCCTAGTTTTGTGTCATCCACAAATTTGGCGACAGTACATTCATTTCTATCATTCAAGTCATTCTTATATATTGCACATTTCTTTGCCCCTTGCACTGATCCCTGTGGTACTCCACTTAAATACAGGTTGTCATCCTATAAAAATGCCTCCCTTAGCCCATCTCTGTCTCCTTTTATTAGTTAGCCAATCGTCTACCCATGCTAATAGGCAGAGTCTTTTCCCTGGGGTTGGGGAGTCCAGAACTAGAGGGCTTAGGTTTAGGGTGAAGGGGAAAGATATTCAAGAGACCTAAGGGGCAACTTTTTCATGCAGAGGGTGAATGGAATGTATGGAATGAGCTGCCAGAGGAAGTGGTGGAGGCTGGTACAATGACAACATTTAAGAGCCACTTGAATGGGTTTACGAATAGGAAGGGTTTGGAGGGATATGGGCCGGGTGCTGGCAGGTGGGACTAGATTGGGTTGGGATATCTGGTCGGCATGGACGGGTTGGACCGAGGGGTCTGTTTCCATGCTGTACATCTCTATGAACTCTTAAGTTTAACTGTGGTCATTATAACCCATTTAAATTAGTTGAGAGGTTGGTAAAAAGGGGAACCATGCTACCATCTTTTTCCTACATATAACAGGGGATATAACATGAGATTTGCCAGTTGGATTCAGACATACCCGCTCTTTAATGTTATGAAGTGCTCTATTCACCAGTTCAGTCAACAAGGCAAAAGAATTACTGTTGAAGGGTTTGCGCTGAATACCTTCCAGCCGGTAATCAAACCCAGCCATTTAAAGTTCCCAAACCTCTCAATTTATAATACTTGACAATGGGGGTGAAAACGAGCCAGCTTTGTAGCCATGGAGATGAAAATTTTAGGCATATATACTGGGAAAGACATTACAGAAGCAGGGCAGGGGAGAGAATGTGGCACACGGCCAAGTGAGTAGCATAGCAATCTGCACACTTTCATTTTCTGTTGCCATGGCAATCAACGAGTGAATAGCTGGGATGCTTGATCACACAGTTCTGCAAGTATGAGAATCAGTTACACAAAGCAATAAAAAAAAAAGGTTATACCAGGAAAAATGGAAACTTAAAGTCTGGGGAATCGGAGACACGGGGACTCAAGACAGTGTAAAACACCCTTACAACCCACTCTACACTCCAGTTCCTGCTGACATTCCTTTAAGGTTTATTTGTGATTATTGGACTTTTAAATGTCCAGTTCCAATTGAGAATGCATATGTAACTCTCTCTCTCATCGCACAGCTTTCAACAGCTGAAAGAAAAGAACTGTCATTTTTATTTCCTTTGGTTATCAAGGTATTTAACTTTGAAAAAAGTCTTTACACTCCTATTTTGCTCTCCACCTGCCTCCCACTGTGTAACTTTTTGTCACCTTCCTACTTATACATGGGACTTCATCTTCAAAGGCTGGATGTGTGTGCATCGTCTGTGCAGTGCAGGATAGATTTGGCAGCAGAAGCTCTTGCTCCTTGCCCACGTTCCAAGAACTGTTTTGTGCTCATCAACCTCAGACTCTCCATACAAATGGCAAGCTTCACTTCAGGCTCAGATGATCACAGCACTCGCACCCTCACTGAGAAAGGTCACCGGGTTAAACTGCTTCGGTACACAATCCCGACTCGTCTTTCCATGTCGCACTAAGGCGACGTTATATTGGGAGAGAAGTCCTCCTTCAGATCAAAGGTCAAGCTAAGGCGCTACAGAATGTTCCAAATTGGCACAAGGATCTCATGACACAGTTTGCAGTTGAGCAGAGAGTTCTTCCTGTGTCATGAGCAACACTTCTCCATAGAGCCATAGAGACCTACAGCACAGAAAGAGGTCCTTCACATCCACACTGGTCAAAAAGAGCCACCTAACTATTCTAATCCCATTTTCCAGCACTTGACCATCACAGCCTTGGCATCACGAGTGCACTCTAAATATTTCTTAAATATTGAGTGTTTCTGTCTCTACGAATCCTTACAAGCAGTGAGTTATAGATTCCCAGCACCTTCTAAGTGAAAACATTTCCCTCACATCTTCTCTGAACCTTCCATTCCTTAGTTTAAGTCAGTGTTCCTCTGGTCAATGATCTCTCCACCAAGGCAACAAGTTCCTTCCTGGAGGAGAAAGTGAGGTCTGCAGATGCTGGAGATCAGAGCTGAAAATGTGTTGCTGGAAAAGCGCAACAGGTCAGGCAGCATCCAGGGAATAGGAGAATCGACATTTCGGGCATAAGCCCTTCTTCAGGAAGTTCCTTCAACAAGTTCCTTCCTGCCTGTCCTATCTATCCTGCCCCTCAATTTTATACATTCTTCATCCACCAAGACAAAAGCTTCATTTAAGTTGGTTGTTATTTATGTGGCTCTACTGCAAGTGAAGTGGATGTTGTGTGTACTCGCTCAATGATATACAGTATATCTAAATCTGTATGACGTTTGAGATGTGATAAGGAGTTAAATTAATACAAAGTTTTTCTTTACCTAGGTACCTCTTGATTACTCTTAAAGCCAACAATACTCTGGAAACCCCAGCACTACACCCCTCCCCCCAGTCCAAAGCTTGGAGGGGGTGGCCTAGTGGTATTATCGTTAGGCCATTAATCCAGAAAGTCAGCTAATGTACTGGAGATCCAGGTTCAAATCCCGCCATGGCAGATGGTGAAATTTTAATTCAATAATAATCTGGATTTAAAAATCTACTGATGACCGCAAAACCACTGTCAATTGTCGGAAAAACCCATCTGCTTCACTAATGTCCTTAAGGGAAAGAAATCTGCCATCCTCACCTGGTCAGGCCTACATGTAACTCCAGACTCTCAGCAATATGGTTGACTCTCAACTTCCCTCTGAAATGACCTAGCAAGGCACTCAGTTCGAAGGCCACGAGGGGCGGACAATAAATGCTGGCCAGCCAGTGATGCCCATATCCGAGTGAATGAAAACAAAAGCTTTATCTCAGTTCACTGCATTCATCTCCACATCAACAGATTTCAGAGGACCTTTCAAAACTACCAAAGGCTCTGAATAAAAGTAGCAAAATGGAGGAAAACTTCAGAGAACAAACAACACCATTGGAAATGATTGCAAAAAGAATGCAAGACAGCCAAGTCAAAGCCATACACCAATCCCACTATACACAGCACAATTCACTGTTGAGTAACTGATTTGACTAGGTCCTGCCTAAGTTTTGCTTTTTCCCTCTGTTTCCCACACTCTGGGCACCAGTAAGAGATGTCAAAAGGAGTAGAACGAACACAGAAATTAGCCGAGACCCCTGTCAATTCACTCTGTCCTGAGACATTCAATGGTTGGCTGAGCGATATAAATGTACAACTTTCACCATCAGCAAAAAGTAGTGTTCGGCAGACTGAATGGCCTTTGTAAAGGGTGCAGATCCCCTCTTCCTCCCACAGAGAGAGACAGAGAACTGGAAGTTGCCATCCTCTCTGACCCACACAACTCAGATATTTTAAGAAAATACATATACACCTGTATAACTTAGCTGTTGTTAAAAATCTTAATTGTTTTCCTATTTAAAATTTCCAAACTGACTTCATGAAGGACATTATAATACTTTTAAAAATGCTGCCTGTTGTAAATTAGTTTAAAAATCAGCTTTAACTTTAATGGCACTAATAGTTTGTATCCTCGCTAATTTAGTATCACTCACTGTCACTTAAAATCTGTCACATTTAGTGAAAAACTGTTCTGATAACAACAATTACTCTAACCTGTACAGAACATTAAAAATCGTACATGGAGAGTAATTAAGTTTATCAAACACTTAGAGACATTTCAATTTGCTAAAGAGCACTTTCCTTTCTACCCAACCCCCATCCCATGTTTCCTTGTTTCCCAGAAATTCCTACTGGAAGTTGGAATATTTACATCCACTCACATTTCACTGAAGTAGTATTAACCTCAGTACAATTAAAATCTTAAGAAATAACAGCAGAATTAGGCCATTCAGCCTACTGCGTCTGCTTCACCATTCGATCATGAAATACATGCTCTGGATTAGAGTCATAGAGATGTACAGCATGGAAACAGACCCTTCAGTCCAACCCGTCCATGCCGACCAGATATCCCAACCCAATCTAGTCCCACCTGCCAGCACCTGGCCCATATTCCTCCAAACCCTTCCTATTCGTA
>NC_057742.1:18322494-18385710 GCF_004010195.1 Chiloscyllium plagiosum
CTCTATCTTCTACCTTTGAGCCAGTTCTGTATCCAAATGGCTAGTTCTCCCTGTATTCCATGAGATCTAACTTTGCTAATCAGTCTCCCATGGGGAACCTTGTCTAACGCCTTACTGAAGTCCATATAGATCGCATCTACTGCTCTGCCGTCATCAATCCTCTGTGTTACTTCTTCAAAAAGCTCATTCAAGTTTGAGAGACATGATTTCCCACGCACAAAGCCATGTTGACTATCCCTAATCGATCCTTGCCTTTCCAAATACATGTACATGCTGTCCCTCAGGATTCCCTCCAACAACTTGCCCACGCCCTAGGTCAGGCTCACTGGTGTATAGTTCCCTGGCTTGTCTTTACCGCCCTTCTTAAACAGTGGCACCACGTTTGCCAACGTCCAGTCTTCGGGCACCTCATCTGTGACTATTGTCAAACAGTTCCAAGTTACTGGCTGACTAGACCAGCAGGAAAGCCAAGAATGTAAAGGGGGAAGAGAAAGGAAAATGCTACAATGCAACAATTTTTTTTAAACTGATGAATGCTTGTGGTAGTTTGGCCTCTGAGCCACACAAATTTTCTCCCAGAAGAAACTCTAGCCCAGCCATTATTGTTATCATGTGGAGTTTTAGATGGTGTTGATGATGGGGTGAACAATTATGAGATACAGAGGCAGTTAACGTGTTGAGACTCTTTCAAACTAAGTATTTATTTTCACCATGCTAATTATATACATTCTGATTCAGCAAGAGGATTAAGCTGATGTTCCTTCCTCAGTTTTATCAAGATTGTGAAGCAATCATTGATGGAAGTGCTTATGTCTTACGCTGCCAGATACAATCTCAGATGTCTTGGGTAGATTTACTGCCTCAAAACCTTCTTAAATGATATTAGTCGAAGTTACTGATACCATGTGGAGACAATTACCTCTGCAAGATCTTAGCAGAAGGTAATCTTGGTCTTGTTGAGCAGTAAATAGGTTTATTACACATTAATAGCTGGTTAAATTATGTCAGAAATGTATGACCTATTTTGATATGAAGCCGAAGGAAAGGAAATAGTAGTGACTGCGTCTTTCATAAAACCATTGCGTAATTCTGCAATGCTCTGGAGAGTGGGCAGGCAGTTTCCATTTTAAACAGATAGGTAGACACCATCAGGCTTCACATAAGAGTAAGTAGACATTATTGCTTTAGTAACGTGCTGTTAACATGACAAATAACCACTGAACTTCTGCTGAACACACGGAGAACCAGTTATGTCCTACCAGGAGCTGTCCTTCATTTTCTGAGGGGGTGGAGCTTACTTTGTAATGCCAATCAACCCTTTCCAGTCCCTACTACTTTATTTAACAATGTACACACTCAGGTGTTAGGCCTTTGTTCTGTAGTCTAGCACGTGGGCGAAATTGAGGCAAATTGTCACTTTCAGTGCTCTCTGAGTGAACATTTTAAATTAACTTGATGTGGAACACTAAACACCAAGAGCTTGTGTGAAGAACCTGGACACCCACTCGGATCACATCGCTCAATGCTTTTTTTCATTTATAGCAATAACAGCTGGAGGTGCAGAACTCAACCTGGTGTTTCTACTCTAAATAAAACATAATCTGGTGACATCATGTGGTCAAACTCAGACTTGCAATCTCTCCATTTCCAGTTTTAGAATGATGAAAATGATAAGGCTCATAATGTGTGCGCACTGGGTGTAGACATAGTTATTTGGTGTCTATTTATCAGTTTAAAATGGAAAGCGCCTGCCCACTCTCCACAGCAGAGTTAAGGAATGGTTTATGAAAGATACAGTCACTGTTTTCTTCCTTTCTTTTGGCATTCATGTAAAGCTCCCCTGTGATGTTGACATTTACATTTGCTACTGTTAGGAATCAGATAATAGCTCCAACACAAGAAGCCATTCAGCTGGTTATATACACACTGGCCCTCTGCAAGTGTTAGTCAGAAAGTACACACAGTTACTGGATTAGTGGTGCTGGAAGAGCACAGCAGTTGAGGCAGCATCCAAGGAGCAGCGAAATCGACGTTTTGGGCAAAAGCACTTCATCAGGAATAAAGGCAGTGAGCCTGAAGCGTGGAGTGATAAGCTAGAGGAGGGTGGGGGTGGGGAGAAAGTAGCATAGAGTACAATGGGTGAGTGGGGGAGGGGATGAAAGGTGATAGGTCAGGGAGGAGAGGGTGGAGTGGATAGGTGGAAAAGGAGATAGGCAGGTAGCCTTTTCCTTACAGCTCTGCATTTTAAAAAAAAACTTCAACTAATCATCCCATTGTCATTTGAAAGCCAAGATCAAATTTGCCATCATCGTGCTCTGAGTCAAAAACAAACTGCAGATGCTGGAATCTAAAGTAGACAGTGAAGAAGGGCTTATGCCCGAAACGTCGATTCTCCTGTTCCTTGGATGCTGCCTGACCTGCTGCGCTTTTCCAGCAACACATTTTCAGCTGGAATCTAAAGTAGACAGGCAGGAGGCTGGGAGAACACACCAAGGCAGGCAGCATCAGGAGGGACAGGCAGGAGGCTGGGAGAACACACCAAGGCAGGCAGCATCAGGAGGGACAGGCAGGAGGCTGGGAGGGGAGCGAATGTTCAAAGTGGTGGATGGGGCGCCATTCAAGGTTCCATTTTAATGCTGAATATTTTGCAGGAGGCTGGGAGAACACACCAAGGCAGGCAGCATCAGGAGGGACAGGCAGGAGGCTGGGAGAACACACTAAGGCAGGCAGCATCAGGAGGGACAGGCAGGAGGCTGGGAGGGGAGCGAATGTTCAAAGAGGTGGATGGGGCGCCATTCAAGGTTCCATTTTAATGCTGAATATTTTCGTCAAACGTCCTCTCAGCCTTTCCATCTGGAAAGATATTAGCTGCAGCTCCTCTAACATATTCTCAAACTTTGAGGCAGCCACAGAATATTTTTTCGACACCTTCTCTAATGCCTTCCATTCAGCAGAAAACTGTGTAAATTCTCGTTGTTCCAATTTTCAAGCCTGACGGACTAGGAAGGTTTAAAGGAAAACAAACAAAAATGCTTGTGATTTTCCTCTGTCACATTCAACTTGACTGCTTCCATTTCATGATTGCTTTCATTCAGTTCTGAAAGAAGTTTCTGAAAGATGAATCTATCCTTTGTCTTTATAGAATGAACTTCTGTATTTTGTTTCACCTTCACTCTGGTAGGTGACTGGCCAAAGAAAAGAAACTCTAGCCTTTACTTTACACTTTTTAAAACTGCACAGTGTCTCCAAGTTTCAGAATTACTTTGCTGACTGTGAAGTGCAATTGTAAGATGCAAATATTGTCATGAAGGATATGCTGCAGCTAATGTGCACACAGCAAGCTCCCAAACACAAGGTGAGCATGATCAGATAACTGCTTTCTTGTCATTTTGATTAAGGAATAAATATTAACCAGAACTCTGGGGAGAACTCAAGCACCCTTCTTTGAAATCGTGACGAGAGAGGACAGATGTTAAATCTTGCTTTGTGATGCTCATTACGAAGCATGTCAGGACAATTTGTGATGTTAAAGATGCTGTATAAACATAAATCGTTGATGTTGTTTATCTCACAGAAGGGACAACACCTCCGCTTAGTGCAGTGTTCCTTTGCACTACACTGGAGGTGGCAGCTTTGACTTTTCTGGACAGGTCCTGAAGTGAGGCTTCAACCCCCAACATCAGAAACAGAGGAAGAACTGTCATCTGAATCAGGCACAGAGCTTTTAACAGGGGGGCAAAAGGCCCTTCAGCCGATCGTGTCTGTGCTGGTCATCAAGAATCCATCCAGTCTAATTCCATTGGCTCTTAGGCGTGCGTGCTATGGCGCTTAAAGTGTTCATTTAAATAAGTTTTAAATATTTTTATGGTTTCCACCGCTACCACCTGCTTAGGCAGTGAATTCCAGATACCCACCATCCTCTGGATGAAAAACACTTTCCCCTCAAAGCTTCCTGCTCCTTACCTTAAAACTGTGGCCCCGGATACTGTCTCTTCGATTAAGTAGAAAGGTGCTCCCTATCTTTACACTTGTCCACCTCAACCAGGTCTCCTCTCAGCCTTCTGTACTCTAAAGAAAACCAACTCCAGTGGGTTTCCGCCACTCACTATCAGCACTACTGCATACACTAACTGTCTCATTGACATAAAAAAAATGCAGTGGAAGACTGGAGACCTACTAGTGTACTAAAGTCATAGAGGTGTACAGCACAGAAACAGACCATTCAGTCCAACTCGTCCATGCCGACCAGATATCCCAACTCAATCTAGTCCCAACTTGCCAGCACCTGGCCCATATTCCTCCAAACCCTCCCTATTCATATACCCATCCAGATGTCTTTTAAATGTTGCAATTGTACCAGCCTCCACCACTTCCTCTGGCAGCTCATTCCATACACATACAACCCTCTGCGTGAAAAAGTTGCCCCTTCGGACTCTTTTATATCTTTCCCCTCTCACCCTAAACCGATGCCCTCTAGTTCTGGACTCCCCCACGCCAGGGGAAAAAAAAAACTTTGTCTATTTATCCTATCCATGCCCCTCATGATTTTATAAGCCTCTATAATGTCACCCCTCACCCTCCGACGCTCCAAGGAAAACAGCCCCAGCCTGTCCAGCCTCTCCCTATAGCTCAAATCCTCCACCCCGGCAACATCCTTGTAAATCTTTTCTGAACCCTTTCAAGTTTCACAACATCTTTCTGATAGGAAGGAGAGCAGAATTGCATGCAATATTCCAACAGTGGCCTAACCAATGTCCTGATGAGCCGCAACGTGACCTCCCAACTCCTGTACTCAAATACTCTGACCACTAAAGGAAAGCATACCAAATGCCTTCTTCACTATCCTATTTACCTGTGACTACACTTTCAAGAAGCTACGAACCTGCACTAGGGAACCATAAAATAAAAGCTGTGAATTCTCTTCAACACCACCAGCTAACAGTCTCTCACAATCAAATACAGACCATCTCTTACTCAGCTGTGGGATATAGACATTGATGGCTGGGCCAGCATTTACAGAGAAACCTCGATTATCCAAAGGACACGGGTGGGGAATATTCCATTCGGTTAATCAAATTCCGGATAAGGAAATGACGGATAACAGTTTAACCAAGCATAGGGACCCTGCGATCTTGCCGGATAATCCGATATTCGGATAATCGAATGCTGGATAACAGAGGTTCCTCTGCATTGCCAATCCCTAGTTGCCCTTGAGAAGGTGGTGGTGACCTGCTTTCTTGAAACAGTGTTGACCCAAAATGCCCTTCAGGTGAGAAATTCAGAACCTGAACAGCACAGATGGAATCAGGAAAATACACCAATAATTTACTCAAAAAATTGTGCAAGTTGGGTTGCAGTTCAAGATTCAAATAGAAATAATTTGGCCAATTACGAAGATAAAATTAATCAAGCAAATCATGCTACAATTATTTATTTTTAAAAATTTGATCTATTTTAGAGCAGTAACCTGGGCAATTGACCCAGTTACAACTTTCATTAGCGTACACTTAACAGTTTCTTAATAAATAACGTAAGTTGGGATTGTAAGAAAGCTTTGAAACTGACTCTCTCCGTGTGTGTGTGTGAGAGAGAAAGAAAGAGAGAGAGTGTGAATGAATTTGAAAAGCCTTCATGTTATCCAGGAGTGCGGCAGGTCCAGATTTGTATATGAAAATTGACCTAGTAAACTGAGTAGGTTTGGGTTCAAACCCCAGCTGCTCCAGAGGGGTGTCTAAGCATCCCTGAACAGGCTGATTAACAATATCTAAAAGATGGTGTAAAACACGTGCATTGATTTTGAGTGTAACTCATTTTGTTTAAAAGTCAATCTTTTCCATTAGTTCATCTGATGTTGCCCAGGTATTGATCTTTTTTGATGAGAGTGAGTGGAAATGCCAGGTTTAAGCATACTTGCACCTGAAGCCCAGAGGTGGCACCAAAGAGCAATTTTTCAAAAGGGCATCGAGAGAGGAAAGAGGCAGCCAAGAGCAAACAAAAACATTCAACACACCATTGGCGACTAGCAAGGAAGGAAGAATTAACTTTTTAAACATAGTCCTGGCTGCCCTCCCACATATAACCCTCCATATACTAAAAATCCTCGAAACTTCTGCCTCCCGTGTTGCTCACTCACCATCACGGTGCTCACTGACCTAGGCTGGTTCCCAGGTGACTGTGAATTTAAAATTTACATCATTGTTTTTAAACTGCTCTATGGCATGACCCTTCAAATCTTCTCCAGCTTCCCAGGCCTTTAAAATGGCTGCGCCTTTCCAATTTCACTCTCGTGTATCTCTGATTTTAATCACTGCACAATTGGTGGACATCATGTCAGCTGCTTAGATAGAAAACTCTTGAATTCATCCCTGACATTTTTCTAACTCACTCTCCACCTTTAAGACGCTCCACAAAATGTTTTTGACCTAGCTTTAGATCATTTTCCCAATTGTCTCACATGGCGCAGTGTCATACTTAATTGTAAAAAGGTCTCGGTTTTATCTTGGGGCATTTTATTAAACTTAAAAAGTTACTAAATAAAGATAGGGGTCATATAAGCTGTGCACACAGAGAGCAGGAAATGGTAAAAGTGAGCTTTTCTTTCAATTGACAATGAAGCCAATTATAACCGAAGAGAGAGCTATAACACTCATTACCAATGCCAGTGAAAATAACCATTTCTCCCCCATTTCTAATAGCACAAGAAAATTACTGATTGACAGTTTGTTTCGTAGACCAAAAAGGACCATCATTGATGTCTAAATTTCTCACGTAGAGAAATCTTAGCCAAATCGCCAGAGGGATACAACGGATAAAACCTAATGTTTTCAGACATGAAAGGTTGAGGAGACAATGTTATAGTGGTTACACTACTGGACAGTAATCCAGAGGTCTACGTTAATGCTTAAGGGGCACGAGTTCAAATCACTCCTTGTTAAAATCCAAATGCAATCAAGAAACATGGAATATAAAGCTAGTTTCTTAATGGTGATTATGCCAACCATGATTAATTATTGTAAAAACCAACTTGACTTTCTGGCAAAGTCTGCTGTCTTGACCTGGTCTATGAGAGTGCAGACACAGAGTAACATGGTTGACTCTTAATTTCTGGATGTAGATTTACTTGCTGAGCTGGAAGGTTCGTTTTCAGACGTTTCATCACCATACTAAGTAACATCATCAGTGGGCTTCTGGATGAAGTGTGTGTGTGTGTGTGTTTAGGTTTCCTTGGGTTGGTGATGTCATTTCTTGTTCTTTTTCTTGGGGATGTAAATGGGATCCAAGTTAACATGTTTGTTGATTGGTATTCCAACTGGAATGCCATGTTTCTAGGAATTCTCGCGTGTGTCTCTGTTTGGCTTGTCCTAGGATGGATGAGTTGTCCCAGTCGAAGTGGTGTCCTTCTTCATCTGTACGTAAGGATACTAGTGAGAGTGTGTCATATCCTTTTGTGGCTAATTGATGTTCATTGTATCCTGGTGGCTAGTTTTCTGCCTGTTTGTCCAATGTAGTATTTGTTACAGTTCTTGCAAGGTATTTTGTAAATGGCATTAGTTTTGCTTGTTGTTTGTATGGGTCTTTCAAGTTCATTAGCTGCTGTTTTAGTGTGTTAGTTGGTTTGTGGGCTACCATGACGCCAAGAGGTCTGAGTAGTCTGGCTGTCATTTCTGAGATGTCTTTGATATAGGGGAGAGTGGCTAAAGTTTCTGAACTTGTTTTGTCTGCTTGTTGGGGTTTGTTGCTGAGAAATTGGCAGACTGTGTTCATTGGGTACCCATTGTTTGAATACACTGTATAGGTGATTTTCCTCTGCTCTGCAGAGTTCCTCTGTGCCGCAGTGTGTGGTAGTTCATTGAAATAATGTTCTAATGCAGCTTCGTTTGTGGGGTGTTGGGATGATTGCTTCTGTAGTTCAATATTTAGACAATGCTGGTTTGAAGTTCCCCATTGGTTGTTTGCTTTCCTGTGACATCTAGGAATGGCAGTTTGTTGTTTTCATCCTCTTTTATTGATGGTCACGAAGGTTTCCTCTAAATGTTCCGTTCAGTGATGACAAATGTGTCAATGTAGCGGACCCAAAGTTTGGGTTGAATGATTGGCAGAGCTGCTTGTTCAAGTCTCTGCATTACTGTCTCTGCTAAGAACCCTGATATCAGAGATCCCATGGGTGTTCCATTGGTTTGTCTATAAGTTTTGTTGTTGAACATGAAGTGAGTCGTAAAGTATAGGTCCACAAGCTTGATGGTACTGTCCTTGCTGATGAAGTTGGTGGTGTTTGATGTATGTGTCTTTGGTTCTTCTAATAGTGCAGTCAGTGTTTCCTTGGCCAGGTTGGTGTTGATGGATGTAACAGTGTTGTTACATCAAAGGAGACCATTATTTCATCCTCTTCTATCTTGGTGTCTTTGATGGTCTTCAGGAATTCTTCTGTGGAGTGGATGGAGTGGCGCAAGTCTTCCAAGTGTTTTAGTCTTTGGTGTAGCTCCCTGGCCAATCTGTAAGTAGGTGTTCCAGGTAGCAAAACTATGGGTCCTGGTTTGTGAATTTGGGGTAATCTGTAGAAGTGTGGGGTGTTGGATCTATCTGGTTTCATTTTTTGGAAGTGGGTCTTATTTATTTCTCTAGATTTCTGAAGTTTCTGGAGTAGGGCTGTAATTTGGTTCTCTAGTTGTGGGGTCGGGCCTATTGCCACTTGTTGGTATCTGCAAGTAGTGCGTTCGCTTTCTCAATGTAGTCTCTTTGATTTAAAATGACTGTCAAGTGTCCTTTGTCTGCAGGTAGGATAACAATGTTTTTATCTTTGTTTAGTCTTTCTAGCACTTTCCTTTCTTGTGTATGGAGTGTTTCCTTTCTTTTTCCTGCTTAATGCTGGTGCAACTGCCTGTCTGATGGTTTGCTGAGTTTCCTCCGAGTTGGTTGTTTTCCAGTGTTGTTTCTAATGCTGTGAAATCTTTCTTGTTCGCATCCTGAAAGCTGTAATTTCATTCTCTTACTTAAGATGGCTTTTTCAGTGTCTGTTAAGGGTTGGTCAGATAAGTTTTTTTAATTCATGCTTCTGTGTTGTTATTTTGTCTAAAGTCTGTCTAGTTTTTTTTTCCCTGCAGGTCTCACTGATGTTACTTTGTATGGTGATGAAACGTCTGAAAACGAACCTTCCAGCTAAGCGAGCAAACCTACGTCCAGATCCTCAACCTGAGCTACAAATCTTCTCAAAACTCACTAACTCTTAACTAGCGGTAACCTAGCAGACCACTCAGTTCAAGGGAAATTATAGAATCATGGAATCCCTACAGTGTGGAAACAGGTCATTTGGTAATTCTAACACCTGGCCTGGTTCGTTACCCAGAACCAAATCCAGTATGGCCTCACCTCTTGTTGGCCTGTCTACAAATTATAGAATCATGGAATCCCTACAGTGTGGAAACAGGTCATTTGGCCCAACAAGTCCATAGCGAGCCTCTGAAGAGGAAGCCACCCAGACCCATTACTTACTCTATTACTGTACATTTACCCTGACCAAAACACCGAACCGACACATCCCTGAACACTATGGGCAATTTAGCATGGCCAGTTCACCTAACCTACACACCTTTGGATTGTGGAAGAAACCAGAGTACATAGAGGAAATCCACACAGACATGAGGAGAATGTGCAAACTCCACACAGACAGTTGCCCAATTAAGGATGCATCTTGCTAGTAATACCCACATTTGATGAAAGAACAAAAGGAAAAACTTGTGATTCATCCCTGAGTCTCTCACATATGACTGCCATAATGTGCCCAAAACAGGACAGGGATAGGATCATTCTATAGAAGACTGTGCAAAACAGCTTTGATAATCCTGTGAGGTCCCTGCAGCCTTAGAGTTCAATAATTTTGGGGCTTGACCACCTTCATCCATGTCCAGCCCCAACACATCAGGCCTTGTCAGCACATGGACTACTACTGCAACCATCCCATTGTAAGCTACTAATGTTCCCCATTGTCAGCTACTCATTCTCCCAGGCTGACCTTCACTCATTTCTTTATCTGTCTAACTGCTGTTTTCTCTCTCTCTCCCTCTCTCTGGGCTCCATCTCCACCAATCATTTACTCTTCCTCCATCACTCCCCACCTTCAGCACATAAATCAACCTGTTCCTAGCTACAATCAGTCCTGAAGAAGGGTCACTGAACCTAAAATATTAACTATCCTTTCTCTCCATAGCTGCTGTCAGACCTGCTGAGTTTCTCCAGCAATTTCTGTTTTTATTCCAGCTTCGATTATGTTAGAATATGCTCATAAGGATGCCACTTTTAAAAACATGGCAAGTGATCAACAGATGGTTGTCCAATCCTCATTCTTCAAAAATGAAATGAGTAGCTGCCCCCTGAAAATAGATGTAGAACTAGTGTATTCAGCCCTAGCAGAGACTGGAGAGTAGATAGCCTGGTAGACCTCTCAGAGGAAGAATGGCTTCAGAGGCAAAGTAGGGAAGTAGAAAATAAATGAGAGAGAAAAAAATTGTGATACGGCTTTCATCTTACACCGTTTCTATAACAGCACTAAGGTCGGGAAAAAACAAAAGACACTTACCATTTTTTGGCAAGGCCTGGATGACTGAGACAGCTGCCTGAAACTGTCTCTGGCAATCAGAATGAACCTCTGCCATGCTGTATTTGCAGGTGTCAGTGGAAACTTAATTGAGCAATCCAGTTTTGGAGCCTTACGAAGCTGTTGGTACAAACACAATAGACAGTGAATGACTAATGTAACTCACATAGCTTTGGTGATATCAAAGAATGATTGTGTGGCACCTCACAAATATCATCTATAGTCATGTTCACAATTGGTGGATAGTGTTGACTAATTGCAGAGGGGTACTGATGCCAAATATTTAATTTGCAATCAACAGAAATAGTACTGAAGACTTGTGCTCCAGAACTAGCCGTGCCCACAACCTGTGAACAAATAAATTATCTCAATTTTAAAAATATATTCTTTGGGATGTGGATGATACTGCAAAAACCAACCTTTGCTGCTCCTCCCTATTTGTCCCTGAACTGCATGGCACATCAGGCCATTTCAATGGGCAATTACAAGTCCACGGCATTGCTGTGTGTCTGGATTGCCACATCTTGGTTAGACCAGCTAAGGATGGCAGATTTCCTTCCTTAAAGGACATTAAATGAACCAGAAGGGGCTTTACAACAATTGATGGTCACCATTCCTGAAACTCTCTTTATAATTCCGACCTAATTGCAGTTAAATTCTGCCAGCTGTCATTGAAACAAATTAAAAAAAAACACAAACTGGCCAGTTATCTCCGCCATGGGATCCAAATGTCATTGGCAAAAAAGCCATATATGTTCCTGTCTAATTACCCCTGTTGGCGAGCTGTATTCTTGATGTTATGCAATAAGTATATTTCTGGTTAGAGTGCCTTTAGGGAGTCCGACTCAGCGGAAGTGAAGGAAAGATGTTGTAATTCTAGGCTAGGCAGGGATGGGACTTGAAGGGGAACTTGCAGGGTGGTGGCGTTCCTATCCATATCCTGACCTTGTCATTTTAGGTGCTGGAGGTCACAAGTTTGGAAATGCTGTTGAAGGAGGCTTGATGACTGCGATGTAAGTTGTGCCAACCTGCTTTGTGCCGATCGTGTCAACTTTTGAGTGTTGTTGGAGATGCACCCATTCAGAAAATGGAGAACATTCCATCGTACTCTGGATTTGTGCCTTGTAGATGGTAGGCAGGTCTTGGGGAGTCAGGAGGGGAGTCTCTGAGCACACAATTCCCAACATTTGACTTGTTCAGAGGGAACTTCAAAGCTGAAATTTGGAGATAATTCTCGCTAATACAGACAGTTATATTGAACATAAAACTAGTCCGGATTCTGATCATTAAAATAGTTTCACAATACCACAACTTCCTTCAAAACTATACCTATTACTCTGATGGTAAATTGCAGATACCACACTCTGCACAGCCCCCATACATTCAGCTCATAAAAAAACTGATGTGAACGTCTGCGGTTTGCCAGTAGAATAGATCTGGGTAATCAGGGTAAAAGCTGCAAACGTCCCTGCAATTATGAAAGTGAGAATTTTAAAAACAGCTATTGTTCATTTCCTGTTCTTCCACTTTATGTCCTCCCCACATTATTCTCTCTCTGTCTCTCCTGCTGCTGCTTGTATCAGGTATACACCAGGATCCAAATAAATAGGAACTGAGCCAATAAGCAGATGAGCATCAAAAGGTCATCTTTGAAAAAAAATCTAATGATATGGAAATGGAGAATTATTGAAAAATTGACAAGTCTGACAACAAAACAAACAAACAGTCAGCAAGATATACAGCCACATACTTCTGAAGCAACAAGCTTTGTTATCACTTTGATCTAATTTCATAATCATATCAGTTACAACAGTCTACAGCACAGAGTGATAATGCAACTGATTTTTTTGGCAATGCTTTTGGACGAGCCAAAATAAAAGTAAGAAAAGGAGATAGATCATTTATTTTGTGATATAATGCTAACTCAGGAAGCTAAGGCAAAACAGTCGTCAAGTTATAAGATCATCAAGTACTGTGAAGAGTTGTTGGATATCCCTGGATTATATCATTCAGAGCTATTTTACATATGGCTCTTCTACAGTACCGCAGACTGATGCGTTTTGAGCCAAGGAGAGCATGGTCGCATGTCTTTTGATGCTTTCTCCTTCAGACAAAAGATCCAGGTTGCTAATAACAAGGATCTTTCAACAGTGTCACATACTAATAGTCCGAACAATGAAAAGTCATAGCTACTATCACAACACTGCACCGATCAGAGATGGGTTGCAGCATGACGTGCAAGATTTCCAACACAATAAGTTCCCTATTTCGATTGTGGGGAGTTACCAAGACTAGGAAGTCACCATCAAGAGACAGCCAAAACTATGAAAGCAGAATATTTAAAGAATAGTGCTCTTTTAACAGGACCCTTTCACTGACTGGATGAGAGGGGAGACAACCCCTCTTCCGAATAGAACTCTTGAGGCTTTTCCATTTTTTTTTAAAGAAAATGAAAAGAAGAGCCTGTATCTAATAGGATCACCGAGGAAAGTTAGTATTGCGAGTGAGAAACCAAGAACATGAATGAAGCTGAGATACGCAGGAAATGAATGAGTTTGGCCTTGGGTTGGTGAGCCACTGCAGAAGTGATTTTACAGATTACATAAACCTTACCTCACCTTTCACCCAAAAACTCAGCAGCAGGCCAAGGCAATGTGCACCTTTGTGCTAAACTGGTAAAAGAACGACAATTTCAAATGACATTTGGGAGTGAAGGCAGGATGGGGGAAGAGGAAGTTTTTAAAACAGGGCCAGGTGTTACAGGCAGCATAACAGCAATCAATCAAGTGTACCCAATTGAGATGGCAAGGCTTGGAGCTGCAGCCACTGTGTTTACACAAATCTGTTTATTGCCCAATTACATTTTGCAAGCAGAAGGCTTGGAATTAGTGTATATTGTCCTCGATCCTGAACAGACATTTTAGAATCTTTACCAAACTTTTGACCACACAGCTTAGTACACTGCATCACTAAATCACTGGTTTAGTTTTCTGGATGAATAGCCCTGTATTGCAGTTTCAATGTCTCTTAAGGAATTCAGATTTTTTTCCATTCACAAATGCCTAATTGAGAATAATGTATAATGTTCAAACTTCCTGTTGGTGATACAACAAATGAATGGTACAAGTTCTTTAATGCAGGTTTTAACACCTTTTTTGAAACAGGTTAACACCTCCACATTAGTAGCAGAATGCCAAGTGAAGCATTCATTGCTGACAACTCCCACTGCTTATACCAAGTGTGCTTGTGCAAACACAATCTGTCTTTTATAGACAGTGATCTGAAGTTCATTACTATTTTCCCATGTCCCTTTCAGTCTCATCTCCCCTGCTCAGACCCCTCAGCCCTGCTATCAGCTCCCTGACCTTGCAGTCTCTTCAAAGAAACTGCAAAAGATTTCACTGATTGTGATAGTGACAGTGACTGGTTATGCCAATATTAAAAACTGTGGAAATGCCAACAGTTCAAGAACAACAAATGGTAACAGATGTGAGCCTCACTTCAGTTGATCTTTCTCCATCTGTAACGGTTGACATTTCCACTTTTTTTAAAATCTGGAGGTAGTCAACGAAGGCTGTTAAAACAGAAATTGGAAAGAACCAACTGAGAAAGACCCTGTTCTGTGCGAACTTCTAGTCTAAAACTACGAGGAATGTGATGAGAGCTACAGGGACAGAGTGCAAATACAGCAAAGTAGGTCAGACTAAAATTAACAATTCGATCTAAAGGTTGACTGCATAATGGCACGGTGGCTCAGTAGTTAGCACTGCAGCTCACAGTGCCAGGGACCCAGGTTCAATTCCAGCCTTAGGCAACTGTCTGTGTGGAATTTGCACATTCTCCTTGTGTCTGTGGGTTTCCTCCGGGTGCTCCGGTTTCCTCCCACAATGCAAAGATGTGCAGGTTAGGTAAATTGGCCATGCTAAATTGTCCAAAGTGTTCAGGGATGTGTAGGTTAGGGGTTAATGTGGAACGGGTTTGGGTGAAACACTCTTTGTAGGGTTGGTGAGGACTTGTCAGACCGAAGGATCTGTTTTCACGTTGTAGGGATTCTATGAAAAATAAACTTTAATATAGGTATTTCTGCCCAAAATAAATGGAGCTTAAGGTGTTATAACTGACAACTCCGAACTTCACATTAATGCAAGTGTATAAGGAGCAGGAGTAGGTCATCTGGCGCATTGAGCCTGCTCTGCCATTCAATAAGATCATGGCTGATCCTTTCATGATGTGGAGGTGCCGGGGTGGACAAGGTCAGAAGTTACATGACACCAGGTTATAGTCCAACAGATTTTTTTTTGGAAATCACAAGCTTTCAGAGTGCTGCCCCTTCATCAGGTGAAGTAAAGAGAAGCACACAGGCACAGAACTTATGGGCAGTGAGATCAAAAGATCACACAAATGGTGTGAGTGGAGTGTCGAATAAGTCTCTGGAGGTGATCAAAAGTGTCTGACACTTGAGATTTCAAATAAACCCGTTGGACTATAACCAGGTGTCATTTGAATTCTGACCTGAATTCTTTCATGAACTCAGCTCCACATACCTGTCAGCTCATCGTAACCCTTAATTTCTTTACTGTTCAAAAATCTCTCTCTTTGCCTTAAAAACATTCAATGAGATAACCTCAACTGCTTCACTGGGCAGGAAATTCCCATAGATTCACAACCCTTTGGGTGAAGAAGTTCAACCTCAACTCAGGCCTAAAGCTGCTCCCCATTTTGAGGCTATATCCCTTAGTTCTAGTTTCACCTGCCAGCGGAAACAAACTTCCTGATTCTATCTTGTCTATTCCCTTCATAGTTTTATATGTTTCTAAAACATCCCCCTCATTCTTCTAAATTCCAATGAGCCTAGGCCCAGTCTACTCTATCACTCCTCATAAACCAACCCTCTAATCTCTGGAATTATCGTAGAGAACCTCCTCTGCCCCTCCTACAGTATCAGTACATCCCTACTCAAGTAAGGTGACCAAAACTCTACACAGAACTCCAGATGTGGCCTCACCAGCACCCCATACAGCTGCAACATAACCTCACTATTTTTAAACTCCTAGCAATGAAGGACAATATTCCATTGGACTTCTTCATTACCTGCTGCACCTGCAAACCAAATTTTTGTTAATCATGTGCAAGAACATTCAGGTCCCTCTGCATAGCAACATACTGCAGTTTCTCACCACTTAAATAACAGTCCATTTTGTTGTTATTCCTACCAAAATGAATGACTTCACATTTACCAACAGTGTACTATCTGCCAGACCCTGTGAAGGCGAACACAAAATACCTGTTCAACACTTTAGTCGATATAAGTGACTGTCATTATACAGGAGAGTTTAGGTGGTGGGTTTCTATTCCCAAGAATACATCCCAGGGCACAATATATTAAACCATGATAAAGTATTCCTGGGAGTAACCAGTGACACGGAATTTCCTAGGTGATGATTCGTGCAAAGATCTGGGTGGTTTAGTGAGCTAGCAAATTGCCTGCTAAACTCAGGATGAGGATCCAAATCCATCTGGGAATCATATGACAAAAGCATAGACGACTATTCCGTTTTACAAGATCACAAGATACTTTTTAAATGGTAAATGCCAAACAATTCATCACAACTCTTCCATCCATAAATCTCTCCCTTTGCTATCTTTAACTGATTCACAATTAATTTTAGCTTTTCACATCTCCAAGATTTTACCCGGAAATCCACCAATACATTATGTGAAGAATTTGTTCATAACAGTTTTAGGTTCATCCTTTGTTTGGTTGAAATCCTCAATATTCAAAACGTACCTGGATATTCACCCAAAGTTCATACAAGGTGAAGGACTAACAGCTGGACCATGGGATTACTTTCTACAATTCCATAACTTTCCACCAAGTTTCAAGGCCCCAGTTTTAAATGAGTTCGGACAATCTCAGTCAGTTCTCAACAGACAAGTCCACAACGGTCAGTCACCAACACATTCAGATCTATCAGTTGTGACAAATCATAAATAACTTTAAACAATAAAGTAGAGAATACAAGACTTGCTGAGGTTAACATTAAAGGCAAATCTCTATTTCATACGGTGACAGTGGTTCAGATCGGGTCAATGTTGCAGAATGCATCAGGCTTCACCCAATCCAATGATGGAATAGAATTAGAAAAAGGCAGAACATCTTCAAATTTTGTTGGGGGCAAGACGGGACTCCCAATAGTCTTAATAACAAATGTCTAACCTACCCACATAATTTGTACTCAACTGCTGTCATGCAAAAAACATGTTGTTTGGGAGCTCTTGAAAGCAGAGATTGTGTCCTAACCTCGGGGCCAGGAGACCCAAGTTCAAGTCCACCTGTGCCAGAGGCACATAATAACATAACTGATCAGGTTGCTTTGAAAACCTCAATCTTGTTTTGCACAAGAACATCATCCTGTCAAGCCTCAGTATCGGTCTTCCCTTTCCACTGTAAGCCAAGCCGGCACTTAGACCCAGATAAGAAAAGGTTGGTGACAGCAAACAACCCCAACAACAAGCTGGTAATGTCAGCCATGCAACACATATAACAATTTACTGTGATTTACAGCGTGTGGTTAGATTCCAGAACTTAAACATATTTCATCCATACCCCAGTACTGCCTGGCCTAATGAGTACACAGTGGGTGGCACGGTGGTTAGCACTGCTGCCTCACAGCGCCAGAGACCTGTGTTCAATTCCCGCTCAGGCAACTGTCTGTGTGGAGTTTGTACATTCTCCTCGTGTTTGTGCAGGTTTCCTCCGGGTGGTCCGGTTTCCTCTCACACGCCAATAATGTGCAGGTTAGGTGAATTGACCATGCTAAATTGCCCATTGTGTTAGGTAAAGGGGTAAATGTAGGGGAATAGGTCTGGGTGGGTTGCTCTTCGGAGGGTCGGTGTGGACTTGTTGGGCTGAAGGGCCTGTTTCCACACTAAGTAATCTAAAAATAAAAGAACAGAATGGAAACTGGTGCCATGTATCTCTCACCCTTCACTATCACTAACAATCTCTACAAATATTGACCAATATTGGAGGCTGTGCCAGCAGTCCCTTGAGTTGCACAACAAATTACATCAGCAGCATAATGTCAATCAAGGCACTCAGTGCAGCAAACAATTCCTAAAGATTTAAACTAACCTGGTCCTGATTAGTGTCAAAGACCCAGAGGACTATTTGCACCAAACTTAGAGGTGCATTTTGCACACTGACATTTGCTTGATCAGTGCTGGAATTGCTCATAGGTTGAGTTCGAGGCCCTCAAGTTCCCTGCTGGGAGATGCCTAAAATGGGAATGAGAAAAATAAATCATACTGCAATAATCTGCAATCCCACTCTCCTACCCCACGTAGATGTAAAAGGGTGAAATGTAAGAAATAAGAGCAGAAATAGATCATTGTGGCCTTGGAGCCTGTTCCACCAAATAATTAGATTACATTACAGTGTGGAAACAGGCCCTTCGGCTCAACAAGTCCACACCGACCCTCCGAAGCACAACCCACCCATACCCCTACATTTACCCCTTACCTAACACTACGGGCAATTTAGCATGGCCAATTCACCTGACCTGCACATTTTTGGACTGTGGGAGGAAACCTGAGCACCCAGAGGAAACCCACGCAGACACGGGGAGAACATGCAAAGTGGGAAAGGTACTTTCCCACTTGCTCCCACCTCCAACTACCCCCCCCACCCACTTCATCACTTGATTTCCTGAGGCACCAAAAACCTGGCCAACCCAGCTTTAAATATCTCAACAATGGAGCATCAATAAATCTGGAATTCTAAAGATTTACAACTGGTTAAGCAAAGAAAGTTCTCTTTATCTCTTAGTCCAAAAAGGTAAGCCTATTAACCTGTGATCGGTGCCTCTATGTTTCAATATTGTAATGGACCAAAACAAAACACCCTTAAAACATATCAAGGAGATCGAGACTCTAAATTTTATCTTATTTAAATGCAAGTATAAGGTGTTGCATTCCAGCTACAAGTTGATTGGTCAAACTACTAGGTTTTAAGCAAAACACTTTATTCTTACACCACAGTTAAATTATAAACCAAAAAAAATTGTCATAACTTTAACCGAACAAAATACTTAAATTAATATATATTTTAACTACTACTCATCAACTGTTCCAATATAGCAGCATTCTACAAACACATTGCTAGCAAAGGCAAATTGAGCAAAACAGATCGTCCTCACTTGTGATCCTCTCTCAGCCAGGACAAGCAAAAACCGAGAGCGAGGGCTTTTGCAACATCAGCAGAGAGAGCGTTGTATCTAACAGCTTCAACTCCAAAATCCTAACTTCAACAGTTGAGTGGTAACTTTTTCACAGAGAAGGTGGTGCACCTAAGGAGGAGTGGCCAGATAAAGTGGTGAAGGCAAGTACAATTACAACATTTAAAAGGCATTTGGATGGGTATATGAATAGGATTGGTTTAGAGGGATATCAGCCAAATGCTGGCTAATGTGACTAGGTCAGATTGGGATTTCTGGTTGGGGAGGACACATTGAACTGAAAGATCTGCTTCTGTGTTGTATGACTCTATGATTCTATAACTGAAAACAAAATGAAAACCCTAGCTCTGTGAGCTTAATTCCATCCATTCATGCTTCTTTTGCCTAAAGTTAAAAAAATCTAAAGCTATTTACTCTGCTTTCCATAGTGCAAGCACCTTGGTACCAGATTTACAACATACTTCAAGAGAAACAGGAGAGATCAATTCCCTCTTAAAAGGCACATCTCCTCACAATACCCCAGCCATAACAAATATCTTCTCAATATCTGCCCTGTGAAGCCCATTCAGAACCTTTACCATTACCACCTTCATTCATCTAAACTCCAGACTGAAAGGTTAGGGCCTACTTACTCAGCCTCTCACAACAGAATTGTCTTTTTCCAGGAACCAAACTTGTAAAAGTTTAATGCTTTGCCTCGAAGGCAAATACATCTTTGCTCAATGCTCAGAATAATCTAGGTGTGCTCTCACCAAAACTTGAAGCAACTCACTTGTACTTCAATTACCTTTCAATAAAGGCCAACACACCACTTAATGTCTGAATTCCTTGCTGTACATGAATGCTCACTTTAGTTCCTTATAAGAGTATACCCACATTTCTCTTAAATTTTATTTTTAAATTTCAGATCTTTGAAAATAAAGTTATTTTTAAGCCAAAAAGAATAACCTCAAACATCCCTTGATACCCAGTACCCATCACCTTATTGCCGACTCACTTTACAACTCCACAGGTGAAGTTTTTTTAAACAAAATTACTAATCAACCATCTGACATGTTATTATACACCTCTGGTGGGACTTGAGCCCACTCCCCTTGTCTCAGGAAGGAGAGACACTATCACTGCAGCAAAAAGAACCCTTGGGATATGAGCTTGAAGGTGGGATTTAATTATACAGGGGTTGATATTCCATCTCTTTCCAGCCTCAGCTGGAATGAAGTTCTGGGCAGAAGGACTGATGATTATTGGCATTTGAGGCTATTGAGTGGCCAATTAAGGATGACTGTGTTCAACCTCTTTCTCTTCCTGAAACCACAAGAAATAAAAGCAGAAATTAGGCCATTTAGCTCATTGAATGGCAAAGCAGACTAAATCATGGATTATACATTTCTCAACTCCATTCTCCTGCTTTCTCTCTGTAGCCCTTGATCACTTTGACAATCTATCTCAGTCTTAAATATACTGAATGACCTAGTCTCCACAGCTTTCTGTGGCAGTGAATATCACTCTCTGACTGAAGAAGTGTCCCGTTATCTCCGTCCTAAAAGGTCTCCCCTTTACTCTAAGGCTGTGTCTTTGGGTCCTAGTCTCTCCTGCCAACAGAAACATCTTCACAACATCCACACTGTCCAGGCCAATTGGTATTCTATCAGTTTCAATTAGATCTCCTCATTCTTCAAAACTCCATATAATCCCAGAGTCCTCAAACATTCCTCATATGTTAAGCTTTTCCTGGGAGCATTCTTGTGAACCTCATCTGAACATGCTCCAGGGCCAGTACATCCTTCCTGAGATATTAGATTAGATTAGATTCCCTACAGTGTGGAAACAGGTCCTTTGGCCCACCCAGTCCACACTGACCCTCTGAAGAGTAATCCACCTTCCCCTCTGACTAATGCACCTAACATTATGGATAATTTAGCTTGGCCAATTCACCTGCCCTGTATATCTTTGGAGCGTGGGAGGAAACCCACGCAGACCCGGGGAGAATGTGCAAACTTCACACAGTCACCCAAGGCTGGAATTGAACCTGGGTCCCTGGTGCTGTAAGGCAACAGTGCTAACCACTAAGCCACCGCGCCATCCCTGAAAATGCACACAATATTCCAAATGTGGTCTGACCAGAGCCTCAGATGTACATCTCTGCTTTTATTTTCAAGTCCTCTCAAAATAAATGCAATCATTGCATTTACTTTTCCAACTACTGATTCAACCTGTAATTTTACCTTGAGAGAATCCTGGACTAGAACTCCCAAGCCCTTTTTGCACTTCAGACTTGTGCATTTTCTCCCCATTTAGAAAATAGTCTATGCCTCTACCAAAGTGCATGACCTCACATTTTCCCACATTGTACTCCATCTGCCACTTCTTTGCGCAATCTCCCAACCTGTCCAAATCCTTCAGCTTCTGACTCCCACCCTCCATCCCAACCCATAAGTCACTCATTGTACTTTATCCCATCGCACTGTTTACGTGGGAGCTACCAGATTCCAAATGGGAGGTACTTTCACTCGTGTTTTTTTTTTAAAACCAGGCCCATTAGTGCCCTCTCCAATGCCATCAGCTGTGCTGTGCCTTCCCTGGAAAAAGGATAGAGAGGGTCTCCTGCCAGTTCTCAAGACCCCCAACACTTCAACAAGATTCCACACTGTTTCTCATTACAACCTCACTGAAGGAGTGAAGCAGGTTGGAGTGGGGAGAAGAGGGAGGGAGAGAAGGAGTTGCTACAGATAATTATATCAAAAGGTACAACAGCCTCACATTGAATTCGAAGAGATTATGCCAGTTGGGTGCAGTGAGGTGATGTTGTTTTCCCATTGACACCTCAGTGAGACCACACAGTCTCTAGTTACTGGTTAGTTTCACAAACACCTACAAAACAAGGTATGCACCAGCAGTGTGAAGGGACACTATCCCTTTTTAAATAAAAAGCCCTCAGAACATGAGAAAAAAAATCTTTTGAATTTTGCAAATCAAACACAGCTACCAGGAATCATCCTGTTAGGCTTAAAAACGAAAGCTATTCCAATGCACGGCCCTGATGGAAAATAGCACATGTTCCATGTATGCTATTGGGCTCGCTTCTCACATTCCCCTAACAGCTCCACCTTCAGTGCGGTGGGTAACGTCGTATTCGTGCGCTTCTGTTCAGTGGATAATAGGCTCGACATTGCTACATTCAGCAATAGGTTTAAACTGAAAATCAAGATAATACTGGCCTTCTAACGCAGCGAAAGGAATATAACCTAGAGAATTAAGCAACAGCAGAAACTCCACAAAAAACGTCCTGGACATTTCAACTTAACCAGAATTTGTAATAATAATCATAATGTAGACAAATACCCTAAAAGTATAAACAGCTCAGAGGAAAAGGCCTGCACAGCACCTTCACCAGCCTCAGTGAAATGAATATACAGGAAGTATAATCAAGGAGGTGGAGTTACAGCTCACTCCAGTCACTTTTTAAAGGGAAATTGTCTCAGAGAATGCACAGCAGCTTTGGTGTTCAGTCAGGTCATACAGTAAACTCAGTCCCACTAGAATAAGCACCGTAGTCTGATCGAGATTTAAGCAAATTTACTCTGCTTTTGCAATATTTGGAGGATATTAGTCTAATTTTGGTCCACATTTTTATAAATATCTGCTGTAGAGTTAAAGTCCCCAATGTCTGCTGCTGAAATGATGTTACGTGAAGCAAACTGTAGCTATTTCTGAAGCCTGGAACATATCCGCACCCCTCCCACTCATAAATCCGAGCTCTGACCCACCTCTAATTTAGCACGAGATGATAATTCCCCTGAGGTACGGTCAGATTGCTGGAGCAAAGTTAAAAATCACACATTAGGTTATAGTTTATTACAGGTTTATTTGGAAGTACTAGCTTTCGGAGCACTGCTCCATCAGCAGGTGATTGTGGAGTATAAGATCAAAAGACACAGAATTTATAGCAAAAGGTTACAGTGTGATGTAACTGAAATCATACATTGAAAAAGACCTAGATTGTTTGTTAAGTCTCTCAAGTTTTAGAATGAACATGTTGGTTTCAGTTCTTTCATGTGTAAATCGCAGGCCTTTTGTTTTACAGTTACATTCTCAAGTGAACTTTAACAATTGGTGTCATGTCGATCCAGATAATGCATTGAGGGCGTGAGGTACGTAACTTTGATGCAGGGACAGAGCTTCGTATTGTGGCAATTTAGAAGCTACTTTGTATCTAATTAGTCCACGCTTGACATGAGAGTATTGGATACTCGCTCAGAGTAATCAAAATAGGTTAGAAGTATATGCAACAGGAAATACTGTCTGTCTAGCAGTTAGACATTGCAAGAGCTGACAGAAATTAGCATGGTTAGAAAAACAATCACCTCCCCATGAATAAGTCCTGCCACTGTCATGGTTCAGTGCAAAAGAGCTTGCAAAGTAGTTGGTGCATTTGCAGTCGGAGGTGAATGCAAGAAAAACCACTCGTATTGTAGAGTGGAGTTGCTGGTGTTGTACTGGGGTGGACAAAGTCAGAAATCACATTACACCAGGTTATAGTCCAATAGGTTTATTTGAAATAACAAAGTATCAAACTTTCCAACAAGCACCAGGACATGGCTTGGCTGGTTGTGGGAAGGGCTCTGCCAGTGAGATCTTTCATACATGCCCGGACTCTCTGCCCCATCACACGCTGCCCTCGAAGCGGCTGTGGAGGGGACGAGACTGTCACATATCCCCTTCTGGAATGTGCCTATGCAAAGGAAGTTTGGAGAGGAATGCAGTGGGGTTTGTCGAGGTTCATTCCGAGCAGCTCTGTAATGTCGGACTCTGTGCTCTACGGTCTGTTCCCCGGAAAGCACACTGAGACGAACATCAACTGTGCCTGGAGGATCATCAACTCAGTGAAAGACGCTCTTTGGTGTGTCCGAAACCTGTTGGTCTTCCAGCTGAAGGAGTTGACCCTGACTGAGTATTGCAGACTGGCACATTCCAAGTTCCAGGACTACCTGCTGAGGGACACGCTGAAGCTTGGGGCAGCTGCCACCAAGGCACGGTGGGGAAAGACCACCATATAAGGTCTGCTGCCGAAGAACAACCGGGGGCCCACTCAGTAATTGGGCTCCGCTGATGTCTCAGCTAAACATCTGGATGATCAACATACAAACTTGTATATACAAATGACTCAGTCTGTCCTCTGTATGTAAAGACATGTAATGTATATATGAATGGCATCACTAATTGTATAGATATCAAAAGATTTCTATGAACAAAGTATATATTTGAAATAAATAAACAAGGTCTCGAAATGCTGCTGCTTCATCAGCTGAAGTAAAAGACACTGGTGTTGGAATAAAGGAGCCTGAGAGGCACAGAGGGTGGTGCATGTGTGGAATGAGCTGCCAGAGGAAGTGGTGAAGGCTGATACAATTACAACTTTTAAAAGGCAGCTGAATTGGGTATATGAATAGGAAGGGTTTACAGGAATATAGGCCAAATGCTGGCAAATGGAACTAGATTGGATTGGGATAACTGGTCGGCATGGGCGAGTTGGACCAAAGGGTCTGTTTCCATGCTGTACACCTCTGTGACTCTAATAACACAAATACGATCTTGAGATACATTTTTAATGACTGAAATAAAACTATAAAAGTTTACAAAGCTCAGATGACCCCAGGTACAATATATGTAAATTTCCACATAACAACAGCATCATCACTCTCTATCATTATTTCCAGAATCTTGTCAACACTTCTTAACCAGATGAACACTGATTCCTCTCAGCTTGTAACAAAGTTGGTTCAGGTGGAGATATAATAGTTATATAGTAATGAGAGAAAGCTGATGAATTTCGCTGGCATATCTTTGGGGGCATCCTTTACATTAGGCTCCTCTACACTGGGGAAACAAAACATTGACTGAGTGACCACTTCACTGAACGCCACAAAACGTCCCTGAGCTTCCAGTTACCTGTCACTTCAACACATTGCCCGAAACGTTGATTTTCCTGCTCCTCAGATGCTGCCTGACCTGCAGTGCTTTTCCAGCACAATGCTCTTGACTTCAACACATCGCCTTGTTCCCTGGCCAATGTCTCTATCTCAGGCTTATTGCAGTGCTCCAGCAAAGCTGGAAGAACAGCACCTCATTTTCCGCTAGGGAACTCTATGGCCTTCTGGACTCAATATTAAATTCAACAGCTTTAGGGCTTGAGCTCTCCCATGTCTTCACCCACTCCCCACACACCAGGCTTTGTTATCATGTGGTCTGCTATTACACACAATCCATTGTTAGCCACTGACAGTCCTCATTAATAACTATTCATGCTCCTAGCCAGATTATTATCCACTCCTATGTCTGTCCAACTGTTATCATCTCTCTCTTTGGGCTCTAACTCTACCTATCATTTACTTCTTACCCCCTTCTCTGCATAAAGAACAACATTTTCCTAGCTACCATAAGTTCTGAGGAAAGATCACTGGATCCAAAACATTAAGTCTGATTTCTCTCCACAGATGCTGCCAGACCCACTGAGCATTTCCAGCAATTTCTGTTTTTATATCCTCAGCATCTATTGGTAGGGCAAACTCCTTAATTCCAAACTCCTAGCATTCTACACTCAATGATGTCTGCATCAGCATGGCCATACTCATGGGATTCTGATAGCCATAAACCCAAAGACTTTCTGTATTGTGAGATAGCAACCAGATTGCAATCTGCTTGATGCTCATAGTGTCACCAGAAGGACAGCTGCAAGCAAGATCTGAAGATCGTGGACATTGAGGCTGACGACTGGAAGACAATATTGAGGGATCAACTGTTTGGAGAAATAATGGAAGAGATGAGCAGAATATGCAAGGCTCAGCAGGCCCAAAGGAAGTCCCAGAGAAAACACAAGAATCTGGAGATTCCTCTCCTGGCTACTTCAGCTTCATGTTGGACACCAGGCCCAAACATCTCAGGCACACTCCATGGGCCACTATCTTGAGCAGCAGATGGAACAGAGACAGCCATGCAAGATTGGAGTCCTGAGTCACATTAGGTGGGATTAAACACGGAGTTGATAACCATGAGACAGAAAACCTATATTGCACAGGAAATGAGCCATCACTCAATGGTTGAATTTTGATCTCAAGATCTAAGTTCCCTTTTAGATTGTGTAGTCTCTATTTTTTAGTTTCCTCAATTTTTTATATGCTGAAAGATCTGCAATATGACCTTTTTGAATTCTCTCTGAGGTTGGCTAATCATGGTGTGATTTATGGTAAGTCACCACAAAGCTGCTCCTATTCAGTTAGAGTCTGCAGTTAGATGATTGGAATTCAGAGCAACTAAAGGAAGTGAAACATTGAACTTTCACATTCAGAATGCTCCTCATCAACACCATGGCACAGTTCTAAATGAAGAATTATTGAAAGTGCTGACCTCATTCAATTGATTTCATTCGCATTTTCCAAAATGCACAACTTGCTTGGTTTTGATATTCTCAAATCAGTTCAGGATCATGAAATTAAAGACAGATATTAGAAAAAGGTAAGACTCAAAAAGATAGAATCTTACAGGGATCTGAATGAATTGGGCTTTGGTGAGAAAAGTGCCGGAATTGTGTGAGAATTCCAGTGAAGCCAATATCAGCGCGGGCAGGGGGAGGGGTGGCGCTGCATCTTAAAACAAAGTTCTGGGTGTCAAAGTGAGATCATCATTTGGCAGTGGCGAGTTGCCTATTAGGTGGGCTTATTACTTGTTAATGATCCTATTAACTGCACATCTCACCTCATTAATATACAACTTCTTATACCACCACTTGGAGTGAGTACATTAGATGCTGAGAATTCTTAACATGGAAATCAGAGCAGGGACCTGGCTACTTCAGCTTCATGTTGGACACCAGACCCAAACATCTCAGGCACACTCCATGGGCAGCGGTTACGTCCATGGGCATTGACATCCAACTAAGCTCCCATAGCACATCTCTGATCAGTTTGCAGTAAGCTTATGTACTTCAGGGCACAAAGAAGATATCATTGTAATACTGCAACAAGGACATTTTACTCTCTAGGACATGCACTCAGCTCATGGTCCAGACTGTGTCTTCAGGCTGCTCACTTGCTGTCTTAGTGCTTGCTCTCTTTGAACTTGCCTGAATAATCTCAGAATCCCTGCCTCGCTTTGCCTTGACTTTTTTGTACCTTGACCCTCAGCAAGAGACACCAGCCTCACAGTACTGCTGTCTTACCTTGCCATTCGGTGCAGGCATGAAGACAGGAATCTTGTCCTGGCCATTAGCAGTCATCAGCCAAGTCAAGTCTTTGTTCAAGGGGATCCTAACATAGTAAATCAAGGATAGTTTCCGATACTAGTGCAAGAGACTGAATATGATCAATCAGCCACTTATGAGATTTCTGTGAAAATTGTGAAAATAATTAGTTGACCAGAAATCAGCAAAGAAAGTTTGGGGATTGTTCAAAAGTTCTCAAACTCTATATTTCGGTTTGAGTCAATGACGGAGCAGCTGAACACATTTTCTATGTCTCTATCTTTAAGAACCAATAGGAAACTCCTGCCTACAGTACCATCTGGTGAATAGTATTCTTAACCATACCATTCCCTTGGGCCTTAAGCAGATCAGTCAGCAAAAACTGCCCAAAAATATCATAGAAACTCAAAAGTAATGCATTCATGGTACATAATGGAACAACCACAAAACTTCAATTTCTGTTTGCATAATAGTGGACATAGGTGCTGATAATAACAGGGCAATTCAGCCTTGTGTTGCCATTTTATGCTCTCCCACAAAATTGTTTCAGAGGCATAAGGGGCTCAAAAGTATTTTTTTGTGGTTTCAGGCAAAGGGAGGGTAGGGAGGGGACTGGGAGGAGAGGAGGTGGTGACTCCCTTTGCCATTTACATTTATTTCCTCCATTTTGATTTATGCTTAATCCGAGCAACACTTTCCATCGAACAGACAGGGTTGGTGACCTCCCCGAAGGCAGTGTCAGGTTCTTCTGTACGATTAGGAAGCTGCTAGAAGTTACACATCCAGTAGATGACTACCAACTTCTTTAAATTATGGTGAGAGATTATTTATCATCTATGTGGAACTTACCCAAACCTTAGCGACATAAAAATGTTAGGCCTACCCACTGTGTGAAATAAAGGCCTTGTCTTTTGCTAACACAACACCACAGAACATTTCTCAGCTTGACAATCTGATGGAGGTGTGTAGTGAATGGGGGAGTTTGGGATGACAGTTAAACACTAACCAACTGTGGCTAAGGTAAGGAAAGGAAACAATTGCAATAAATAGGTATATTGTTATTATTTGGGATTTGAATTTTCAGAAAGAAGTAGATGGATTTTAGTCAGTTCTGCAAAGATATTTTTTTAAAGGGTCAGAAATTCAGCTGGAACAATGATCTAAATGCATTATTTCCAAGGAAATTTATGGAAGGTAATTTGCCATCATGCTTGGTCTGGCATATATGTGATTCCGGACCCACAGCAATGTGATTTGAATTTGACTGCCCTCTGGGCAATTATGGGTGGGCAATAAATGTGATGCCAGTGATGCCCATATCCAAGAAACATGCAAAGGAGAACGTCGAGTTTAAAAAGTGTTAATTATTTTAGAGTGTCTGGTCAGATAAAACCATTAGAAGATTCATTACGTGTGGCTGATTTTCAAACTATAATTTTCATAATGAGCACAAAACCATAAGGCAATAGGATACTGGAGCAGAATTAGGCCATTTGGCCCATCGAATCTGCTCTACCATTCGATTATGGCTGAAATGTTTCTCAACCTCATTCTCCTGTCCTATCCCCTTAACATTTCATCTCCTTTCCAATCAAGAACCTATCCATCCATGTCTTAAATACAGTCAATGACTTGGCCTCCACAGCCTTCTGCATTAATGGGTTCCACAGATTAACCACACTCTGGATGGAGAAATTCCTTCTCTTCTCACTCTGAGGTGATGCCAGTGGGTCCCAGTCTCTCTGACCATTGTACACATCATTTCCATGTCCACTCTATCCAGGCCTCTCAGTTTTCTGTAAGTAACAATGCGATCCTCCCTCATCCTATAAACTCCATTGATTACAGACCCAGAGTCCTCAACCACTGCTGATATGACAAGCCGTTTGTCCCCGAGATCATTCTTGTTAACCTCCTCTGGACCCTCTCTAAGGTCAGCACTTCCTTCCTTAGATACGGAGCCCAAAACTGCTCACAATGTTCTAAATGAGGTCTGACCAGAGCCTTATATAGTCGCAGCACTTTTTGTTCTTGCATTCCAGCCCTCTTGAAAGGAATGCTAACTTTGCACTTGCCTTCCTAACTGCCTACTGAACCTACACGTTAACCTGATGAGAAATGTAAACTAGGACTTCTAAGTCCCTTTGTACTTTAGATTTCTGAAATCTTTCCTAGTTTAGAAAGTAGTCTATACCTCTATTCTTCCTACCAAACTCCAAACTTCCCCACTTGCATTCCGCCTGCCACTTCTTTGTCCACTCTCCTAGCCTTTCTAAGTCCTTCTACTGCCTCCTCACTTCCTCAACACTATCTGTACCTTCACCTATAATTGTGTCATCTTCAAACTTAGCAACAATGCCCGCAGTTCCTTTGTCAAGATTGTTGAAGTATAATAAGAATTGTCATGGTGTCAACATGGAATCCTGTGGAACTCCATTACGATTCTGAAAAGGACCCCTTTATCCTTACTCTCTGCTTTCTGCCTGTCAACCAATCCTCTCTCCATGTTGCCTAGCCCAGCTCTCAATACAACCCATCTCCACACTCCCCCGATCTAAACATTGGAAACACAGGCAGCCATTTTTTAAGGGCTGGTTCATGGAGCTGGGATTTCTCCCAACTCTGTGTCCCTAACTCTGGAGCAAACACCGGAGTCCATGTAGCAATACAAAATATGAGTTTTAATATCTCAACCCTTTGCACTTTGCTCATTACAATTTAAATTTATTAAGAATGCAATAGGAGAAAGGCAATTCCTGTTTTACTGAACTCCTAAAGCTAAAAAGGAAAAACGAGGTAATCCTGGTTGTGACAAACTCAGCTTTTCTAAATATGTGAATGCTGTACAAAAGGGTGACATATGTTTTGGCACCTTATTCGTCCATGTGATGCAGAAAAACAATTTAAGTTTTGGGACCAAATGATGTAGAACCAAAGATGATGCCATTTTGAATAATTTCTATTTGTTGCTCACTTCTTCAGGGTTATAAAGAACTCAAAATCTTGCTCACTGTAACATTCTTATCCTCATCCCCATAGCTCAGTGCTACTCTTACAGCTTCTTCAAAGATTTAAAGTTTGTGTGCCATTTCCTGAAGACCATTTAAGCACATATATAATTAGCAAATGCTTTGCTGTAACTTATATTGAAAATATATGATATTCTATTTTCCAATTGCAAGAATATGAACACAATACATTCAAGGTGATATGAAAGTCAGGGCATTTGTTAAATGTGATTTTCTTTACTCAACTAAATTGGTGGGACCCACCAATAACATTGATGAAACCGATTTATTTATCTTGCACCATTGCTGTTAAAAAGGGTAAGTAATCTCCTCCACAAAATGTTCAGAAATAACATATTTGATTTTTGACTTTGAAAATAAATTGATCCGACAAAAAAATTATGTTATGTAGTAAAATATTCTATTTCTATGTTAAATGTAGACTCATTCCATTTTTGCATTTTTCAATTTGCATTGTTCAATCAGAAATTTTGCCGAAGAGAACTTCTGGTGTAACCTTTTTAAGTCAACAATGCTTTTGTATGAAGAACTGCACTTTTTTTTCTTTGTGCAAAAATGCCCAGAATGCTTCTGATTGAAAGATCACAATAAATAAGCCCAGGCTGGGAAACCTCAAGTTAAAAACCATAGTGCTCACAGAAAGAAGGAAATGAAAACAGTCTTTCTGCAAAATGGCAGAAATGCAGAGCTTATTTCAACAAGACATTCCTGCAGATAGAAAACTTCTTTTGGAAAGCTTCACAAATCTCCAGAAAGTGGCTGAATACTGTGAGAATAACTACATCCAGGTACGTGAATTAAATTAATTAATTTATTTATAGCTACAACAAACCTAACCACAACTTCAATGCACACCCTCTTCACTTGGACTGTGGATCTGGTAATTCACATTCAATAACTTATGCTTCTTGATCAGTTTTCCTACACCTTGCTAGTTTTATGTTTTTCTGAAGAATATTGCTTTTTAATATATTTGACATAACATTCTATTCTGATAGGAGCTCAACACTTCAGTGCATATGGACTCAGATTCTCTTAACTGATAACTAAAGATATTCTAAACAAAAGTTGGAAGATAGACTCTGAATTAAAAGCTAACTTTTTGATGTATTTATTAAATATAAATTATTTATTCACTTACAGAATCAGAAGTGTATTTGACAGTTTGTGTTTTGAGAATTTTAAAAAGTGCTTGTAAGCAAAGACTTTACTGCACTAATATACCTTCCTCATCTCTGTACTGCTTTGCATTAAAAGACTGGCAGCGTATGTTTCTGGTTTCCATGCAGATGTGTGCTTTGCATTTCAATCCCTGTAGCTAGTGGATACACATGAAAATTGGCTCATGTTTTTTTTGAATTATGACAATTAGGAAACAATGTCTGGACTTTCAAATGTTTACCCACTTGATTAGAACAAAGTAAATGTTCATATATTAAAAAAAAGACTCAATAATTATTGCCATCAATCTTGAAGTAATTGTCTTGAATGCTATGTTTAGATAGCATCATCTACGAATGATTTCAGAAACACTTCACAATTTGGTATAGTTGCTAAAACAAATCAGTGGAGCATGAATTATTAGCCAAACACAAAAGTACTTCAGTTTCCTCACTATTAACAATTATTTCAGGAAACTGAAATTACCAGAAAACCTTGCACTAATTTGAAAAACAATGCCAAGTTGAACTGAGAAATAATAGTTTTTCAATATTATCTTGTAATGTTCTGACTTCTTTTGTAAGAGGTAAAGCTGAAAAGATTAATTTTTTTTATGGTTTAAAACATGTGACCAGATATGGACCTTTATGAATGCTCATAAACCCGTGTGGCAGCAGAAGTCTGAGGTTTCCATTCTGATCTCTATCAGCATTTGAAAGTTTCACTTTAAGATGCAAGTTGTGAAAATGCAAATGTTAACATTTCTGCCTAACATCAATAGCAATAAAAAAGTTGACTTTTTTTGATTTTCCAATTCACAGAGGGCTCTGTTTGTGAACAAAATGCAATAAACACCATTTTATTCATCTGGGCTTTTTTTACTGTTGATTTCTGATATGGAAAAGTTGTTAATTTAATAAATAGATTTTCATCTTTTGGAAAAGTTCACACTCAGTGATTTATTACCTAATTGTTCCATGAAAGGTTATAAAAATAATATGCTCTTTGCAATCTAATTCAATTAATATGAATTCTTTGATTATCCAGAGCAGTTTCAATGGGGCTGTTTAAATGGAAGCCACAGCGAAGGGTGACCAAGTGCATGTCAAGGCTGACTGAGGGAGAGATAAGTGTGATTTGAGGAAGTTCAAGACTGACTGAGAGAGGGTTGAGGGTGTTGCAGGAAAGGTCGTAGTTTGCTGAGAGAAGGTCAAAGATCTTTAAGGAAAGGTTGAGGAGACCCAAGTATGACTGAGGGTGGGTTGCGGCTGACTGAGTGAAGGTAAGAGGGGGACAAGGATGGTTGAGGGTGACTGAGGGAAGGTGAAGGAAGGTGAAAGAGGGAAGAATCAAATGTGATTTTACAAGATGATTAGGGGGTTAGATAGGGTTGACAGTGTGAACCTTTTCCCGCGTATGGAGTCGGGTATTACAAGGGGGCATAGCTTTAAATTAAGGGGGGGTAGATATAGGACTGAAGTTAGGGGTAGGTTCTTCACTCAGCGAGTCGTAAGTTCATGGAATGCCCTGCCAGCAGCAGTGGTGGACTCTCCCTCTTTATGGGCATTTAAGCGGGCATTGGATAGGTATATGGAGGATAGTGGGTTAGTATAGGTTAGGTGGGCTTGGATCGGCGCAACATCGAGGGCCAAAGGGCCTGTACTGCGCTGTATTCTTCTATGTTCTATCGAGGGTAATAGAAGGAAAGTTAAGGGTAATTGAGAGAGTTTCAAAGAACATTGAAAGAAAGATCAGTCTATGATTGAAGAACACATTAGCAATCTTTCCAACAGGAAATCTGTTATCCTTGTCCAATCTGCCCTATTGTGAATGCAAACCCACTGCATGGTGGCTGACTCTTGACAATGTGTGTAGTTCTGGTTGTCCTACTGTAGGAAGGATATTATTAAACTGGAGAGGGTTCAGAAAAAATTACCAGAATGGTGCCAGGTATGGAGGGATTGAGATAAGAATAGATAGGAAAGGCTGGAATGTTGTTTCACTGGAGTGTAGGAGGTTTAAGAGTGACTTCATTGAACTTCATAAAATTAAGAGGGACAGAGACCAGCTGAATGCTAAGGGTCTTTTCCCTAGGATGGGGGAGTTGAAGACTAGGGGGCAGTTTTTTAATCTGAGAGGAGAAAGATATAAAAAGGACAAGAGGGACTTTTTTTTTACATAGAGTAGTTGGTGTGTGAAATGAACTGCCAGAGGAAGTGGTGGATGCAGGTACAGTTACAACATTTAAAAGGCATTTGGATAAGTTATGAATAGATAAGGTTTGGATGGATATGGGCCAAGCACAGGCAGGTGGGACTAGTTTAGTTTGGGAACTTGGTTGACATAACTGGTTGGATCGAAGAGTCTGTTTCCATGCTCTATGACTCAGTGACTCTAAGTCACTAAAAGCAAGAAAAAATGGGCAATAAATGCTGGCCATGCCAGTGCTGCACCTCTTCCATGAAATCATTTTTAAGAATGTTATCGGGAGCAATGAGAGGGACTTGTACCACTTCTCTACTTCTGGAAAAATAAAATATTATTTGTTTCACATATATAACTAAGAGCTAAAAGTGAAACTTTATTTTCAATATGTCCACACAAAACTAGGACAGAATAATGCAACAATTTGCTCTTAGTTTTGATTATTCTAACAAAAAAAAAATAGTTTTTGTTTTCTATGATTCCCATTGCTATGGAGTTTTACAAAAATGGTGGACTAATACATACCATAAACATTTCTCAGTATCTGTCCCTAAAGTATTTATAATTTTTACAGGCTCAAGACAAAACAAAAGCTTTGGAGGAGACCAAGGCCTATGCTGCACAATCTCTCGCAAGTGTTGCTAGTCAAATCAACGGCTTGGCTGAGAAAGTATTCAAATTGTTGGATCTACAGGCCTCAGAACTCTCCAAAATGGAGTCTTCTGTCAACTTCATATCTCAGGTGATAATAAACCTTCATTTAATTGCTATTCCTTCTCATTGATTCTTTTTCTTTATTTTTGCAATATTTTAAAGTTTCAAAGATTTCTGAAAACTGGGAGGTTATTGATTTTTGGTTTCACAGAGGAACCATGTCAGATGCCTAAACAGAATTGGAAATATGCCCTGTACCAAATAGAGTCAAGCAATAATTTAACATTCCCAGCAGATGTTTGGGTGACAGATTTCCCTTTGTATTCTGGGTGCCAAGGAGCCTCTGAGATGAGGTCTGAAGTTGAAATACCCATTTTGGCCCTCATTTAGTTGAAGGTACCACCTCAGAGTGGAAAAAGTCTAAGAACGGCCTAATCAGAAATTATTCTGCAGCTGTTTGCCACTTAAATTGCCTGTTAGTGCTCATAAAGCACATGTCACATTTTGGTTGCTGGTGCTTAACGTAATGTTGTCTCAGCAGCACCAATGCAAGGGTAAACTCTGAGCTATTTGGCACAGAGCTCGTGTCCCCTGCCTCTGAAGTATGGTACATGTCCAACCCAAGCCAGATGTATATCTTAACAGATTGCTTCAAAGGACTTTCAGGAGTGTCATATAGTCATAGAAATGTACAGCATAGAAACAGACCCTTAAGTCCAACTTGTCCATGCTGACCAGATATCCCGACCCAATCTAGTCCCACCTGCCAGCACCTGGCCCATATCCCTGCAATTCATATTCCCATCCAGTTGCCTTTTAAAGGTTGCAATCATACTCTCCTCCACCACTTTCTCTGGCAGCTCATTCCATACATGCATCATCCTCTGCGTGAAAAGGTTGCCCCTTAGGTCTCTTTTATATCTTTCCCCTCTCATCCTAAACCTATGCCCTCTAGTTTTGGACTCCCCGACCCCAGGGAAAAGGCTTGGTCTATTTATCCTATCCATTCCCCTCATAATTTTGTAAACCTCTATAAGGTCACCCCTCAGCCTCTGATGCTCCAGGGAAAACAGCCCCAGCCTGTTCAGCCTCTCCCTGTAGCTCAGATCCTCCAACCCTGGCAACATCCTTGTAAATCTTTTCTGAATAAAGGAAAGCATACCAAACGCCTTCTTCATTATCCTATCTACCTGCGATTCCACTTTCAAGGAGCTATGAACCTGCACTCCAAGGTCTCTTTGTTCAGCAACACTCCCCAGGACCTTACCATTAAGTGTATAAGTCCTGCTAAGATTTGCTTTCCCAAAATGCAGCACCTTGCCTTTATCTAAATTAAACTCCATCTGCTTCTTAGCCCATTGGCTCACCTGATCAAGATCCTATTGTAAAATGAGGTAACCTTCATCGCTGTCTACTACACCTCCAATTCTGGTGTCATCTGCCAACTTACTACCTCTACCTCTTATGCTCATATCCAAATAATTTATATAAATTATGAAAAGTAGTGGACCCAGCAATGATCCTTGTGGTGCACCACTGGTTACAGGCCTCCAGTCTGAAAAGCAACCCTCCACCACCACCCTGTCTTCTACCTTTGAGCCAGTTCTGTATCCAAATGGATAGCTCTCCCTGTATTCCATGAGATCTAACCTTGCTAACCAGTCTCCCATAGGGAACCTTGTCAAACGCTTAACTGAAGTCCAAATAAAACACGTCCACTGCTCTGCCCTTATCAATCCTCTTTTTTACTTCTTCAAAAAACTCAATCAAGTTTGTGATATATGATTTCTCATGCACAAAGCCACGTTTAATATCCCTAATCAGTTCTTGCCTTTCCAAATACATTTACATCCTGTCCCTCAGGATTCCCTCCAACAACTTGCCCACCACTGACGTCAGGCTCACCAGTCTATAGTTCTCTGGCTTCTCCTTATCACCTTTCTTAAATAGTGGCACCACGTTAGCCAACCTCCAGTCTTCTGGCACCTCACCTGAGACTATCGATGGTACAAATATCTCAGCATGGGGCCCAGCAATACAAAGGATTTTGTGAGCCATCGTCTTTCACTGTTCACTTATTGCTGATAGTTTGAAGAACATTTTGGGACACTTTATTAAGATCCCATGAACACTTGTCAGCATTTATTACAGCAATTATGAAAATATATTTTGATGAAACCTCTCATTTTGTACTCAGGACAATTTGCAAGAAATACCAAAGTTCACATTTTGCTGCACTAGTCATCATTTCCTTCTGCCTTGGGCAGTGAATTACATGCATGGATGTAATAATCATGAGGACCGATATATATATATATATATATACACTGCAGTTAGCTCCTTTCTATACAAACTGAGCAAGCATTTTTTAAAAAAAAACTCTTTGGAGGAAGGTCATTCTGAGGGGCAGGACCAAGGGAAGGGAAGCTAGATCAATCTTAAAAAATGGCATTTTATTGATTATAGTCATGGCTGTTTGAATAAATATTTCTGTTTTTTTGGGTTTACTAATCGGTCTTTCCAAGTTGTCCCTGAAGCTTCATGACAGTGCCACACATTCGTGTTGTGTGTGAAAATCAGACACATTGTTCAAAATCTCTCAATGTATGAAAGCTGGATCAAACAGGCATGTTTAAAGGAATCAATGACTTTAGTGGATGCTGGTTTGTGGGCAGATAGCTGAGAGTAGAAGGAGTTTGGACTTCTGAATATTTCGGAATGTCCTTATGGCTTCATGTGTCCATGTATAAGACACAGAAACGTGATGTCCCTTTCTACTTATCTTTATCTTTGCCTGGTTTTACATAGCAGGAACTGGTCAAATTGTTGAGTGAATTGCTACAACCAGTTTTGAGTATGATTTGTGGTAAGCTTCCCTGGAAAAATGCACTGGAGTGTTCTTGCTAGCTCCCCAGTCAGCTTGGTCCTATCACCTCCATTTAATACCATTCTGACTGTTACACCAGAAATCAGATTGAAGATGCCAAAATTCTGAATTCTGTTTTGACATCTTCAGTCAAGTTCAAATTATGCAACTCAGTAATTAGATTAAATTGTATACAAAATCCGACTTTCAAATACACATGTCACCCACTTTATGCCTGTTCACATCCTTTCATCAAAATAACCTTGTATGGTCCATCCATCCTGTCTTATGACCTGACTCAAGCCTGAGAGTACTGAGCAACTTGCACACAGGATGTGCTCCGCGCAGATTTTCAGGGTCATATTTGGTTTTTAGCCTCCTGTTTTTAGACAGCCCATTGGGATGGAGGAAGATAAAACAAAGAATTGCGGATGCTGAAGATCTGTGACCAAAACAGAAATTGCTGGAGAAACTCAGCAGGTCTGGCAGCGGAAGCCGAGCTAATGGTTTGAGCCCAGTGACCCTACTTCAGAACTGACAGCAACTATGAAGAGGGGGCATATATGCTCATGAGGGGATGGGGGGGGGTTAGGAGTGAGAGGGTAAGTGGAGATGGAGCCCAGGGAGAGAGAGCCAGGCAGACAAAGGGATGGGAACAAAGGGATGAGGAAGAAAAGCTGATAATGGGGGCCATAAATAGGCAAAAATGGTTTGGCTGTGCTGAAAGCAGCCCATGTCATGATAGGGCCTGGCATATGGGGATGGTTCAAGCACATGGAAGAAGGTGTTCCAGCTCTCAGATTATTGAACTCAATGATGAATGCTGAAGGCTGCAGGGTCCCCAAGTGGAAAATGAGACATCGTTCTTCTAACTTGCGCTGATTCTTGCTGGAACACTACAGCAGGCTGAGATAGAAATGTTGGCCTGGGAACACAATGGTGTGTTGAAGTGGCAGATATCTAGAAGGTCAGGGTCAATTTTACAGACAGAATGTAAGTGTTCCCCAACGCGCTCACCCAGATTGTATTTTGTCAAGGGTGGAGGAAGATTAGCTTTCATTCCAGTCCTATTAGTTCTAAGATGGCTGACAAGTCCCAGTGCACAACCTGTAGACTCTGTCACATGTGGGGCAGAACGGGCTTAAAGGGTTGGGTCAATGGATTCATTGAACGCTTGTGAGCTCTTTGTGAGATCTTAACTCTGTCTGTGCAAGTATTTAGTAAAGATTTGAAGAAATACTCACATCAGCAAGTCTATATTTTATTTGAAAAAAGGCAAACCAAACACTCGGCTTCATCTCTGGATGGCTAGAATTTAAAAAATACAGAAATTATACAAAACCTGTTTGAACAGTGATTAGATCACATTTAGAATATCACATGCAGTTTTTGTTCTGTTATAAAAAGAACATGGAGGTAGTAGAGGGGTACAGAAAAGATTTACAAGGATGATACCAGAATTGTCTAAGGACACACATTAGCATAAGATTGACCAACTTGGTCTCTTCAGTCTTGTAGAGTGACAGTTGAAGGGACCCTACCTATGACAGGTACTTAAAATACTGAAAGAGTTTGATAAATTCGCTAAAGAGAGATTATTTTCTCTTTACTGATGAGCATAGCTCGAAGCCATCTGTGTAAGATAGTCACCAAGAAATCCTATAGAGAATTCAGAGAAAGCCTTTTCATTAAGAGTGAGAAGAATGTGGAGCCCACAATCACAGGTAGTGGATGTAGCACAAACTATAGACACATTTATGAGGAAACTAAATAAGCATTTGAAAGAAAAGGCAATAGATGATAGATTGAGATGAGAAAAGATGGAAGGAGATATGAATGGATAACAAACCAGCATAGATTGGTTGGGCCAACTGGTCTGTTTCTGTGCTATATATTCCACGTAAAATTATATACTTCCGGCTAATTGGATTCTAGTGAAAAATAAATCATTCAAGGGCATTATACATTCTATTTTCTGCAACAATTATTCTTAGTCTGTGCATACAGATTTGTATAGTGCACCCATAGAAACTGTGAACTAATGAAGGGAAATGTCAAAGTCTTTCTTGCTCAGTGGGAACTTTAAACTCCAATTCCACTCAAGAAATCTAAATCACTCTGATCATTGTTGCAGTATATTACTGGCTTACTTGTAAGCCAGAATGATATGACATGTGTTGGAACTGAGGGCCACTTGTAGCAAGCCCAATGTCTTATTTTAAACAGTAATTATCTTTTACCCAGCTAGGTTCGTCAATGAAAGGAAAAGGGGTATTTTCAAGCACTGAAGAATAGAGCAACAGGAATTTCATGGTACTGGAGAAATGTTAGTAAAGTGATCGTTCCACAAGATTGCAAAAACCTTGCAGTAGGGGATAAAGTAGGAAGATGGTTGTGGTTGTTGGAGGTCAGTCATCTCAGCTCCAGGATTGGAGGTGTAGTGGACTGCGAAGAGGGTTACCTCAGATTACAACAGGATCTGGACCAGATGGGCCAATGGGCTGAGAAGTGGCAGATGGAGTTTAATTCAGAAAAATGCGAGGTGCTGCATTTTGGGAAAGCAAATCTTAGCAGGACTTATACACTTAATGGTAAGGTGCTAGGGAGTGTTGCTGAACAAAGAGACCTTGGTGCGCAGGTTAATGGCTCCTTGAAAGTGGTGTCATAGGTAGATAGGATAGTGAAGAAGGTGCTTGGTATGCTTTCATTTATTGGTCAGAGTATTGAGTACAGGATTTTGGAGGTCATGTTACAGTTGTACAGGACATTGGTTAGGCCATTGTTGGAATATTGCATGCAATTCTGGTCTCCTTCCTATCGGAAAGATGTTGTGAAACTTGAAAGGGTTCAGAAAAGATTTACAAGGATGTTGTCAGGGTTGGAGGATTTGTGCTACAGGGAGAGGCTGAATAGGCTGGGGCTGTTTTCCCTGGAGCGTCAGAGGCTGAGGGGTGACCTTATAGAGGTTGACAAAATTATGAGGGGCATGGATAGGGTAAATAGACCAAGTCTTTTCCCTGGGGGTCGGGGAATCCAGAACTAGAGGGCATAGGTTTAGGGTCAGAGGGGAAAGATATAAAAGAGACCTAAGGGGCACCACAGAGGGTGGTACGTGTATGGAATGAGTTGCCAGAGGAAGTGGTGGAGGCTGGTACAATTGCAACATTTAAGAGGCATTTGGATGGGTATATAAATAGGAAGGGTTTGGATGGATACAGGCTGAGTACTGGCAGGTGGGAATAAAGATTGGGTTGGGATATCTGGTTGACCTGGACAGGTTGGACCGAAGGGTCGTTTTCCATGCTGTACATCTCTATGACTCTATCTCTGCAGCAGTTCCTCAGGGTAGTGTCCTAGCTCCAACCATTTTCAGCTGCTTCATCAATGATCTTCCCTCTATTGTAAGGTCAGAAGTGGGGACGGTTGCCAATGATTGCACAATGTTCATCATCATTCGTGACTCCTCAGACACTGAAGAGGTCCATGTCCAAATGCAACAAGATCTGGACAATATCCAGGCCTGGGCTGACCAGTGACAAGTAATATTTGTGCCATACAAATGCCAGGCTATGACTATTAACAACAATAGACAATTTAACCACTGCCCTTGACATTCAGTGGTGTTACCATCACTGAATCCCCAACTATCAAAACCTTGGAGTTATCATTGATCAGAAACTCAACTGGACTCTCCACATAAATGCAGTGGCTGCAAGAGCAGATCAAAGGTGAGGAATACTGTGACAAGTAACTCCTCTCCTGACTCCCCAAAGCCTGTCCACCATTTACAAGGCACAAGTCAGGAGTGTGATAAAATACTCCCCACTTGACACCATCGAAGGACAAAGCAGCTGGCTGCACTGGCACCACATCCACAAGCATCCACTCTCTCCACCATCGACACTCAGTAGCAGCAGTGTGTGCGAACTACAAGATGCACTGCAGAAATTCTCAAAGTACCTTCCAAACCCACAACCATCTAGAAGGACAAGGGCAGCAGATACATGGGAACACCATCACATTCAAGTTCCCCTCCAAGCCACTCACTATAGTGACTTGGAAATATATCGTAGTTCCTTCACTATTGCTGGGTCAAAATCCTGGAATTCCCTCCCTAATGGTAGAGGAATTGAGTTCCGGAGTCCTGAGGTCATGATGCAGTTGTATAAGACTCTGGTACGGCCGCATCTGGAATATTGTGTGCAGTTTTGGTCGCCATACTATAGGAAGGATGTGGAGGCATTGGAACGGGTGCAGAGGAGGTTTACCAGGATGTTGCCTGGTATGGAAGGAAAATCGTATGAGGAAAGACTGAGGCACTTGGGGCTGTTTTCACTAGAGAAAAGAAGGTTTAGGGGTGACTTGATTGAGGTGTACAAGATGATTAGGGGGTTAGATAGGGTCGACAGTATGAACCTTTTCCCGCGTATTGAGTCGGGTATTACAAGGGGGCATAGCTTTAAATTAAGGGGGGGTAGATATAGGACTGATGTTAGGGGTAGGTTCTTCACTCAGCGAGTCGTTAGTTCATGGAATGCCCTGCCAGTAACAGTGGTGGACTCTCCCTCTTTATGGGCATTTAAGAGGGCATTGGATAGGTATATGGAGGATAGTGGGTTAGTGTAGTTTAGGTGGGCTTGGATCGGCGCAACATCGAGGGCCCAAGGGCCTGTACTGCGCTGTATTCTTCTATGTTCTATGTTCTATGTTCTAATGGGTCTACCTACAGCAGGTGGACTGCAGCAGTTCAATAAGGCAGTTCACCATCACCTTCTCAAGGGCAACTAGGGTTGGGCAATAAACGCTAGCCAACCAGTGACACCCACATCCCACAAAAATGAATAATTTATTAAAAAAAGGTTAGTGTTATCTCTGCTGTGGCTATTTTAGAGTGATTTTGAAGCCCAGCTGACAATGTATTGCATTAACTTTGTGAATTCTCCATGAACAGATTACAATCAATATAAGCTTTGCTTGATGTCTTGTGATGAAATCCTCAAAGAGGTTAAACCTGCAGTTTGTTTCTTCAAAGCTGAACAGAGATACAAAGATTTAAAAAGAAAAGACTGGAAAACTGAAATCTGAAGCAGAATGACAAAACACGGGCAGATCAGTGTCTAAAAAGAACAAGTCATCATGTAATGACCCTTCATTAATCCAATGGAAAGATGAGTGAGCTCTTTTATAGGGCCAATTAAAATGGGGATTGGAAGATGAGATGGCAGAAAGATCACATAATATGTTACAATTGATATTTGTTAATTAGTACCCAGCAACATATATGGATCATCTCAGGCTGTAAAAAGATTTAGGTGAGTGAAACTTCATTTACAGAGTCAGTATGAACTTACATTACTGTGTGTCAAAACAGAGATTAATTTCAGTTTCTGCAAGGTAGGCATTTTGAAAGGTAGGCATTTTTGGAATTTAGACGCTGTTACCCTCTTCAGCCACCCACCAAAAAAAAGTTCTATTTTGGCATTGACATGCAAACTGTAAACACTTTTGGGTTTTTTCCTTTACAGTTTCCAGTTTCGAATGAAATTTAATTCATGCTTGCTCAAAAGCCAAATGCACATTGGCCTGATGAGTAAATATTTCTCTTGCTATTTTGTTAAACTTTCTGATAAAATTTCTGAAGGTCATGGCAGTCTAACTTGTGCTTCACAAAAGGGATTTATGGGATTCACATAAAATAAAACAATGAAAAACATGCAGAGGCGAAAAGGAGATGGCGAGAAATGTCTTACTACCTCTTAATGTTAATTATCCGTTATTTCTTTGTTTATTTTTGGTTTGGAGTTTTAAAGCATGTACCTTCCATTTATAGTCATACAGGTACCACTGTTGCCATTTTCAATTAGTTTCAGAAGCTGAAATGAAGTTTTAAAAACTTAGCATTGAAAAAGTTATGCTCCAATGGGCCATTTGCAATTTAGTTTTATAATGTGCGCATCTAACTGTTTGTATGGGCTGGGAGGGAAGGGGAGGGTCAGTTAACTCTGTAGGCTGGTGACTTGGGTGTGGTGCAGAATAAAAGCCAAAACATTTAAACCTGAGGTAAGGAGAAATAATTTCAGTGGATGGTGAATCTTTGGAACTCTATGGTGCTGTGGAACCTCGAGTATTCTCAATTGAGTACATTCAAAAGTGAAATCTATATGGGTGGCGCAGTGGCTCAGTGGTTAGCACTGCTGCCTCACAGCACCAGGAACCCGGGTTCGATTCCGGCCTTGGGCAACTGTCTGTATGGAATTTGCACGTTCTCCCTGTGTCTGTGTGGGTTTCCTCCCACAGTCCAACGATGTGCAGGTCAGGTGAATTGGCCATGCTAAATTGCCCATAATTGCATTAGTCAGAGGGAAATGGGTCTGGGTGGGTTACTCTTTGGAGGGTTGGTGTGGGCTTGTTGGGCCTGTTTCCACACTGTAGGGAATCTAATTTGATACATTTCTGGAGACTACTTACATTAAAGAATATGGAGATAGTGTCAGGAAAATGGTGTTTTGAAGTAGATGACAATTAGATGATGGATCAGGTTTGAATGAACTACTTCTGTTTTTGTACTTTTATGTGACCCTACCCATTTTGGCAAGCTGCTTTGCTGCCGAACAAGAAATGTCTGTTCGAGCCATGAATAGTGGTATGTGGGTGCTTCACCAGCAGACAAGTGACATGGGGAATCTTACCTGCCCACTTGCATAGTTTCTCCTGGTGGTGCTGAGGTTAAATGCCCCCTCCCTCAGATCATCATATTCTTTCCTTTTGAAACTGCAGTCATCATCTCTTTTAAAAAAGCCCACTCGCAGTCCCCATCCTTCCAACACCTTCTCATTTCTTATGCTTGTATATCTCGAAGATTATTACCTTTTAAGTATGTGCCCACCTCCTTCAGAATTTCCTGTTCGAATCCATTCAGTTTACATTTTGCTTTGCATATGGAATCAAGAATGCCCCAGTTCTAGTCACCAGCCATGTGCTCTGTGGCTGTTAACATGACATGCTATTTGTCCTTATCTATTTAACCTCTTCATATTTCTTATGAAGTAGTCTACACCATTTATCTGTCACCCCCAGTTCTCAATTGTCTACCTATGCAGCACTGGCCTGTGCTTACTCTGTTCCCAGCTGTGCCAATAGGACTAGCATGTTTGAAACAATGACTTCTCCTCCTGACCCACACAGTTCCTTCAGGAGTACCTGAAATGCCAACCTTTTTATACTGCCACTTGGTGATATTATCAATGGAACATAACTTCCAATATGAGTCTGGCTCTGTGTTGGATGAGAGCAGGCAGCTCCTTGAGGTTGTGACTGGGTCTGGATGAAATGGGAGGGAGTATTACTCTTGCTGCTGTCATTGAACACCCTGATCAACTTGGAGAAAACAAGGTATCTGAGCTGCCTGGTGAATCCTGCACTAAACTGTTGGGAATCAGCAGGAGGAATTTTCAATGTTTCCCGTCATTTCAGACTGGCATTTCAACAAACCCTTGAACAAGCTTAAAGGTCTTGTAATTGGAGGTGAATGCTTTCTTCCATTCTTTCCTAACCCCTGGTCACCAGTTGAAAGTTTGAAATTGTCCTGGATGCATCAAAATCCCAACATGATCTCCAGGACTGTGACTTTCAAAGGTCAACACACTAGTTTCCAATGTTATGGCCCTTTGAAAATTCCAATCTCAATGTTGGTTTCTGAATTATGCTGGGAACTACCAGTTTTACCTCTCCACTATCTTCCTGGACTTCGTGTACTTTTAAAGTTAAAAATCACACAACGCCAGGTTATAGTCCAACAGGTTTATTTGGAAGCACTAGCGTTTGGATCGCTGCTCCTTCGTCAGGTGATTGTGGAGTATAAGATTGTAAGACACAGAATTTATAGCAAAAGTTTACTATAAATGTTGCTTTTGCTATAAATTGTGTTTTACAATCTTATACAGGTTGATTGAAAATATCTACAACTGACTCACTGAGGGCTGCTGTGGCACAGTGGTAGTGTTCCTGCTTGGATCAGGCACTCCAGGTTTATAGTTCCACCTGTGCCAGAGATATTCTTGCACAGCTTGATTCAAAATACTTCCAGCTGACCTGCCTGCTTCCCTAGCTGCTGACTTATACTGGATTGATATGTGTAATCTTGGAATGCAAATTTATAGTCTCTTTCTTTGCAAGTTTGAAGTCATTTATAACATCTCCCCTCATCTCCAAAAGTGTTGCATTCCGTGCAAATTGCCAGAAGTTGGGTGTCATGCCCAACATCCATTGAGACCTTTCAGTGAGCAATTAATGACCATTTAGGGCCCTCCTCTCACCTCTATTAGTACTAATCCAGTCATGGGCAGGCCTGTCCTTGTATGACACAGCAGCTCAGTGGTTAGCGCTGCTGCCTCACAGTGCCAGGGACCTGTGATCGATACCAGCTTCAGGTGACTGTGTGGAGTTTGCATGTTCTCTCCGTGTCTGCGTGGATTTCCTCCCACAGTCCAAAGATGTGCGGATTCAGTGGATTCGCCATAGGAAGTTGTACAGATGAGGTGGGTTAGCCATGGTAAATGCAGGGTTACAGGGAAAGGGTGGGGTGTGTGGTTTTGGGCGGTGATGCCTTTCAGAGGGTCGATGTAGACTCAATGGGCTGAGTGCCCTGCTCTTATACTGTAGGGATTCTATGAAATTGAGTGCTCTCCCAGATGGGCAATGCCCCCTTGGTCAAGAGTAATCAATGCTTGATTGAAGTGTGCAACATTCGTAAGGAGGATGGGGAGCTACTGAGACCCACCACCCGATCTTGCTGTCGATCACTCTGCACCTTTCTCCAATAATGTCTGACACTTGGAAACCTTTCTGCTATTACTTGCATGTGGTGTGGATTGCTTCTCAATCCCAAGCCTCCAGTGGCTGTCATTCTGGCAGCAGCCTTGGCTTCCCCAGATCCAGTCAAAGTAGCTAAATGGCCTCTGGTTGGCAGCTCCTGGTAAGCAGGATTTCCACCAAAACAACAGACCTACTGGGGTACTTAATCTTGTCAAAAAGTGTTTGGTGGCCACTTAAGACTCTGTGTAGTACTGAAACTAAGGAATATCAGATCAGTCACTCATATATTTTATTTCTTCTAATTTTCACTTGTTTCAAACACTCCCATTCAGTTCCTTACCTGTGTGTTATTGTCATCTTTGTGCAGTTCTTCAGCATATCTTAATGCAGCATTTTTGCTGGCAAATATCCTTTAATGCTGTGCATGACACAGCAACAATATCAATAATGGACAACCTGAGAAATTATTGCCTTTTTGGCTGTATTTTGCATTTCAGAAATTCCAATGCATGAAAGCCCGATGAGCTTGCGTTCTGATTTAGCTAGCCACCTATCAATGAAAATGTACTTTAAATCAACAAGGAGAGTGCCAGGGAGGGAATAATAATTGATGGAACTCAGCTGCAATGACATGCATGTCGATGGGTACTGTGGTTTGCTTTCAAAGAAAAGAAGCAATTTATTGCAAGATTCCTATCTTCAAATAGTTAATAGAATATCCTGCTGTAATTAAGCAAGAGATCCAGAATTCATTCATGCACAGCACAAAGAGGATTGATGTTAATAAAGTTCATGGGACAAGAACCACTGCCAGAGTGTAACAGCTTGTGTGCACACCACCCTCATGGTTTATTCCAAGTACACATAGCTTAGTGAGGACAAAGGTTTTAATCTTTTTCCCAGCTCAATTCCTTCAATGAAAAGCTGCTATTATGACACTGGCTCTGGCTGCTGCGAAAACAGTGAAAATCCACAAGTGCCAGATTGAGCGATGCAAAACACCCTGATTTCCACTGTTTATCTTTACATTGCTTGTTCTACAATGCATGAAGAGGGATAAGATACCACATTCTTTCAAGAGAAAAGCTTATAAGTAACAACCCATCTCTAGCTAAAGCCTTTTAATATAAAAAAAAGCATGCCTTTTATGTGCTTCTGAAGCAATGTGTAAATAACACCAAGTTGTCTTTGATAAAGCCATAAAATGTTGGGAGTAGACTGCAATGTCCATCATCTACTGGGTGAAAAAAGATTACAGTTTTAGAAGGGGAAATATTGATTGAGATTTCCTCTTTTAAACACAGATAATTTCTCTTTTTATTTCATGTTTCTTGCATTTTGCAGTTTTGCTTTAAATCAGCAATGGTATGGTTTCTTTGTAGGAACTGCCACAAAAAGAACTGATCTTGTTTGGTGTGCATGTCTGTTACGAGGTTGCAACTTTTTTATTTCCTGTTTCTCATGGTTGAGAAGGTCCATGCAGACCAAAGGACAGACTCACTGGTGCCTGCACAGCCAGAATAAATTGTGGCTGTTCACAATAAAATTTACTAAACAGGGCAAGGCCTTCAGAAATTTGAAGCACAAAGTTATGTAGGAGTCCTTGTTCAAGATTCTCTCATGCAGGTTCAGTTGGAAGTTAGGAAGGCAAATGCAATGTTAGCATTCATTTCGAGAGGGCTGGATCATAAGAACAGGGATGTACTGCTGAGACTGCATAAGGCTGTGGTCAGACCCCATTTGGAATATTGTGAGTAGTTTTAGGCCCCATATCTAAGGAATGAGGGACTGGCTTTGGACGGGGGGCAGAGGAGGTTCACAAGAATGATTCTAGGAATAAAGGCTTGTTGGATGAATAGTGGTTGAGGAGTCTGGGTCTAGGCTCTTTGGAATTTAGACAGATGAGTGGGGGTTCTTATTGAAATTTACAGAATAACGAAAGGCCTGAACAGAATAGACATGGAGAAGATCTTTCCAATAGTAGGACAGACTAGGACCTTAGGGCACAGCTTTAGAGTGAAGGGATGACTTTTTAGAACTGAGATGAGGAGGAATTTCTTCAGCCAGAGGGCTGTTAATGTGTGGAACTGATTGCCACCGAAAATTGCAGAGGCAATGTCATAGAGATGTGCAGACAGAAACAGACCCTTCAGTTCAATTTGTCGATACCAACCAGATATCCTAAACTAATCTAGTCCTGTTTGCCAGCACTTCGCCCAAAACCCTCTAAACCCTTCCTGTTCACATACCCATCCAGATGCCTTTTAAATGTTGTAATTTACCAGCCTCCACTACTTCCTCTGGTAACTCATTCCATACACACAGCACCCTCTGCGTGAAAAAGTTGCCCCTTTGATCTCTTTGAAATTTCTCCCCCTCACTCTAAACCTATGCCCTCCAGTTCTGGACTCCCCCACCCCAGGGAAAAAAACCTTGTCTATTTACTCTACCTATGCCCCTCATGATTTTATAAACCTCTATTAAGGTCACCTCTCAGCCATTGAGTATATTTAAGACACTGATAGATAGGTTCTTGATTAGTAAGAAGATCAAAGGTTACATGGAGAAGGCAGGAAAATGGGATTGAGAAACCTTATCAGCCATGATCGAATGTTGGAGCAGATGTGACAGACTGAATGGTCTAATTCTGCTCCTATGTGTTATAGTCTTATGGACTGGCATTGCTTTGGTAAAAGTCATTTTGTCAACTAGGTATTACCATTCCAAAGAAGCAAAAGTGCAGCCTGATTTACCACATACCAAGCTGACTTGGATCTATTTTGTTATTCTTTTGCTGTCACTTAGTCAAAAACACCTGGATCCCACCCTAAGATCACTTTACTAGTTCAAGAATGAAAGCTTGTCAGCCATTGCTCGGACTCTTAGGGATGGACAATAACTATTTGCTGGAATTACAGTCATCCCATCAATGAATATAAAAGTGGTGCTGCTAAATTTGGGGTTACTTACTATAGGTCTCAAATAGCTCTTTTGTTACTAAGAATTGGATATGAGCCTTTTTCATATCTGTTTTTTTAATTTCTGTATGAGAGGGAGAGAAACCACCTCAGTGAAATCAAATATTTGTTTCCACATATATGTTGATACTAATGTATTGTAATAAACATAAGTAAACTGGAGAAATTATGTACAAGAGATTATTCTTAAGTTAAAGATTCACCATCATCTTTTTAAATATGTACTAAAAGTAATGATTAACTTCCAATATTTTATTTTTATCCACCTCTCACACTATCAGACAGAATTTCACATGATCCAGATGCCATCTTTAGGATGAGATATTAAACTCAGATCCTCTCTACACTCTCAGGCAGATGGGGGAAAAGATTTCACAAATGACTTTGAAAAAGAGCAAGAACTTATCCCACGTACTGCTGAGGCTCCTGATCTCACATGATCTCCAGCATCTGCAGTCCTCACTTTCTCCTAGCTATATAAATACAGTTCTTTTTAGCTTTCTGGTTAGAATGAGAGGTTGAGACATACAGTAGTATCATCCAGTTAGGGCATTGTAAAGGATTGGGAAGAGTCTTCATGGGATTAGTGGCAGCCACATGGATGAGGCTAGCGTTTATCATTGGCTAAAGGGCAGTAAAGAGTCAGGGTAGTTGGGTCTCTTTAACATACAAAAAGAATAGTTCTCACTCGCCAACACAGATGAAGCACCATTTATTTACCTTTTCCTTTCAATTTGATTTCTTTAGAAAGTAGAGATGCACAAAGAGAAAGTGGCTCGGCGAGAGATTGGAGCATTTGCTGTTGCTAAAACTACACCAAGGATGACCAAAATCATTCCTCCAGCAAACCCTGTACAGCGAGAAAAGTACACCAGGAAGCCCATTATCTATACACTCCTAGATGATACTGGACACGGAGTAAAGGTGAGAACATTAATTCAAAATTGTATTATTAAAAATAAATGTCTGTCTGAAGCTCTTATGTATTATTTTGCCCGCCGTTAAAAGAATTGTCGATTTTTAACAGGACAGATTTTTATAAAAGTATCTGCTTATTATTTAGAGCTGGAACCAGAGTCCAGTTCCAATAGGTGAAAGTGAGGACTGCAGATGCTGGAGATTAGAGTCGCGAGTGTGGTGCTGGAAAAACACAGCAGGTCAGGCAGCAACCAAGGAGCAGGAAAGACAACATTGGAGGCAAAAGCCTGAACATTGACTGTCATGCTCCTCGGATGCTGCCTGACCTGATGTGCTTTTCCAGCACCACACTCTCAACTCCAATTCCAATAAGTCAAAGTAAGCTTTTGCATGGAAGTGTTGTAATCAATGCCAAGTAAAATGTGTTGTTATCATTTTTGGACTTAGACAGAATTTAAGGAAACAGGCATAAAAATGTGAGTTAGTGCTAGATTAAATTGCTGAGATATTTGTATCATCAATAGTCACAGGTGGGGGTGCCAGAAGACTGGAGATTGGCTAATGTGGTGCCACTGTTTAAGAAGGGCGGTAAGGACAAGCCAGGGAACTATAGACCAGCAAGCCTGATGTCGGTGGTGGGCAAGTTGTTGGAGGGAATCCTGAGGGACAGGATGTATATGTATTTGGAAAGGCAAGGACTGATTAGGGATAGTCAGCATGGCTTTGTGCGTGGGAAATCATATCTCACAAACTTGATTGAGTTTTTTGAGGAAGTAACAAAGTGGATTGCTGAGGACAGAGCGGTAGATGTGATCTATATGGACTTCAGTAAGGCGTTCACCAAGATTCCACATGGGAGACTGATTAGCAAGGTTAGATCTCACGGAATACAAAGAGAACTAGCCATTCGGACACAGAACTGGCTCAAAGACAGAGGGTGGTAGTCGAGGGTTATTTTTCGGACTGGAGGCCTGTGACCAGTGGAGCGCCACAAGGATCGGTGCTGGGCCCTCCACTTTTTGTCATTTACATAAATGATTTGGATGCGAGCATAAGAGGTACAGTTAGTAAGTTTGCAGATGACACCAAAATTGGAGGTGTAGTGGACAGCGAAGGGGGTTACTTCCAGTTACAACAGGATCTTGATTAGATGGGCCAATGGGCTGAGAAGTGGTAGATGAAGTTTAATACAGATAAATGCAAGGTGCTGCATTTTGGGAAAGCAAATCTTAGCATGACTTATACACTTAATGGTAAGGTCCTAGGGAGTGTTGCTGAACAAAGAGACCTTGGAGTGCAGGTTTATAGCTCCTTGAAAGTGGAGTCGCAAGTAGATAGGATGGTGAAGAAGGCGTTTGGTATGCTTTCCTTTATTGGTCAGTGTATTGAGTACAAGATTTGGGAGGTCATGTTGTGGCTGACCAGGTCATTGGTTAGGCCACTGTTGGAATATTGCGAGGAACTCTGGTCTCCTTCCTATCGGAAAGATGTTGTGAGACTTGAAAGGGTTCAGAAAAGATTTACGAGGAGTTGCCAGGGTTGGAGGATTTGAGCTATAGGGAGAGGCTGAACAGGCTGGGGCTCTTTTCCCTGGAGCATCGGAGGCTGAGGGGTGACCTTATAGAGGTTTACAAAATTATGATGGGCATGAATAAGGTTAATAGGCAAAGTCTTTTCCCTGGAGTCGGGGAGTCCAGAACTAGAGGGCATAGGTTTAGGGTGAGAGGGGAAAGATATAAAAGAGACCTATGGGGCAAGTTTTTCACACAGTGGGTGGTACGTGTGTGGAATGAGCTTGCAGAGGAAGTGGTGGAGGCTGGTACAATTGCAACATTGACAGGTTGGACTGAAGTGTCTGTTTCCATCTCTATGACTCTATGGAAGTTTTTTTTGTTAAAAGTGAGAAAGGTATTCTGCAATAGTGACCTAAATGTATCAGGTCCAAGAAGATATGTGACTGTAAACAAAGGCTTGCTAGCACCACTACAGTGTAATGGAATAAGATGTTTCTGTTCCTGGGTTTAGGATAGGCAGTGTACTCACATTAAGCTTTTAGTTCTATTTTGACTTCAGAGCACAACTTCGAGTTCAGTAAGAGCTGAGTTCATAAACAAGTTTTTCTAAACGAGTTTTTAGCTTCTCTCATGGTAGAAGTTTGTTCAGCTCAGTTCAAAGAAAATAGTCGTTGCAGCAGTAAATTTTTCTCTAGGTTGTGAAGTTTCCAAACCAGGAGAGTTTGAATAGAAATCCTCAGGGTGATGCAATTGCAAGTGGTTACAGCATCAAAACTGTAAAATGTTTATGTTATCAGACTTGGAGAGAAATCATAAAATAATTTCAACACTTCAAGAGTGACTGGAAGGAGTTGGTTAAGTAGGAACTCTAAGAGTTGAGATAGGAGTATAATTTCTGTGGAATTGAGTCTCCATAATGGATAGTGTTGGGAAACAAAACAAAACTGTGTTTTAATGTTAAGATCTTTATAGCTAGTATATAGTTTGGTTTGTCTGATTTCTTTCTTTGTGCAATAAGCTTATATTCTATTGTTGAAGAATATCTGTGGCCTCATGTGAATATTTCAACACAAAACAAAAACAAAACAAAGGATATATGGACAGGTGGAGATAGAGCCCAGAGTGATAGAAAGATAGAGGGATGGATGATAGTAAGCCAGGAAGGAAGAAAGGCTGTGAATGGGCACATACGTAGCTGAAAGCAGCTCATGTCATGATCAGGTCTGGGATGTGAATAGTGGATAAAGAACATGGGAAAAGGTGCTCATGCCCTAAAATTATTGAACTCGATATTGAAGGCTGCATGTTCTGAAAGGGGAAAATTGGGTGCTTGTGCTGAGCTTTGCTGGAACACTGCAGCAAGCCTGAGACAGATGCTAGCTAGGGAATAGGGTGATGTGTTAATGTGGCAGGCTACTGGAATTCAGGATCATTTTCGTGACTGAATGTAAGTGTTCCACAAAGTGAATGTCCAGTCTGCATTCGTTTCCGGAATGCAGAGGAGACCACATTGTGAGCAGTGAATACAGTGGACTAGACTGAGTGAAGTGCCGGTAAATTACTGGTTCACTTGGAAAGTGTGTCTGGGGCCTAGTGAGGAGGGACGAAGTAAACAGGCAAATGTTGCACTTTCTGCAATTGCATAGGAAGGTGTTGTGGCTATTAAGGAGATTTGGGAACAAAGGGGGAAAATGGCCCCTGCAAAATGCTAACAGGGAGGGTAGGGAATATGTCTGATGCTGGCAACCCAGAGATGTGAAGGAATTTCTTCTACCTGCCTGTAGTGAATGTGTGGAATTCTCCATCCCAGAGAGTAGTGGAAACAGTATGTTGAAATATTTCAAGAGAAGGTTGATAGATGTTTAAAATATCATGAAGTTAATGGCTATGCTGAGCTGGAACAAAAGAGGAGTTGAAGCCTATTGTAGATCAACCAGAATACTATTGAATGGCAGAACAGGCTTTAGGGGCCAAATGGCCTGCTCTAGCTCCTATTTCTTATGTTCTTACCTGTTAGGATCATCACGATGTGTATTATCCAGTAACATTAATTAGACAATATTTCTAACAGAGCAAAAATGGGAACCGAGCCCTTAAAATAGAACCATCAGATTTTAATGTAGCAACATGGAATTAAAATGGTCAATGAGATACGACACTGTGTAGCATTCATAGAGCAAATAAAGTTCTATTTTTTCACATTTTCAGCTCACTTCCTGTTCTCTTCTGCATCATAAACTCAAACACTAAAATAAAAGATATAGTAATGATTTTGTAGCAAGGATTAAAGAGTAGGAAATGTTCTTCTACCCCTTATTCATTGTTTTTATCACATTAAATATAAACTAAGAACTGTGGATACTGGAGATCTGAACCAAAACAAAATGAAATTACTGGCAAACCTCAACCAGCTGGCAGCAACTGACCTAATGAAGATCACTGAACCTGAAACATTTAACTCTCTTTCTCCACACAGATGTCACCAGACCTGCTGAGTCTCGCAATGTCTATATTTAATCAGAGTCATAGAGTGATAGAGATGTACAGCATGGAAACAGACCCTTCAGTCCAACCCGTCCATGCCGATCAGGTATCCCAACCCAATCTAGTCCCACCTGTCAGCACCGGGCCCATAACCCTCCAAACCCTTCCTATTCATATACCCATCCAAATGCCTCTTAAATGTTGCAATTGTACCAGCCTCCACCACATCCTCTGGCAACTCATTCCATACACGTACCACCCTCTGNTTGTAAATCTTTTCTGAACCCTTTCAAGTTTCACAACATCTTTCCGATAGGAAGGAGACCAGAATTGCACACAATATTCCAACAGTGGCCTAACCAATGTCTTGTACAGCCGCAACATGACCTCCCAACTCCTGTACTCAATACTCTGACCAATAAAGGAAAGTATACCAAACGCCTTCTTTGCTATCCTATCTACCTGAGACTCCACTTTCAAGGAGCTAGGTTTGTTTTATTATGGCTAGCATGTCACTTGCAGGTATACTGTAATATGCTTGTTCCCAACACTGGGGGATTCCTATGTAAATTTCAACATATATAGTAGGTAATGCAGGAACAGCAAATCCCCACTCAGTTATGATGAAGAACATGCTGTTCCTTTTCAATCAATTTGTTGTTTTATTTGCTGTTTTGTCAGCAATGGTAGTGAGAGAAGAGGAATATTGTCCAAAACTAAATTCTGAAATTTTGCACATCTGTTAGATGCAGCAGAAACGCTGCCTGTACATTGAAATCTTGGGCAACCTTTCCCCTTTGCTAGAGGTGGCTGAGCATATAGTGGACAGGGCAAATAATCAGGCACATTGATAATGCCAGTCTTCCTGTCCCTCCTGCCATCTCATCAACTCATTTCTGCATTGGAAGGGACTTTTTCAGCCTGTCACAAATTAAAACCCTTAAATGCTATGATTTAGGATTGAATATCAAAGCTTACAATCTATCAAACTCTGCTTTCCAAACTGATGTAAGCGTCGTTGTACAAAGGCTGACAAGTGAATCTGAGTGTTGTGGGTATGAGGTTTGCAGTAGTGCTAAGTGTTTAAGGATGAGGGTGAGGTGTAGCTTAAGAATGGTCAGTATGAATCCTGCATGATAGAACTTGTTCATAGATGAGTTGTGGGGATGTGGGAAAATAAACAATGTTTGATGTTACTGGGTAAGTTAATAAAATCTAGCATTGAGGCCACTGATCATTTGTGTGACATTACCTCCAAGATTTTCACCTACACCTCTGGCTTCAATATCCTTTCCCTTTGCCTTCTCATCAGCATCCCTGAGGATACAGAATGTCCCTCTTCCTTTTCCACCTTTTTCACCAACTGGTCTCATGCTGTGTCTGATGTTTGCTCCCTCCTGTGGTCAGCCTCTTCTTGCTTTATTTCAAGAGCTAGAGATTTTCTTTAACTAGTGCAGGTTAGCTTGAAGATATACACAGCAATGAACAACGATTGCACACAACAAACTTAATGAATAGCAGTGAGGATGAAATTGGTAGCTGCTTTTATTCCAGTCCAATGGGAGGGGTTAACTGTCCACTGCAATTAATGACTTTGAGACATACAGCACAGAAACAGAACCTTCAGTCCAACTCATCCATGCTGACCAGACATCCGAATCTAACCTAGTCCCATTTGCCAACATTTGACCCAAATCCCTTTAAACCCTTCCTAATCATATACTGTACCCATCCTTTGCCTTTTAAATGTTGTAATTGAATCTACCTCCACTACTTCCTCTGGCAGCTCGTTCCGTACACTCACCACCCTCTGCATGAAAATGTTACCTCTCAGGTCCTTTTTAAATCTTTCCCCTCTCACCTAAACTATGCCCTCTAGTTTTGGACTCCCCCACCCTTGAAACAGACCTTGGCTATTCACCCTATCCATGCCCCTCATGATTTTATAAACCTCTATATCAGGTCACCCCTCAGCCTTGTGGGGAGAAAGCCCAGACCTATTCAGCCTCTCTCTCTAACTCAAACCCTTCAGTCTTGGCAACACTCTTGTAAATACTTTTTGCACCCTGTCAAGTTTAACAGCAGTTTATCAATAGAAGGAAGACCAGAATTGAACGCAATATTCTAAAAGTGGCCTCACCAATGCCCTGTAAAGCCACAACATGACGTCCCAACTCCTATTGTCAATGTTCTGACCAATGAAAGCAAACATACCAAATTCCTTTTTCACCACCCAGTCCAGGAACTATGCACCTGCATCCCAAGGTCTGTTTGTTCGGTTACTCTTCCAATTGCTGTGTCCAATTTTAGTGACTAACCAATTAAATCCCATAATGTTTTACATATATCAAAGATGTTTGAAGAGGTTGAGTACATTTAAGATCTTTGCTCTGAAGTAACCATTTTTATTTTTGCTTTGTAGGAAGTTAGTAATCATCCTGTGAGAGTTGGAACTTTATCACGAAGGTACGGACAATCAAGTATGACTAGTTCAACTTCACAAGGAACTTTAGGGTAAGTGAACATTATAGAATAACATATTGTTGGTTAATTGAAAGACAACCTTTGGGAGAGTGGCTGTTTGGCATTGTGGGTGTACCAACATCAAACAGACTGCAGGGGTTCAGGAAGGAAGCTCACCGTGAGCTTTGCAAGGGCAACTAGGTACGGGCAAAAATCTTGGCCCAGCCGCTGATACCCTCATCCCATGAGTGAATTTAACCAAAAGTTAAACTGTGAGAACTGCCTTCTCAATATTTAGCTCCAGTTTGTGGAGCCTTTTAAATTGGGCCATAAAGATCATGTTGGGTGGCTACAAACACAGATCATTAGTTGAGGTAATCGACGGTATGGATGCAGAAGAGACAGATGCCCTCTTCTGTCACCAGCAAATTTCCTAATAATTGCACAGGATGGACCTCCTCTCCCCTGTGATATTGCATAGAGGTAATAATGCAGTTTGGAGTGGGAGGGGGAAGTGCAAAGATATCTACTAGCTTCATTAATATGCCTCTATCATATCCATTATGGCAGAGGGCTAGGGAAATCAAATTTTGGGTGTTAGGAGAGAGATTGGTAAAGACCTGGTTGTTCTCCTTTAGAGAGAGAAGGTTGAGAGGAGATTTGATGGAGCTGCTCAAAATCATGAGGAGTCTGGACTGTGTAGACAGGAAGAAAACAGCTCATTTGGTGAAAGGATTGAGGACCAGAGGGCACTGATTTTGAATAATTGATAAAAGAAGTGAAAGTAACATAAGCAAAATCCTTTTTCATGCAGTGAGTGGTTAGAATCTAGGCTGCCGCATCTGAGAATATGGTAAGGGCAGATTCAATAGATCTTTCAAAAGGAAAGTGGGTAATTTTCTGAAGTGAAAGTATATGCAGGTTGATGAGGAAAAGGTGAGAGAGGGACCAGCTGGGTACCTCTTTGTTCAGCACTGCAACTATTCCAAGCTTCCATTGTTCTGTTGGGTCTTTCCTCCACAGCTGTATTACTTGATTATGGGCAGTGTAGTGGAGGAAAAGCCAGCTCCAATTATTTTAAGTACTGGAATAAATCATATTTAATAAGAAAAAGATTTCTGAGGTAATAGACCAATCTTTGGTCCACTTCATTCTTCGCCTCTCTTATGTTCATGTTGAAGAAATTTCCTGTTTCTGTCATTTTCAGAAGGAGTGCTAAAGGAGCAAGACCTGTTCAGCCTCCTGTTGTCCCAAGTGCATATAGCAGTCCCGTGACCAACTCACCGTCAACAGAGGGACCTCCGATGCACAGGTACATTTAGTTAAGAAAATTCTAAAGTGTGATCATTTTGTACAGACACAAGAAAATATTTTGATACTTTTGACAAAACACCAATGACATCTCTTTTGATCTTTCCTTTTTTATTGTTGTTTGAAAGCAGTGATGTTGGTAGAAACAGAAATAGCTGTGGAATTGAGAACATGGTGATGCCTGTGTCTGTACCTGTGTCAATGCTTCCACCACCTCCAGCACCAGCACCAGCACCAGCACCTTCAGTGGCAGCTGAGCTAGGTCAGTGTGTGTGTATGTGTGTGTTTGTGTGTACATGTGAACAGTGTCTCAATAAAACATTGGAAATCAAATTTTGTACAACATAATAATTTAATTCAGTTTAATAGACAATTAATTTTTCCAAATTGTAAACTTTAGCCAATAGCATTAAATAAGAAGCCGATGAGGAGGAAAATCAGGAGAGGAGCACTAATTTATCGTATAGCAAAGTATCATAATTACTCTTAAAACCTCTATCAAAATAGCAAAAGTAATTTTCAGTCTAATATGATCATAAAATCATAAAGAATAGGAGGCAGAAATAGATAATTTCACCAAATAAACCATAATACAATGCAATACGATCATGGCTGAACTGGCTGTTGCCTTAACAGTACTTCTCTAACTACGTCCATTACTTTTGACTTCCTTCCAGTCTGAAACAAAATTGCCTAATTCTCCCTTGAATATAGTCATTGCCCCTTCCTTAGTGCTCTGTGGGAAAGAGAATTTCAAAATATCTTCCAAGAGAAGAGATTCCTCATCTTCTCTGTCTTAAACAGATGATTCCTTTATTGTGTTATGTCTCATGCTTGGTATGTCAGTACACCTTTAAGAGACACAGTATATCAGTATACCTTTAAGAAACATGCACATGATATCATTACTGCATTAAAGCAAGTGGCTGAGGGTGTAAAGATCAGTGTCACCTTAACTTGGAGCAAGACACTCTACTTGAAGCATACTTCTCAGCTGTAACCTAATAGCTTAATGTTAGCCCAGCCACTGATGTGCCTGAGATTCAGAGATGGTGTTAGCTGTAAGAAATGTCTGCTGGATTTTCTAATATCACAATAACAAGGTTTAGTCTCCTATGTTATCTAGGTTAACAGAGGCACTGTCACTTCAGTTTAAGTATGTTGCTGGAAGCAAAACTTGCATCAGACTTATTTTTAAGCTCTTCTTTTTACCATGGTTCTACAGTCCTCTAAAAAGAAATAAAACATTCTCTCTACATTTAAACTGTCAGACCTTTCAAAATCTTACATATTTTTAAGATAACTTTTCAGCCCTATAAACATAAATGAGCGCCGACCCAATGCCTTCACCTCAGGAATCAATCGAGTGAAGCCTTTCTGAACTACCTCCAATGGGACCATGTCCCTCCTTAAGTAAGGAGTTGCTCCATATTGAATGTTATCTCTTACATATTACCAGGGGTCTTGTGTTAGTCAGTATAGTATGATATGATTAAATATATAACATAAGGACTTAAATTAAAAGGGTTTATGTTATGTAACATGAAAACAAATTGCTCAAGTTGTTGCTCACTGAAATTAACAGCTTATTGTGTGTACACTTTGAAGGTGAGAATGATCTCTTAGACATGCCACCACCTCCTCCAATGGAACTGCCTCCACCTCCTGCTCCTCCTCCGCAGATTTTCAATGAGGTCTGTCTGCCTCCACCTCCCCCATTAGTATCTGACCCTCCTCTTTCAGGTGAGATATGCTCTGTTTTGTTTAGTACTCGCTGTCTTTTATTAGGACCCCAGCAGATGTTATTATGGACACGTCAAATCTCGTACTGAAACCTAGCTTGATGGATTATATTTTGTTTCCTTCTAGTTATAAGGAAATGCTCTGACACTAAAGCATAAGCATGCTATTTCTATTAATAATGAAGTAGAGAAGTTTATTAACAGATGGAGATTAAGATACAACAGAACTCCAGATGCTGGCCATCAGAAGCAAAAACAGAAGTTGTTGGAAAAACTCAGCATCAATGAAGAGAGAGCAGAATTAATGTTTCAGGTCCAGTGAACCTTCATAACCTCCTTACCAAACTATCTATGTAAAATACAAACTCAAAGATTTTGAGACACTCAGTAGAAATCTTTTTTTTATGTACATTAATGGGACATGGGCATCCCTGTTTGTGTCAGCATTTGCTGTCTTTTCTTGGTTGGCCTTTGAGAGCTGCCTTCCTGAACCGCTGCGGTCTAGTATAATTTGATTAATCCCAAAGCACTTTATAAATCGAAAAGTAAAACAAATTTTGTATCCAAAACAGAACATGGAATGCATATCTTGAAAAGGAACAAAAGACACCAATCATACATTACTCACACCAGACTCAGTGTCTCTAATATCTCAAAAGATTTAAGCCCACTTGTAATTATATATTGCTGAACTTAAACATACTCACCTTTAAGGAACCTCTCTTTAGGCTTTTGTTGCAACATTTCCAGGCTGGGACTATCACTAACAGTAATAATCAAGTAGTTTAGTTCCATTATTTCCTCAAAAGCACTGGCCTATTCAGACCTCACAGCATTACCCAAAACTTAAAGTAAAATTAAAAAGAAAACTCTCTCTACACCATGGGTTTTTCCCTTAGGCTTAACAAAAAAAAAGCTCTTGTGTCTAACATATGCAGACTGGACTTTCAAATTGCTGCCAAGACAAACTGATAATATATAGGAGAAAGTGAGGACTGCAGATGCTGGAGATCAGAGCTGAAAAATGTGTTGCTGGAAAAGCGCAGCAGGTCAGGCAGCATCCAAGGAGCTGAAGAAGGGCGTATGCCCGAAACGTCGATTCTCCTGTTTCTTTGATGCCACCTGACTTGCGCTTTTCCAGCAACACGTTTTCCAAACTGATAATATATGTCAGATACCTGTTGTAGAAGTTAACTGATTTTCATATCTGTTGACTTCATCTGGAATCATGCTGGAGCTACAATGGGCATTCATCCAGAAAGGCAGTTTTGTATGCAGATAGTAAGTTGAAAATTTGATGCACAATTTCTGTAGATTGGATGCATTGCCTAACTCTTAATACCTTGATTTACTGATATGATAAGACTATAAGACATAGGAGCATACGTTAGGCCATTCAGCCCATTGGGTCTGCTCTATCATTCAATCATGGCTGATAAGTTTCTCAACCCTTGATCCTCTTTACAATCAAGAATCTATCTATCTCTAAATTAAATATACTCAATGACCTGGCCTCCACAGCTTTCCGTGGCAGTGAATTCCATAGATTTACCACTCTCTGGCTGAAGAAGTTTCTACTTATCTCTAATCTAAAAGGTCTTCCCTTTACTCTAAGGCTCTGCCCTTGGATCATAGTCTCTCCTACCAAGGGAAATATCTTCTCAACATCCACACTGTCCAGGCCATTCAGTATTCTGTATGTTTCAATTAGATCCCTTCTCATCCTTTGAAACTCCATCAAGTATAGACCTAGAGTTCTTGAACATTCCTCACATGTTAAGCTTTTCATTCCTGGAACCACTCTCATGAACCTCCCGTGAACATGCTCCAGGGCCGGTGTATCCTTCCTGAGATATGGGGCCCAAAACTACACAATACTCCAAATGTGGATTGAGCAGAGCTGTATAGAACCTCAGAAGTACGTCCCTGCTTTTATATTCAAGTCCTCTCAAAATAAATTCCATCGTTGCATTTGCCTTCCTAACTACTGACTCAACCTGCAAGTTTGCCTTGAGAGAATTCTGAACGGGAACTCCCAAGTCTCTTTGCACGTCAGACTTCTAAATTTTCTTCCCATTTAGAAAATAGTCCATGTCTCTAACCTTCCTACCAAAGTGCATGACCTCACGCTTTCCCATGTTGTACTCCATCTGCCATTTCTTTGCCCACTCTCCTAACCTTTCCAAATCTCTCTGCAGCCTCCTCAACGTTACCTGTCCCTCTACCGATCTTTGTATTGTCGGCAAACTTATTCAGAAGGCCCTCGGTTCCTTCACCTAGATTGTTAATGTACAAAGTGATTATTCACGTTATTCCCAAAGCTGATTTCGGGAAAGCTATTCCTTTTGAGACTAAGTTGTTTTGCGCTTGTCTCTGAGTTTTATTTTCACCAACACTAGAAAAGGCAACTGGCAAAAAAGCAGCTCTTGAGTCTCTGTGACCAGCAGCTGACGGTACACAGAAGGATCCATGATGATTGACATCCTGAACTTTTCCTTCTCTGTGGAGAAGCAGGTAGCGCCAGTTGCTGTTTCTTGCAATAGAGCATAGGCAGCTAATGAGATAAATGCATGGCAGGATTTACAGCAGGATTCACAGTAAACAGTCAACTTACTCAGCAAACAATGTCTATTTAACCAGAACACTCCAGCAAACAATCCACAGACTCTACTTAAAAATCCTCTATGAAATACAGCAAGCAAAGAATATGCTTGAAATTGGCACCAGTTTCTCCTGATAAAACCAGGTTAGCTTCTTCAGCCAAGTGTAGTGAGTTGTGGACAGTTATATCATGCAAACTGATGATTTCCTCTGCAAAATGAAGCAAGTGGAGGAAAATATATACAAATTACGTATAAACATGAGATCAGGATATAAGCCATAACTATTAATTTAACCCGGTGCAGTGTTTTGTAGTGGAATAAGATGGTGTTATTTTTTGGGTCTGTAGATTGTGAAGGAGCAAAATTGGCCTTTGCAGTGATATGTACTTCTTGTCAGATGTGGGAGGTTAGAGAGAGTTTAAGGGTTACGACGGATTATATCTACCATAACTGCTGTTGGATGCGAATCTTATCAGATCGAATAAATCGGTTGGAGAGACAGTTAGAAGCGATGAGGAATTTGCAACAGCAACAGTATGTGATGGATGGCAGTTATAGGAAGGGGGGAAAGTCTCAGATACAGTCACATAGATGGGTTAACGCCAGGAAGGGTAAGAGAGGTAGACACCTAGGGCAAGAGTCTTTTGTGGATATACCCATTTCAAACAGGTATACTGTTTTGGAAATTGTAGGAAAATGATGGATTCTCAGGGGAACGTAGCACGAACAGCCAAGTTTCTGGTATTGAGACTGGCTCTAATGCAATGAGGGGTACGTCGGCTTCCAAGAGATCAATTGTGTCAGGGGATTCTGTAGTCCGAGGTACAGACAGACATTTTTTGTGGCCAGCAGAGAAAAAGCAGAATGGTGTGTTGTTTCCCTGGTGCCAGGATCAAGGATGTCTCAGAGAGGGTGCAGAATGTTCTCATGGGGGTGAGGGGCCAGCAGGAGGTCATTGTCCACATTGGAACCAATGATATAGGAAGGGAAAAGGTTGAGATTCTGAAGGGAGATTACAGAGAGTTAGGCAGAAATTTAAAAAGGAGGTCCTCAAGGGTAGTAATATCTGGATTACTCCCAGTGCTACGCGCTAGTGAGGATAGGAATAGGAGGATAGAGCAGATGAATGCATGGCTGAGGAGCTGGTTTATGGGAGAAGGATTCACATTTTTGGAACATTGAAATTTCTTTTGGGGTAGAAGTGACCTGTACAAGAAGGACGGATTGCATCTAAATTCGAAGGGGACTAATATACTGGCAGGGAAATTTGCTAGAATTGTTTGGGAGGATTTAAACTAGAAAGGTGGGGGGTGGGACCCAGGGAGATAGTAATGAGAAAGATCAATCTGAGACTGGAACAGTTGAGAACAGAAGTGAGTCAAACAGTCAGGGCAGGCAGGGACAAGGTAG
>NC_057742.1:18388501-18394401 GCF_004010195.1 Chiloscyllium plagiosum
CTGATACAATTGCAACATTTAAGAGGCATTTGGATGGGTATATGAATAGGAAGGGTTTGGAGGGATATGGGCCGGGTGCTGGCAGATGGGACTAGATTGGGTTGGGATATCTGGTCGGCATGGACTTGACCAGAATTGAACATAGTCAATGGAATGAGTAAGGATTAGAGGCACTCATGAGTGGGAGCACAGAGGGCTATAACTAAAACTTTGCAACTTAGTGGCATAGCACATTGAAAAAGCGAACTCAGGCGCACATGTGCTGCCCATACATAACCAGACTGAAAATGTGGATATGGAGCAGGGTGAATCCAGTATGTGAACAATCCATTAACTTCGTTATTGTGGTGAATACCACAGATTGCTAGAAAGTCAGCTGAAAAGACTGTTCCAGTGCCTATGGATAGTGATGGACTGATCTCCTGTCCTCTTGATCTTTAATGCAGCTAGCTCTGCTTCAGGCTGTCATAACCATTTTATGTGGCAGGGTCCTCGGCGTGACCACAGTGCTACACCTCCTGCAAGTCTCAGGTGCAGGTGCTCTGCCAGCTCTCCTGCCTTACTGCATCCACCCGTAAATGATGTGTCATTGTCCTCTCCACTTTCAAGTAAGCTTCCTTGTTCTGTGTGAATTTCAGAATTCAGCTTTGTGCAATTTATAATCTCATTCTTTTGTGCTAATGACTTACAAAAGCTTCCATGTATCCCCACCATTTCCTTAGTCTGCTCCCCAGCACCTATCCTTCCCTCTTTATTGCAGTTTATTCCACAGATCCCCCTGACTGGTTTTGTTGCCCGCTTTCAGGAGAACAGTAAGTTTTTATATTCTGCACTCGCCTGCTTTGCATGTAGATGGATGAGATCTCATTTGATTTCTGTCTGCAAATAATTATCAGTCAGTGAAATAGATTTTTTAATACTAGGCTTTTACATTTAATTATTGGTATGTGTCTAAACTTATTGAAAGGTCACCATTCCTGAACCCGTTAGTGGCACAGTTGAAACTAAAAAAACTCAATTATTTCACCTAGCTGAGTGTGAATTACTCAGCTGAGTGAAACTGAGTTCATATCCAGGCCCGAAATAAAACGATCCATTGTGCAATATCGTGTCCGAAAATTACATTTTGAAAGGTAGGGTGAATGTTTCTTCCTAGAAGTGAAAAATTTGAAGTGCTATGATTTTTTTTTCCCCAGGCTTGATGTCATAAACTATGAACTCTCTGGGAGTTTGGAAGCAATTTCCCTGTACTTACTGAAGTGTAAAACTATTGGGAATAAAACACCAAAACAAAAAGTATTTTTGTGGTATACTTTAGTGTTTAGGTGGTGATGCACAACAGATCTGTAAAATGTAATTTAATTAAGTACATTAGAGTCACATACTGTAATATCTAAAGATTACAAAATATGACACATTCTAATTAAACTGTATTTTATTCTAACGCTGCATTTCTTTATATATGTTGCATATGAACACAAAATTGTCTTGTATCTTGTGGCAAGGTCCTGGTGCAGTGTTAATATCCCGCGTCCCAGGAAATGGATTCCAATCCCTTAATGACAGATGAGGAAGTTTTTAATTTAAAAAAAACTGGAATGAAAAGCAAACCCTAAGGGAATGACTGTGTAACTACTGTGAGAAAGTGAGGACTGCAGATGCTGGAGATCAGAGCTGAAAAATGTGTTGCTGGAAAGCAGGTCAGGCAGCATCTAAGGAGCAGGAGAATCAACGTTTCCTGAAGATAGGTTTCTCAATTCCAGTCACCTGCCTTCTCCCCTAACCCTTGATCCCCAACCAAGAACCTATTGTGGGCGGCACGGTGGCACAGTGGTTAGCACTGCTGCCTCACAGCGCCAGAGACCCGGGTTCAATTCCCGCCTGAGGCGACTGACTGTGTGGAGTTTGCACATTCTCCCCGTGTCTGCGTGGGTTTCCTCCGGGTGCTCCGGTTTCCTCCCACAGTCCAAAGATGTGCAGGTCAGGTGAATTGGCCATGTTAAATTGCCCGTAGTGTTAGGTAAGGGGTACATGTAGGCGTATGGGTGGGTTGCGCTTCGGCGGGGCGGTGTGGACTTGTTGGGCTGAAGGGCCTGTTTCCACACTGTAAGTAATCTAATCTAATCTAATCTAATCTATCTATATCTTAAATACACTCAATGACTTGGCCTCCACAGCCTTCTGCAGCAATGAGTTCCACAGGTTAACCACGTTCCACCTGAAGAAATTCCTTCTTGTCTCAGTTCTGAAGTGTCATCCCTTCACTCTGAGGCAGTGTACTCAAATCCTAGTCTCTCCTACTAGTCATAGTCAGACAGCATGGAAACAGACCCTTTGGTCCAACAAGTCCATGCCAAACATAATCGCAAGCTAAACTAATCCTAATTGCCTGCTCCTGGCCCATATCCCTCCAAATCTTTCCCATTCATGTATTTATCCAAATGTCTTTTCAACGTTGTAATTGTTCCCACATTCACCACTTCCTCAAGACATTCATTCCACACGTTAAGCACCCTCTGTGTAAAAAATCTCTCCTCTCACCTTTAAACATATGACCCCCAGGCTTGAAATCTCCCATCCTAGGGATAATACATCTACCCTTATCTATACCCCTCATGATTTTATAAACTTTATACGGTCACCTCTCAACATCCTATGCTGCAGTGAAAACATCTCATGCTATCTAACCTTAACTCAAACTTTCCATTCCCGGAAATATCTTTTCCATTTCCACTCTGTGTGGGCCTCTCAATATTCTGTACGTTTCAATTAGACGCCCCATCATCCTTCTAAAATCGATTGAATACAGATTTAGAGTCCTCAACTGATCCTCATATGAGAAACCCTCCATTCCTAAGATCATTCTTATTAACGTCCTGTGGACATCCTCCAAGGCCAGTACATCCTTTCTTCGATACATGGCTCATAACCGCACACAAAATGCGGTCTGATCAGAGCCTTTATACAGCCTTGACATTACATCTCTGCTCTTGTAGTCAAGCCTTCTTTAATTAATGTAATATTGCATTTGACTGTCTAACTGCCAAGTGAACCTGCCTGTTGACCTTAAGAGAATTCTGAACTAAGACTCCTGCTCCTTTGTGCTTTAGACATCTGAAGACTTTCCCCAATTTGAAAATAGTCAATGCCTCTATTCTTCCTACCAAAGTGCATAACCTCACATTTTCCCACATTCTATTCTGTTTGCCACTTCTTTGTCCACTGTCCTGGCCTTTCTAAGTCCTTCTGCAGTCTCCCTGCTTCCTCAACACTACCTGTCTCTCCACTTATCTTTGTATCTCCTGCAAACATAGCAACAATATTCCTTTGTTCAGACTGTTAATGTACAATGTGAATAGTTGTGGTCCTAAATCTGGATCCTAACTCCTCCAGTTACCAACTGTGATCCTGGAACAGACTCCTTTTAACCCTACTGTCTGCCTTTTGCCAGTCAGCCAATCATCTATCCATGCCAGTACCTTGACCCTAACAACATGGGCTCATGTCTTACTTAGTCACCTCCTGGGTGGTGCTTTGTCAAGGGCCTTCTAAAGTCCAAATAGATCATGTCCACTGGCTCTCTTTTATCTACCTTGCTTGTTACCACCTCAAAGAATTCTAACAGATTTGTCAGACATGATCTGCCTTTGAAGTGATGCTGTCTCTACCCTATCTCACTATGCACTTCCAAGTACTCTGCAATTTCATTCTTATTAATGGACTATAATATCTTACCACCAATTGAGGTCAGGCTAACTGGCCTATAGGTTCCTGTCTTCTGCCTCCCTGTCTTCTTAAACAGGGCTGTTACATTAGCCACTTGCAATGTTGTTGTGAGTCCCAGAAATGCACTTCACCATTTTGAAATTAGATGTGTATTGTGCTATTGAGCTATCGCACATCCAACATGACACCAGTAGGATAATGAAGGGGATGCAGATCATTTATCTTTAGATAAGTGTAAAATGGATGACATTAAAACAGCTGCCCATCGTACACCATAGTATATACCACGGGAAAATTGGACAAATCTATAAAAGATGACTGATTCAATATCACCCATTCTACAATATTACTAATGGCCTTTGATTTAGAGGTGCCAGTGTTGGACTGTGGTGTACAAAGTTTTAAAATCACACCACACCAGGTTATAGTCCAACAGGTTTATTTGGAACCTAGTACTTCCTTATGTTGTGAGATTTTTAATTTATGGCTTAAATTTCCACCTGAAGTGTTTAACAGTTAGAAGGTTACAATTACTAAAGTTGAGGCTTACAACATACAGAATTATGGACTTGCAATTGAAAATCATTTGCATTTATTCTCGATAATTTGGTTTAGTTGCTGAAAGATGGTACTTACCTTTTGTCATATTTACGTTATCCTATTGGTCTGATTTTTTTAACCTTGCTCTGTCATTTCAGTCACTGACTGTCCACCCCCACCACCTCCTCCTGACTTCATGGTCGATCTTAATGAAATGACGCCACCACCGCCACCTCCAATAGACTACTTAGATGAGCCTCAGTGGATACCACCTAATTACATCGAAAAAGGTACTGGTAGGACTTTTGTTTTTAGTCCTTATGGAATTTATTTCTTTTTATCCAAACTTTGAAACTATTGTTTTTAGCTGCACATCAGACATTTTACTAACTGGCACGTAGTGACCAGTTTGCCGTTTGTTCAAATATTCTGTATAATTTGGTGGCATGGTGGCTCAGTGGTTAGCACTGCTGCCTCACAGCGCTAGGGACCTGGGATCGATTCCAGCCTTGGGCAACTGTCCGTGTGGAGTTTTCACATTCTTCCTGTGTTTGCGTGGGTTTCCTCCAGGTGCTCTGGTTCCCTCCCACAGTCCAAAGATGTGTAGGTTAGGTGACTTGGCCATGCTAAATTGCCCATACTGTTCAGGGATATGTAGGCTAGGTGCAATAGTCAGGGGCAATGTAGAGTAATAGGTGGAGGGGAATGGGTCTGGGTGGGATACTCTTCGGAGGGTCAGTGTGGACTTGTTGGGTCAAATGGCTTGTTTCCACACTTTAGGGATTCTAATTCTAATTCTAATCAAGGGGTACACCTAACTGCAGTAAACCCTAGCAAGTGAAGCTTGTATGGACAGGCAGGAGGTTGGAAGGACATAGCAAGCCAGGCAGCATCAGGAGCTGGAGAGGTCAACATTTTGGGCGTAGTCCTTCAGGATTGGGAGTGGGTGTAGGGAGAGCTGCATTTAAAGGAGGTGGTGGTGTTGAAGTGGGGATAGGTGAAGACAGGTAGAGAGTATGACCTGGTTGATCAATGGGAGGAATAAATTTGGTTGGTGCGAAGGAGCAGTGGAAGGGTGGAGGAGGGGCTGGGAACGGAGTTGGGGGATGGGAAGAGAAATTATTTAAAATCAGAGAACTCTATGTTGAGTCATAGAGTCATAGAGATGTACAGCACGGAAACAGACCCTTCGATCCAACCCGTCCATGCCGAACAGATATCCCAACCCAATCTAGTCCCACCTGCCAGCACCTGGCCCATATCCCTCCAAACTCTTCCTATTCATATTCCCATCCAAATGCCTCTTAAATGTTGCAATTGTACCATCCTTTACCACATCCTCTAGCAGCTCATTCCATACATGTACCACCCTCTGTGTGAAAAAGTTGTCTGTTAGGTCTCTTTTATGTCTTTCCCCTCTCACCCTAAACCTATGCCCTCTAGTTCTGGGCTCCCCGACCCCAGGGAAAAGACTTGGTCTATTTATCCTATCCATGCCCCTCATAATTTTGTAAACCTCTATAAGGTCACCCCTCAGCCTCCGACGCTCCAGGAAAAACAGCCCCAGCCTGTTCAGCCTCTCCCTGTAGCTCAGATCCTCCAACCCTGGCAACATCCTTGTAAATCTTTTCTGA
>NC_057742.1:18395211-18398011 GCF_004010195.1 Chiloscyllium plagiosum
GGTCAGGTCCTGGGGATTTATCCACCTTTAACGATTGACATCCAGCACTTCCTCCGCTGTAATCTGGACATTTTGCAAGATGTCACCATCTATTTCCCTACAGTCTATATCTTCCATATCCTTTTCCACAGTAAATACTGATGCAAAATATTCATTTAGTATTTCCCCCATTTTCTGTGGCTCCACACAAAGGTTGTCTTGCTGATCTTTGAGGAGCCCTATACTCTCCCTAGTTACCATTTTGTCCTTGATATATTTGTAAAAACCCATTGGATTCTCCTTAATTCTATTTGCCAAAGCTGAGTCCTCCTGGCTGTAGGTTGCCCAGGAGGAAGATGAGGTGTTATTCCTTTAATTTGTGGTGTGGTTCATTGTGGCAATGGAGGAGGCCAAGGATGGTTATGTCAGAAAGGGAGTGGTTGGGGAAATTGAAATGGGCAGTGACTGAGAGGTCTGGTCGGCCCCTGTGGGCCTGGCTGAGGTGAACCGGCAAAAACGCAAATATAGCTATCTACTGCAATGTCCAAGTATGTATGCTGCAAATAAAACATAGCAGTGATATGTATACCCCCTGCATTACATTTCTTTTACTTACTGTGTATTTTTACATTGATTTTAGGAAGTCTGTTGATTTTTGTCCTTTTTTTTGAGGGATGTCACCAAGCTTCACTTGGTTAGAGACAAAAAAACTGCAGATGCTGGAATCCAAACTATACAGGCAGGAGGTTGGAAGGACACAGCAAGCCAGGCAGCATTAGAGCTAATCAATTTTAATGGGGGAATAAAACTGATTGGATTTCTGTTCAGTGTGTCCTGTAGACATGATGGACTGAATGCCCTCCTCCTGTACTTTAAATACCTCCATCTGTGCTTTCAGTCAGCCATAAATGGATCTGTGTGTTCTTTTTTCCTCAGTTGTTGCACTGTATGCCTACGACAAACGGAGTGGTGATGATTTGACTTTTCAAGAAGGAGAAATCATCTATGTCATTGCCAAGAGTGAAAATGGATGGTATGAAGGTGTTATCAATGGAGTTACAGGCTTCTTCCCTTCAAACTATGTACAGTGCCTGGACTAAGACAGCAGGATACAAAAAGGATATTACATGGTCATCGGACTGCAAGCAATGGGTAAATTAGCCATGGCATAAAGTGGTACAAATAGTTTTGCTTTCACAACAAACACCCCTGGAAAGGACAGTCATGTTCCTCCCATTCTGTGAGTGCTGTTGCTATTCTTCAAACCTTGAAACTGACTGAAAATAAATCTAAAGAAGAACTTTACCTGGTAAAGCTTAGCGTATGTTCCTCCCTGTAGTGTTTGAAGTACAAGAGGTTTTCCACTTCTAACTGTCAAAAAGCAATTCTAAATCCTAAAACCAACCAAGAGAAACTGGAATATTGGCTTGGTCATCTATTTACTTCCATGGATGAAGTTCCACTGGACTTGTGAAAGGCAACCACAACCAGCCAGAGGTGTAATCTCCTGCCACAAAGCTGGTCTTTTTTTAAAAAAGCTGTTCCTTTTATCCAGGATACTGTGTCCTTGGTTTTTTTCCAGAGGAGTCGTAAATCACTCAGGCTCTGAATCTACTGGTTTGGTACGGAGATGAAAGGCCTTTTGTTTATATGTTAACAGATGAGACTTTAGGCCAAAGCTTTTATGTTTTTAGAAGTAACCTGTACAAGTCAAGGGGGCCTGGCCAGCACTCTAACTGAGCAGTTCAGTTTAGAAGTTTAGTTAGGAGTTCGGCTGTGGAGCTGTGGTAAAAGGCTGCTAGACTCTCTCACCTTCTGTCCTTCTAACTTTGACCTGTAAGCCTTTGTTTCATTTTTTGCTCTGTGTGTATGGGGTTTGTTTATTGGGACTTTTGTGTATATTTGGAACAGTATAATTTAATCTGGTTTGGATAGACTGAGTTCTGTAGGTGTTCTTAATTCTGTTCTTTGTGTTTCATTCCGTACTTTTGTGAATAAAGTTTTGTCAGTTTTTAAATCCTTGTAGTCAACCTAGCTAACTTACTCCGGGTAATTTTCACTGTACACTTACTAAAACAAATTGCAAAGTTACGGTCTGGGCTGCCTGCTTCAGAATGTTTTGATTGGTCTGGCCCAGTCCATAACACACTCCTGTTAACTATATGGGTGAAATTCTACAAGAGCTCTTTTGGCTGAGAGGAAGGTCATCCGAGAGAGGTTTTGGTTGGTTGGTGGAGCCCTCAGCTACTTTTGCCAGATATGGGGTGGAAAGCTAGGCAAGAGCTACTCATCCAATATTGGTCATTAGCCAATTTGAGTGCCCAAAGACTGGATCACTGCTGGCATTTTCTTCGTAGGGGACAGGCCACCATCTGAATCAAAACCAGAGATGCCTAGAGTAGGCTTGCTGGTAGGTGGCCTGTGAAATGTCTTCTCATCTAGCTGGGCTGCAAAAATTGGGAAGCTCAGCTGTGGACACAGTGCATTGCAATAAAATTGAGACATCGTCAGATGGAGCCTCAAGATGGAGGTGCGGTTGTAGTCCACTTCAGCAACAGCAACAGTGCCAGCATCCACTTCCTTTGGTTAGGCCTGCAGCCTCATGATTTTGCTTGCTCTCCTTAACTGGACAAAGGGTATGAGGTGAAAATGTGTTGCTGGAAAAGCGCAGCAGGTCAGGCAGCATCCAAGGAGCAGGAGAATCGACGTTTCGGGCATGAGCCCTTCTTCAGGAATGAGGAAAGTGTGTCCAGCAGGCTAAGATAAAAGGTAGAGAGGAGGGACTTGGGAAATGCGATAGGTGGAAGGAGGTCAAGGTGAG
>NC_057742.1:18399006-18408332 GCF_004010195.1 Chiloscyllium plagiosum
GAACTCAGCACCGCCTTCCTAACTTGCAATCTTCTTCCTGACCTCTCCGCCCCCACCCCCACTCCAGCCTATCTCCCTCACCTTGACCTCTTTCCACCTATCGCATTTCCAATGCCCCTCTCCCAAGTCCCTCCTCCCTACCTTTTATCTTAGCCTGCTGGACACACTTTCCTCATTCCTGAAGAAGGGCTCATGCCCGAAATGTCGATTCTCCTGTTCCTTGGATGCTGTCTGACCTGCTGCACTTTTCCAGCAACACATTTTCAGCTCTGATCTCCAGCATCTGCAGTCCTCACTTTCTCCTCAAAGGGTATGAGGTGGCCAATCAGGAGGCTACATCCACAAGATCACAGCAGAGGGTGCGCTACCACCAAGTACCAGGACAGGATCCAGAAATGTTCCCAAGCATTGACTATCATTGAGATTACACCTGTCACTTCTGAACTCCGATCTGCAAGTGAAAGACACAAACATCTTTGGTCAAATGCAAAACCAAAATTACCAAAATAAAATTGCAAATTTACAAAAGTAAACATGAGAAATGTGCAGAAAGATGAAATAGCTTACCATGTTGTAGAATGTTGTTCTTTTCTGACACCAAATTAGTTTCGTAAGATCTGTATCTTCGTGATATTAATGATAAACCTAAATTTTAAAAAGTTCTGAATTGTTCAACCTTTTGGAAATCTAGAACTCTGGGCAAATAGTAGAACTCAAAATAGCATTTGTATTTGTTTAATGCCCTCCACAAACTCAAGATATCTGAAAGTGCTTGATAGTGACTGAAGAATTTTTTTTACTTCACTATTGTAAAGTAGGCAATTTGCACATAACAATATCTCAACAATAGTAAAGAGGCAATGACTGTATACTGAAAAAAAATTAGATTGAGTTCTATCATGTATCAGTGTAGTCCAAAGAAATGCTAACCCCAACAAACTTTCTCAATAATATACAGACTCACCTAACAAAATGAAAGTATGAATTCATCACAAAAAAAAATCAGCTAGTAGCAGGTGTGGACTTAGGACAGCAAGCTTGCAGTTGGTGGCAAATGAAATGAATGCACTTCAACAAGTGAAACCTGAAAGTTGTGGTTTTTGTTTAATAAAATAAAATCTCCCCTAATTCTGAGTATGTAAGTAATCAATATAAACAGTGCTATGAATGACCTGATTATAAGTAGTTTGCTCTTTTTGATTAGTATTTATGAAAGGGAAAATCTGTACTTAAGCTTCAGAAAAACGAATCACAAAATTACATCAAATCTCTCATGCAAAATAACTTTAATATACCACTTCATCTTTTAATCTGCTGTGAATATATTTATAATGTTTTAAAATATTGTGTCCTTGAATAAATCATCAACAACATCGTGGCTCAGCGGTTCGCACTGCTGCCTCACAGCGCCAGGGACCCGGGTTCGATTCCAGCCTTGGGCAACTGTCTGTGTGGAGTTTGCACATTCTTCCACTGTCTGCGTGGGTTTCTTCCAGGTGCTCTGGTTTCCTCCCACAGTCCAAAGATGTGCAGTTTAGGTGAATTGACTATGCTAAATTGCCCAGAGTGTTAAGGGATGTATAGGGTACGTACATTAATTAGGGGAAATGTGGAAAAATAGGATAGGGAAAAGGGTCTGGGTGGGATCCTCTTCGGAGGGTCAATGTGGGCTTGTTTGGTCAAATGGCCAGTTTCCACATAGTAGGGATTCTATGATTCCATGAACATTCACAAACTGTTATTGCAATTGTTATTAGTTCATTGCCAGTGCAATGTGAATTACTATATACATGGAGCAGGGTTAAACCTTGTGCAATGTTATTGCAGAGTCTCAGAGGATGGTTCTCGAGAGTTCAGGTAATGTTGTAGTTGCATGCGACAGGCGTAATGGTTTTTGTTTGAAGTTTTCGATTGCATCTTCAGCACTTGAGTGGTAGTGTCCTTTGTTTCATTCAACTGGCAATGTCTTCTGATAATAGCATATTGTGCTATTTCCACTAGCCCCATATTCTCTACACCTCTCCCCTCCCTCCCATACTAACCCAGCTTTTGTACGTGATGCTGAATCAATTGCCTCCTTGTTAATGTCTACCAATAAAGAAAAGTTAATGCTATCGCCAATAAGCAACCACACCTAGCCAGTTGCCTGTTTTAATATGTATTCTCACCTACATCGGAGATGATTAATTAATTAATTTGTTCATCAAGCCTGCTGATTGCACTGCTGTAAATGAGCTGGATTGATTTTAAAACAGTGTAAACAACTGTACTGCTATTCGTTGTAAAAATAATTAGTAGGTATAAAGTCACTGTCTATCTACTGTGCTGGGGACAAATGACCCTTCTTTTATCAGGAGCAGTTATTGTGGTTTTGAGCATGAGTTCTCTTTACAAATCAACTCTGCAGACTGTATCTGCTGTAGTTCATTGTTTAAACTGTGGTTATGTAAATAGATTTGAATCCTGCCATAATTTCCACCTCATCTACAACTCAATGATTGATGCTGTGAAGTCAATAGACACTCTGGTTTATCTAAGTAAGTTCGGCACACTATGGAATTTCCCTTGCCCTTATATGCTAAAATGTAAAATATTTTTCTTGCCTAGTTCTATTTTATTTTTTACTGATCTTTTCTTATTTTCTGTTCTACAGATAAAAGATGTAAATATAGTTTAGTTTTTCTTAAAGCACAGAAATTAGTGTTGGCTTTGTTTTAGACTGCTGTATAGGTTTCTATGTATTGAAACATATGTTAACCTGTCTGCTTTAAAATGAATAATATTAACATAGTGAGTAATGGAATATCATGGACTATTTTAAATACTTGGAGAGCATGCCATCAGCAATTTCTAGGTTGCATCATATATAATGATTATTTTTGTACATCTGATTAACACACAGAGTACTGAAAGAATTTTTGCTCTTTTGTATAACATTTGCAAAATTAAATTTTCTCTACATGAAAGTAGAATTAAATGAATGTTTTATACTTCAGGCCTTAAGTAGTATAATTAAATTCTATTTCATTTCTGTAATAATGCAGCAGTGCCCATTAAAGGGAAATTAATTGTAACATAGTATGGGCATGCCCCTTGTAATCAGTCACTTCTTGATTTTGAGTAAATAAACATTTGGAATAATTCAATAAGATTAAAGAATCAATATCCAGGATTTGAAATGTAATTTATTTTATGTCATTTTGCCAATATAAAGTGTTCACATTTTGTTACATAAAATTCTCTCTGACATTATGAAACTGATATCTTCTGATGATTTCAATAACAAATTGACTGATGGAGTGTCTTAGTAACAGATGTCAATTTACTTCACAGGAAGAAAATCAGATATTTCATCATTCACAATTTATCAGAGTTCCTAGCAGAAATGATGAAATTGAATTTATTATTATACCTACTCAGCTCTGCCTTCTTGAACTTTTTATTCATTTTAGGAAGATATATAACAACACCCATTACTTAAGGTATAAGACGGCTTTAAGTTAATTTGAATGAACTGGGTTATAGACACTCTCTCTGTTTTTAGTGATATGAATGTTTATGTGTATGTAACTGAACCTACAGACAGGGATGGCTTGTTCAGGGAATTGCTCTGTCAAATATCATCAACTGAGGCTGCAATGAATCTGAGAACCTCACAGTTAAGTAGGCAATATATCAGCCACTTTTCTTATTCTCAATAAATCCCCATGTTGGAAAGTGGGCATGTCTGTAGATATTGGGCAGGGGTCAGACAGACTTTGCTTTGATGGCCCTTAGTTTACTGACAGGCACTGCCCAGGATTATCTAGGGACTTTGTATAAGTGGAATAGCCCTCCAGCAAGAGTTAACATTGAGTGCCAAAGGAGAAAATGAGATTGTAAAGTAAGATATTTTAAGAATTAGATAACTAATATTTTTATTAGAGTGCATCTACCAGAATTCTATTTAGATGGTTCACAATTAAAACTGATTGTCTGCACCATCATATTTATCAGCAAATGGTTAGTACAAGGTTACAATAAGGTAATCAACTGGGATTAGTTTCCAACATACCACAATTCCAAAGTGTCCCAGTGTTATAGAATATAAACTGGAATGAAGTGTATTAGCTATAAGGAGAAGTTGGACAAAATTAGATTGTTGTTGTCAGAGGCTGAGGGGCAACTTTACAGAAGTGTATAAAATTATAAGATGCATGGATAGAGTGGACAGTCAATGTCTTTTTCATAGGGTGGAAAAGTCAAATACTAGAGGCATAGATTTAAAATGAGCAGGGAAAAGTTTAAAGGAGATGTGGGAGGCAAGATTTTTATACAGAGGATAATAGGTGCCTGGTTTGTGCTGCATGGTAAAGCAGATTTGATGGAACCATAGAACTGTACAGCATGGAAACAGATGGAAACAGATAGTCCAACTTGTCCTTGCCGACCAGTCGTATTTGCCAGCACTTGGCCATATCCTTCTAAACCTTTCCTATTCATATACCCATCCAATGTCTTTTAAATGTTGTAATTGTCCCAGCCTCCACCACTTCCTCAGGCAATCAAGATTAGAGTAGTGCTGGAAAAGCACAGATGGTCAGGCAGCATCCGAGGAGCAGGAAAATTGAAGTTTCAGGCAAAAGCCCTTCATGATGATTTTCCTGCTCCTCGGATGCTGCCTGACCTGCTGTGCTTTTCCAGCACTACTCTAATCTTGACTCTAATCTCCAGCATCTGCAGTACCCACTTTCACCCACTTCCTCTGGCAGATCATTCCATACATTCACCACTCTCTGTGTGAAAACATTGCCCCTTAGGTCCATTTTAAGTCTTTCCCCCCTCACCTTAAACCTATGCCCTCTAGTTTTGGACTCCCTACCCTGGGGAAAAGACCTGGTCTATTCACCTTATCCATACCCACATCATTTTATAAACCTCTATAAAGACATCCCTCAGCCTCCGACGTTCTAGGGAAAACAGCCCCAGCCTGTTCAGCCTCTTCCTATAACTCAAACCCTCCAACCCTGGCAACATCCTTGTAAATCTTTTCTGAAGCCTTTCAAGTTTCACAATATCCTTCCTATAGCAGGGAGACCAGCATTGCACGCATTATTCCAAAAGTGGCCTAGCCAATGTATTATACAGCCGCTACATGACCTCCCAACTCGTATACTCAATGCTCTGACCAATAAAGGCAAGCATACCAAATACCTTCTTCACTATCTTACCTACCTGTGACTCTATTTCTAGGAATATAAACTTGCACTCCAAGGTCTCTTTGTTCAGCAACACTCCCCAGGACCTTACCATTAAGTGTATAAGTCCTGCTCTGACTTGTCTTTCCAAAATGCAGCACCTCACACTATCCAAATTAAACTTCATCTGCCATTCCTTGGCCCATTAGCCCATCTGATCAAGGTCCCGGTGTAATCTGAGGTAACCTTCTTTGCTGTCACTACACCTATAATTTTGGTGTCTTCTACAAATTCACTAACCATACCTCCTATGTTCACTAAAAGCAGTGGATGTGATGTTTAAGAGGCATTTAGACAATCACATGAACAGGCAGGGAATAGAGGGATCCAGACCATGTACATGTAGATGGGATTATTTAGAATGGTGTCCTGGTAGGTACCGACATGATGGGTCAAAGGGCCTGTTCCTGTGCTGTACTGTTCTATGTTCTAAGTTCTATACAAACATTTTGCAATGTAGGGCAAACTGTCAGTATATAGTTTTTTTCCATCAATGCAAGTAAGAAATATCTTTTCAGAAAGAAATGTTGGGTCCACCTGAATTATGTTTGGTGCCATTTTGATTACTTTTTCCACATAAAATTGATAATTTATTTTTACTGTGGATTTTAAAAGCTGCAGTACCAGTAACCTCCTGACAGTGGCAATGGTGAGCTGTCGGAATTTGAACATTGGCATTGATAGGAATTTAAAGAAGGGTCAACCTTAAAGTCTGCATTGTTTTCTGAACACAAGGGTGTCCCTGGAGGCGAGATGGCACTGAAGAGTGGTGACTTTCATTTCAGCAGTGGGTGCACGATGAAGGGGACTTGTGCCTGACCACCAGGCCCTTGTCAAGATTAGAGTGGTGCTGGAAAAGCACAGCAGGTCAGGAAGCATTTGAGGAGCAGGCATGATGAACACTTAACAAGAAGTAATGTAAAGTTGAACACTTTTTCCCTATTTCTTTATTTTTCTGCCTTTATATTCAATATTCTGTTTTCTTTTTCTATGTTTTAAGATGGCGCCATAGAGTGACAAAAAACATGACAATAAATGAATGAAATCAAGGAAATTCATTGAGTATTTTTTTCAATTTGATTTTCTAATCAGGGTCAGAAACAGGGTTTCAATCCTGACTGAAAGATTTGAGCTAACACTTTTCAAATCTGCAAAGCTCTGACCTTCACATTTGTGTCTTCTCACTTCTTTCATTTACAGTCTAGACCAGTGAATCTATATTTTGAAATAGTCAAATACCTGGTCTGATAGACTAGTCCTTCATTTTGACAAAATACATTTTCTGAAATTCTAAAGCAGGACAGCATCTATAGCGAGATGTTCCCAGCCTCAATTCGCACTGAGGTGAGGCGTAATGTTTTCACCTAGAGAGTGAGGAGCCTGTGAAAATCTCTCTGACAGAAAGCAGTTGAGGCCAAAACATTGGATGTTTTCCAAGAGTTGGAAGGGCAAAGGTTAAAAGGGTATGGGGTGAAAGTGCAAGTAAGATATTGAGTTGAATGATCAGCTGTAATGAGGTTAAATGGTGGAACAGCTTTGAATGGCTGAATGGTCTTCTGCTGTTCCTATCTTCTATGTTTATAAAACAGTACTGAAGAGTACTGCCCCTATCTCTGGACTAGAAGACCCAGATTCAAGATCCATCTGCTCCAGAAAAGTGTTATAACCTGTCTGAACAGGTTGGTTTAAAAATATCTACATAGCAAGAGAGAACAAGACCATCGTAGAAGCTAAAATATGAGAACATCAAACAGGAAGATAAAGAGACCAAGGCAGAGAGTTGAACAATGATTGCGGCACAGATATGTAGTAGGAGCATTAGCAGAAACCATCATGCAGCTACTGAAGTGAAAGAGCATTTGAGCCAGCCATGGAATTTACCAGCTGGAAACCCCAATTCAATTTTTGAAAAGCTAAAACTTTTAGTGATTGCGATCAGTCAAAGATGATTTCTGCATCACTGTATCTTATGCATTCCAACACCACTGAAATGGAAGCAACCTGCTATTAAAGTTGTATCAAGAAAAATTGTCTTTCAGGCAGATGAAGGGGACCATCTCCTACACCAATAGCAAAACACCAGTACAACCATCTGGGCATGGCACTGAATGAAGAAAATCCATTAAACATAACCTATTGTGGAATTGGACTCTGGTTATGAAAGTAATGTGCTCAAGTAATGTTATCAAGCCAAGTAACTGAAATAAACAAACCAGTTATTGGTCAGTTGAAGAGAAGGGTCATGTAACAAGCTGACTAGCTGATTGTGTTTTGAAGCAGCTGTTTACTTGGCAGACCAGAACAAATAACTAAGACACAGGAAGAACAAGAACACTCCTTCGTTCTATTGCTCTCCAGATGATTTGAAACTGTCTGCTACTTTTTACTCTCCTGGTGCTGTGGACAGGGATTTTAAGTATAAAGATTGATTCTGGAGTTGAAGGGGTTGGCTTATGAGGAGAGCCTGAGTATATTGGGATTATATTCATTGGAATTCAGAAGAATGAGGGGGGATCTTATAGAAACATAAAAAAAATTATGAAGGGAATAGGTAAGATAGATGTAAAGAGGATGTTTCCACTGGTGGGTGCAACGAGAATAAGAGGGCATAGACTCAAAATTACAGGGAGCAGATTTAGGACTGAAATGAGAAGGAACATCTTCACCCAGAGGGTTGTGAATCCGTGGACTTCCCTGCTAAGTTTTTAAAGCTAAGATAGATAACCTTTTGAACAATGATGGAATTAAGGGTTATGGTGAGAGCATAAATCAGTGGAGCTGAGGTCACAGAAAAATCAGCCATGATCTTATTGAATGGCGGAGCAGGCTCGAAGGGCCAAATGGCCTCCTCCTGCTCCTAGTTCTTATGTTCAACCCAGCAGCTACTGTCTCCAGAAGGACTGATTAATGATCTGGTTACATTTTTAAACCACCCTGATGCCAAAGGCAGCAGTACCGCCAACCCTATCCAGCCAAGTCAGGAACCTTGACATACATATATCACTTTAATGTTACTGAACTCTCAATTGCCTAATCTATCCTCCCACCCTGTAATCTCTTGGTGTTGGTGTGAACTTTAAGAGAGTTGGAGTGTCATTTTTAAAAGTTATTTTACTTAATTCAAGCCTCTTCTTATTTCATAGAACATTCTAAAAAACCTGATTACATTTTTAATGACCACTATATGTAAACAGTTAAATGATCACTGAATGAGCAAGTGTATCCATTTCAAAAACCAGACAGACAAAAAACAGGGAAACGCTGATGGCCATTCGGCCCCTCTGCATGTGTGTGTGACAAGTAGATTGAGGCCACCTGGAATTCAAATTGATTGTAGAGTAAAGCACAGAGCTAAATAAGCACAAAGTTAATGAAGAGTAACTTATAGTCCAGGCTTGGGATTGACATGACTTCCAGGAAGCGTGCAACCCAGACATTGAGCGTGCACTTGTAGAGTTTTCCACAAGGGGGCTCTTTTACTACCACACTCAAAGTTTCTCTGATGTTCCAGAGGTCTCATTCTTTTCTAATGAATGGCAAGGCAAAGAGATTAATGCCTTACCATTGCTCTATTCAGTAACTGACAACGATCCTTTCTTATCACTTGTTACTACCATTCTGATCGCTTGCATTTTTACTGGAGTATCAGTCTCAATATCATCTACCGTGGATCCCCCCCAGTGTCTGTTTTGATCATCTTACTAGTCAGACAAGCAATAGATAGAAGACGTTAGATGTGCATTTGAAATTTCCACACAGCCCGTCAAATGGAAGGTCATGATTACTTCTGTCAAAAAGGGACAACCTCAGATTACAATGGGATCTGGACCAGATGGGCCAATGGGCTGAGAAGTGGCAGATGGAGCTTAATTCAGATAAATGCGAGGTGCTGCATTTTGGGAAAGCAAATCTTAGCAGGGCTTATACACTTAATGGTAAGGTCCTAGGGAGTGTTGCTGAACAAAGAGACCTTGGAGTGTAGGTTCATAGCTCCTTGAAAGTGGAGTCGCAGGTAGATAGGATAGTGGAGACAGCATTTGTTATGCTTTCCTTTATTGGTCAGAATATTGAGTACAGGAGTTGGGAGGT
>NC_057742.1:18409212-18413440 GCF_004010195.1 Chiloscyllium plagiosum
TGCATGCAATTCTGGTCTCCTTCCTATCGGAAAGATGTTGTGAAACTTGAAAGGGTTCAGAAAAGATTTACAAGGATGTTGTCAGGGTTGGAGAATTTGAGCTATAGGGAGAGGTTGAACAGGCTGGAGCTGTTTTCCCTGGAGTATCGGAGGCTGAGGGGTGACCTTATAGAGGTTTATAAAAACATGAGGGGCATGGATAGGATAAATCGACAAAATCTTTTCCTTGAGGTGGGGGAGTCCAGAACTAGAGGCTATTGGTTTAGGATGAAAGGGGAAAGATATAAAAGAGACCTAAGGGGCAACTTTTTCACGCAGAGGGTGGTACGTGTATGGAATGAGCTGCCAGAGGAAGTGGTGGAGGCTGGTACAATTGTAACACTTAAGATGCATTTGGATGGATATATGAATAGGAAGGGTTTGGAGGGATATAGTCCGGGTGCTGGCAGGTGGGACTAGATTGGGTTGGGATATCTGGTCGGCGTGGACAAGTTATACTGAAAGGTCTGTTTCCGTGCTGTACATCTCTATGACTGTATGATCTATGACAGGCACAGATTGCAAGTTGGATATTCTGATCCAACAGATCCAGTCTAAACTCTAGACAGAGCAAGAGTGATTAACTGTTAAAATACTTGTTGTCTGTCAAAACAGCCAGGAATGGCTAAAGTAAGATATTACAGCATTGTGGCAGGCATTGCGTGAAGCCTACTTTTTTTTCCCCAAAAACAAGAGAGAGTATTAATTTATCTACTTCAAAAGGATAACAGCTATGGACACAGTCCCCTCTCCTGAGGCATTGAGAGAGGTGGCTAGAATGGGAAATCATTGGGTGAATTAGGTCTTGAAAGAAACTCACCCCCTGCTAAAATCGTGCATCTTCATGTTTAAATCAAAATGGAAAGATTCTGCTGCACATGGAATGGGCTGGAATTCAAACTAGATTCAACTGAGATAGTGTACCCTGCTAATTTCACTCTGATGTCTGGAAACTGTCCCTTCAACTAGAATATCCAGAATCTCTTCCAGTTTGAACTTTGACATTACTTTAGCCTCCAGAGTCCAATGCCCTCACAGCTCACCCTCCCCTCCCCTCTCTGGCATTTCACAATGTGAGACATTGGTAGAAAAAGAAATGGCAATGTGTAGATTTCAACATTGTCAACAGCAAGTCAAGTAGTTTGAAGGCAACCATAAATTACTTATAATGCAAAGTGCCACAATAACATGCAGAGAAAACACTAATTTAACCCATTGTCAAAGTTTCACAGCACTTTTTTAAGTTGTTCTTTCTTAAGTCTTCTTTTAAGGAGGAGAAGGTCCATATACAGAATTCGACCTAAAATGGCAGAGGCACAGATGAGGCCTCCATGGATGGCTCCAGCCAATCCATTCGAGAAAACATCCTGACCTGTAAGAAAGTGCACACAGATAAGAGAATGTCATTAACTGCAGCTCTGGAAACACTATAGAAATGAAATAAGCAGCACCTGAGAAACTGTCCGAGATCATTTGGGAATTTCTTCTTCTTGAAGATAAACAATGAAACAATGATGATTTTACTTGCGCCATGGTTATTTTGTTTGTTGATGTTTCAGGTTTGGTCACAAGGGACTTGTGTAAGCAAAGTCTAAGTAATGAGGATAGTTGTCAAAATCAAAATATAGTGACCCTTGACCTCTCTTGTTGTGGTGCATCTTTATGGGTCTGTGGTTATATTTCTGTATACATCATGAGAAGAAGAAGGACACAATAAATAACATGTTTCAGATCCACACCTCTTTTTTTATTGCCGAATGGAGTGTGTTGAAATGGAAGGCATTCCTGTGCCTCAAATCCAAACTTTAAGACTGGTCATCTGCAGTTCCTATTTTCAATTGGAGGGTCAGGCTGTTTGGAATTTGGTCAAGTGACCTGGGAAGAGCTGAGGAGGCTGTCAGTTCCTGAGATGGTCTGAGCTCAAAGCCTATCTTAGGGCTCCACCAACCAAAAATCAAAGGAAGGTACAGAACATTCCCTCAGCTCTCACACCTGTCACTCTTACCCACAAACGATTCCCTATCCATGCTATCCCATATCCCTCTGCCCATTTCAAGTCCACTCATACTCCCTACTCCATGATATGGTCCTTTACTCACTCCTAGAGCTCTCAGACCCCTCCATTCCTCCCATGCCGACTTAGTCCTTAACTTTCACATAATACCCTTTTCCCTTCACTGACCATATCAATACACCTAGGACCCAGCATTACACAGGCAGACAGGAAAACAAAGTATCCTGCTTTAATTCAGATAATGCAACTCTATTGAGAAAAGCATTTTCATTCATAGAAACACATTTGATTTGTGTTAGCTATTTTGACACTGCTTGAAAATGTTGACACTTCTTAACACTCCAGGAACTTTACAATTTCATTGGGAGCAGCTAATTATTTCAATGGCCAATCACTTCCATAAACTGCACGTGTGTGAACCACAGCCCACTTCCAATCACTCCCCTCCAAAAATGGGAAATGCTCTCTTCAGCAGTGGGACTAAGGATTTTGGATCTCTTGCACTATTTTTGTCACAGCAGAGAAGATGTTTATTGTGCCAAAAGTTTTAAGCCTGAGTGTTAGTTGGGCCTGAGGAATTTGCCAACTCAGAAATGTGTAGAAGTTATGTAAGTGTGTAATACTGCTAATAACTTTGTAAATTATTAATAGATGAACCTTTATACTTTTGAGTAACAACTCCTTAGGCATAGTCGTGGTATTATAAGGGTTTAAATCTGATTGTTTGATATCTAATGAGACACAAAATGCATCATCATAGAAAGTGCTGCAATGCAATGATCTTACTCTGTTTTGCAGACTTGTGGCAAGATGAAGCCACAGTGAGATGCTTCTTAAATAAAGTTAATGTTTTCTCTGTTTGATTGATCTCTTCATTAGCAGCACAATGAGAACAATAATATTATAATTGATGCTTTGGTCTTTATCTAATAAGTAAGCCAGGAAGAAATGTGTATTACCTTCCGGTCAAAAATCAATTAAATTAGCAATCTGATGAAATTGGTTTCTTTTATGTTGAAGAGCATGTATGTTGAAAGGTCCCAAAACTTGGAGCAGAGCTGAGACTGACGAGAAATAATTTGCAAATAATATATGTGAAATTATGCTTCACTTTCTCTTGCCAGGAGCAGCTAGTTATGGCCAAGTATTGCTTGTGTCAGGCAGATAGTACAAAAAGAAGAAATGTAAACATTAGAACAGAGAGTGGTAATCCCATCTTGAACTGAAGTTTATCCAATCCACATCCTCAGACAGTTTTCAGCGATCTCAAGGTTGAGGTGCAGCCAGTTCATATTTTCCTTCTTATTGTTCATTATACTTTGATTGTTTTTCAAAAGCAGATCTAATACAGAGGAATTTGTGATGATCGAGGCATGAAGATAAACTTCCACTTATCAGAGGTCAGACTAGATATTTATTCTCTACTGGAGTGGTGAGATAGGACAGGGACTCTCAGAGTAAATCAAATCAAAACAATCAAGAGAAATATAGGAGAAAGGATCAATAAAGAGTGAGGAGGAGAAATGTAAAGCGAAAGATTATATTTGGTTGCACCCGCTTTCATTATGTGTCTGTATCAGAAAAAAGGCTGGGATATATCTCTGCGTCACAGCAAAACACTCAATGGCTCCACATTTTATAGAAGTGGTCCTGGTGGAGCACATATTCTGGTTCAGTCACCCTCTGGATTGAGAACATTGGGTGAGTGTGTATTTCTCTTTGAAATCACGATACTCATTGTGACAATGAGACTGTTATTAAGATGGTCACAACTGTCTCTCTGTGCCATGCTGGGCATTCATGATGTATGCTGTAATATCCTCACCCAGATGTTACAGACTAAGGTAATCCCAAATATAAACTCATGATCCCTAACAAAATTCTCAATACTCAACACATTCTAGATGTCAATATGGAGTGAGTTGCAGATACAAGCTTTTAAATGTGCTTCCTTCTCTGTAGGTGATGAGATGGGGAAATAATAGTTACCTCCCTGTCCTTGCTCTGATCCCCACCCCCAAAAGCATTCTGCCCACAGGCCCATCCTGCTAGAAGAACAATAAAAGACTTGCCTTCCCATTGCTAGATCCCCTGAGGAGTATCCCTCAACTCATAGACTTTAGTTTTTTTTGCTGTTCTCTCATTGATACATTTTAGAGTCAGAGTCATAGAGAT
>NC_057742.1:18413546-18414618 GCF_004010195.1 Chiloscyllium plagiosum
CCACCTCTGCATGAAAAAGTTGCCCCTTAGGTCTCTTTTATATTTTTCCTCTCTCACCCTAAACCTATGCCCTCTAGTTCTGGACTCCCCGACCCCAGGGAAAAGACTTGGTCTACTTATCCTATCCATGCCCCTCATAATTTTGTAAACCTCTATAAGGTCACCCCTCAGCCTCCAACGCTCCAGGGAAAACAGCCATAGCCTGTTCGGCCTCTCCCTGTAACTCAGATCCTCCAACCCTGACAACATCCTTGTAAATCTTTTCTGAACCCTTTCAAGTTTCACAACATCTTTCCGATAGGTAGGAGACCAGAATTGCACGCAATATTCCAACAGTGGCCTAACCAAAATTGGAGGTGTAGTGGACAGTGAAGAAGTTAACATCAAATTACAACAGGATCTTATCAGATGGGCAGCCGCAACATGACCTCCCAACTCCTGTACTCAATACTTTGACCAATAAAGGAAACGCCTTCTTCACTATCCTATCTACCTGCGACTCCACTTTCAAGGAGCTATGAACCTGCACTCCAAGGTCTCTTTGTTCAGCAACACTCCCTAGGACCTTACCATTAAGTGTATAAGTCCTGCTTTCCCAAAATGCAGCACCCTCATTGATCTGAATTAAACTCCATCTGCCACTTCTCGGCCCATTGGCCCATCTGATAAGATCCTGTTGTAATTTGATGTTAACTTCTTCACTGTCCACTACATCTCCAATTTTGGTGTCATCTGCCAACTTACTATCTGTACCCCTTATGCTCGCATCCAAATAATTTATGTAAATGACAAAAAGTAAAGGATCCAGCACCGATCCTTGTGGCACTCCACTGGTCACAGGTCTGCAGTCTGAAAAACAACCCTCCACCACCACCCTCTGTCTTCTACCTTTGAGCCAGTTCTGTATCCAAATGGCTAGTTCTCCCTGTATTCCATGAGATCTAACCTTGCAAACTAGTCTTCCCATGGGGAACATTGTCGAACTCCTTACTGAAGTCCATATAGATCACAGCTACCGCTCTGCCCTCATCAATCCTCTTTGTTACTTCTTCAAAAAACTCAATCAAGTTTG
>NC_057742.1:18417034-18421038 GCF_004010195.1 Chiloscyllium plagiosum
TCATTGGTTCCAATGTGGACAATGACCTCTTGCTGGCCCCCCTTCCCTGTGAGAACATTCTGCACCATCTCCGTGACATCCTTGATCCTGGCACCAGGGAAACAACACACCATTCTGCTTTTTCTCTGCTGGCCACAGAAACGTCTGTCTGTACCTCGGACTACAGAATCCCCTAACACAATTGATCTCTTGGAAGCTGACGTACCCCTCATTGCATTAGAGCCAGTCTCAATACCAGAAACTTGGCTGTTTGTGCTACGTTCCCCTGAAAATCCATCATCCCCTACATTTTCCAAAACAGCATACCTGCTCTAGCTGTCTACCTCTCTTACCCTTCCTGGAGTTAACCCATCTATGTGACTGTATCTGAGACTTTCCTCCCTTTCTATAACTGCCATCCATCACATACTATTGCTGTTGCAAATTTCTCATCACTTCTATCTGTCTCTCGAACCGATCCACTCGATCTGATAATTAACCCATCTATGTGACTGTATCTGAGACTTTCCTCCCTTTCTATAACTGCCATCCATCACATATTATTGCTGTTGCAAATTTCTCATCACTTCTATCTGTCTCTCGAACCGATCCACTCGATCTGATAAGATTCGCATCCAACAGCATTTGTGGCAGATAAAATCCGCAGTAACCCTTTAACTCTCTTTAAACTCCCACATCTGACAAGAAGTACATATCACTGCAAAGGCTATTTTTGCTCCTTCACAATGTACAGACCCAGAAAATAACACCATCTTATTCTTCTACAAACACTGCCCCAGGTTAAATTAATAGCTATGGCTTATATTTTAAGTTTAATCAAGAGACTTATCTCTAAAAACATAATCAAGAAAGAATCCACTGTACCCACTAGTGCAGCCTTTCTCTTGGACAGACTTAAAACAACAATTAACTTATCTGATTCTGTGCTGTGAACTTCGCCCACCAGTTCCTCCAAGATTAGTTGTGAATTTCACTGTTTGTTAATTTTCCCAGATGCACTCCGATGTCCAGCGATACACGAATTCAAACATAAAATAAGATGTGTTCTAGCTACATTTTTTAACAATATGATGAAAACACTAATTACAGGATTTTAGTCGACAAGTTGTGAAAACTTTTGCTTGCTCAGCGGCACATGAATGAATAGAAATACATCGTATGAAAAGAAAATCTTTGTAGACTTTAGTACCCAGAACCCAGAGGCTTCTGATTGGATGACAGTCAGTGGTGAGGCCTGTAATCGAGTGAAGTACTTAGCCTTGCTCACCTATCAGCTCACAGTGAGCTGATTGGTGATTGGGTGATCCAGTGAGGTTTCTCCCTGAGGGAGGGAGACACTATTTTTCATTGCTACCTAACACACTCACCCCAACACTTTAAAAATAAATGGATTATTTTAAATCAAAGTTTACCCAAGATTACAATGCAAAAAAAATCGTAATGCTCCAAGGGACAGCCTCAGAACAGAATTATTTTCTGAGTATCATTAAACAAAATGACAGCTTTGTAGGCTTGTAGCCTGCAATCACTAGCTTTATTTTGTAATTTATGTATTCTCATTTCATTTATGCTTTGGTTTTGATTTTAAGAGAACTGATATTAAATATATACTGAATCATTTAAAATGCTACTTGCCTGATTAGAAATTAAGTGTGATTATGGTTTGATTAAGTCAGCACTAAATCAATCACATAATAAATCATACTAATATTAACTGTTGACTTTTTCCCAAGGTGGTTTCTTACTGAGCATGCTCACAGGTTATGTTAACAATGGCTGACTGAGCTATGGTTTCCTCGAGATTCCCTGTTGCAGGAAATAGTTCTAAAAATGGAACTGTTCACTATATGGATCCTGATTATCCTTGAACTACAATCCAGGACAGTGAATAACCTTGGATATAATATGGTCAACTATATGGAAGGGAAAAAAACCCCCAAAGAACTGCAGATGCTGGAAATCAGAATCAAAATTGGAAAAACTGATCAGGTCTGGCAGCATCTGTGGAGAGAAAGCAGAGTTAACATTTCCGGTCCGGTGACCCTTCTTCAGAAAGGAGGGCAATTTTGATTGATGAACAGTATAACCTAATTGACAGCATGCCAGAGCCACATTATCAAGAATGTGTTACGTGAAGACAGGTTAAATTAATAGCTATGGACAAGGCCTCAAAAGGCTGAAATGATGGCCAGAAATTAGACTTGAAGGGACACAGCCTCGAGGGTTTGCTGGTGCAGCCATAGTGATCTATTCAAATATCACAGACTATAGATCATAGGATATTAATAGAGTGGACTGACCAAAGAGTCCAGCCCTATTTAAGGTTACTTGGAAATCTAGTGACATTATGTAATACAATTGTTGTCTCAACACATTACTTCACATTGACACAAAAATAATTGCTGAAAAAGCTCAGCTGGTCTGGCAGCATATGTGAAGAGAAATCGGACTTAACATTTCGGGTTGAGTGACCCTTCCTCAGAAGGACTTCAGTTCTTACTTCATATTGAGTTACTCATTTTTGTCACATGTAGAGTGTGGTTCTGAACCTATGGGAGAGTCCACAAGGCATGCTCACATTCCACAGAGGCATTATGGTTAGTTAGCCCATCAGGTCCATCAGTTCTTTAGCTTGGCATCACTTCAACAAAAGGCTCAATGAACTGCTTACCTGTTAGATAGAGGTTCTTCACGGGAGTTTTTGCTCTGACGGTGGCAATGACTTCAGGGGTGAACCGGGTGAGATTCTGGTCTGTGCCATACATCTCTCCACGAGGAGCAGCAAGGTAGTATTGGTTAGTGAGCGGGGTGGCAACTTCAACGTACTCAACCTGAAATTTTCACATTTACAGTTCACAGTTACCTCTCAAAATACTATTGACATGACAGTGTTGGTTTTCTGATATTGTTGGGCAGTACTGTCAAATTGCAGCTGGTCGGTAGTTTTCTTGAAAGAGACACTCTCATTTGGGTAATTATCTGAGAAGGGATATTTTGGTTGTCTTCTAAGACCATTTACTAAAACATGTGAATTTTGATTTTAATGTTGTTGGATTCCTTTATTATTTTAGTGTAAGATAGAATTGGTTGAGATGTGAAATAAGTGGCCATTCTAATCCCTTTAGCTCTACATTGCTAACTTGCATACTTGTTTCAGACAATTGGATTAATCAATTCTTCAAAGTAAATATTTATCATGTAAGTTCATGTGTTTGGTGATACCTTATCTTTGAGCTGAGGGAATATATCGGACGCCCAGTTTATTAGCTGTCTGGCAATAGCCATCTTCAAATTCTCATAATCTACTCCTCTGTTCTTTACTTTTGTGTCCTTCCATTCCTCGAACCACTCATAACGGGCCATGGTCAGAATGGTCATACAGGAATTTCCTGACAATCAAAAACAACAATATGTATTTATATAGCACCTTTTATGAAATGAAATGATGAATGGCTCTTCACAAGAGTGCAATAAAGCAACGCATGACACTGAGTCACATTAGGAGATAATGACTGAGATAATAAAGACCTGCATTAAAGAGATACGTTTTAAAGGGTTTTAAATGGGAAAATGGACAAAAGGTGTAGAAATGTACTCAAGAAGTTTGAGCCCAGTAATTGAATCTGTAGCCATGAATAGTGGTGTGATTGGGGTAGATAGATCAAGGGGTAAGACAATGGAGGAACATATAGCAAGGGTGAGAATTTTAAAATCAAGATGTTGCTTCATTGGGAGACAGAGGTCAGTGAACACAGGTGATGAGGAAACAAGATCTGTTGTAAGTGAAGTCATCAACGATGAAGTTTTGAATGCGTTCAGGTTTCTGTGTAAAATTATTCTGTGATCTGCTTTCTGCTGCAGATGATTTAGTCATGATAATTTAAAAGAAAGTTTGCTTCAGCTTTTCAACTGATGACATTTGCTGTTATAGATTGGTAGGAGAAAGTGAGGACTGCAGATGTTGGAGATCAGAGCTTTAAAATGTGTTGCTGGAAAAGCACAGC
>NC_057742.1:18421950-18448110 GCF_004010195.1 Chiloscyllium plagiosum
GGTTTATAGTAAACGTCCGTGTTGAGTCAGTCGTCCGAGATAGAAATGGAGAGGTCTAGGAAGGGGAGGGAGGAGTCTGAGATGGTCCAGGTAAATTTGAGGTCGGGGTGGAGGGTTTTAGTAAAGTGGATGAACTGTTCAACCTCCTCTTGGGAGCACGAGGTAGCGCCTATACAGTCATCGATGTAGCGGAGGAAAAGGTGGGGGGTGGTGCCAGAGTAGCAGCGGAAGATGGACTGTTATAGATTGGTGGCACAGGAGTTATAAAAGGTCAAAGAATGAAGACATTTTCATCCTTGCATACTCCAGTAAGATTGTCTGAATAAAACATGGTTTATTTAAAGAGGTAATAACTTTTCTCTTTTGCACAGACAACGAGCAATAGTATTTTGATTGGATTTTTAAAATAATTCAATCGATTTTAATATTATTGTGACCTCTTCTTCATTCTAAGTCCTTCCCTCTTCAGCTAGTCTTCAACCAGTGACAGTAAATTAATTACTCCACCATTCTACAGTTGCTTTCAATTACTGGCAGTGTTCTAATACTCCCATCTATGCAGTGGAAACAGTCCCCACCTTTAAAAGTGTGGTTTCAAGTTATCCTTATGCACCTAGATTATAAGAAATGGGAACAGGAGTAGGCTATTTGACCCATCGTGTCTACTCGAGCAGTCAATAGGATCATGGCTGATCCAACACTCCTCACGTCCACTTTTGTATTCTTGTTTCATAAGTCTCGATTCCCAGATTGATCAAGAATCAATCTACCTTAATCTTAAATATACACAGGGACTTTGCCCCCACAGCTCCATGTGGTCAGGAGTTCCAAAGACTCTCAATCCTCCGAGAAGAAATTCCACTTCATCTCAGTCTGTGTGCTTCATCATGAGGTATTAAAATACAACAATAAGTACAACTAAGGGACATCATTCATTCAATCTCACTTTCTTTTCTATAGAAAAAACCTATCAACCACATGCCCCATGTATCATTCCAAGGATTTAAACTCTGCTTATCCTATCAACAAGATGTTTCTGGGTTGTAATCATTTTGCATGAAGAAATGGTTCCTAACATCAGTCCTGAACATGGCTTCAATCATTTATACCTTCGACCCCCTTTTCCTGCAAGTGTGTTTAACTTGAAACATTACAATCATTAATTTGCTTTGTTTCATTGAAGTGAATTAAATTCATGTTTAATAGCAAGATGGAGATACTTTGACTGCTGCACAATCACCTCCCCATCCACCCCCAAGAAAAGCATTTGTGACAATGCCATTGAATGTGAAAATATGGGATGGTTTAACTTAAAATAAGCTCTTCTCTTAACAAAGGGGTAAAGATGTAATGTTCAATTGACCTTTGTTTGATTAGGCGAGCCTGTTTACTATTGATGCTCACTTGATTGGCTAAGTCTGGGTGTGAACTCAGAGAAAAGTGAAGATAGCTGGTAACAAGTTGCTAGAAGCAGGAAAGAGCAGAGCTTTTAAATCAAAGTGAACACATATATAACCTGGTGTGTCATCTATAGAGACTGCCAAGGCATAAAACACAACAGAATGTTTTATAGCAAAATCAGACTGGTAATTTTTTGGGAGAGGATACACAACCAGCATGTCTGAAGGATACACCCTGAGCTGTATTCTTCTGAATTTAATACATTACAATAATTATTATTAATTTGTCATTGCAGGTGATAAAGGTGCTATTTATAATTACATACAAAATAATTTTGGTAATTCATACATACATTTTAATGCATGCTTCACTTATTTTAACATTATCCAAGCAGTTCCTGTGGCCATATACTTGAACTATCATTACCTTCCTTGTATTCTTGTCAAACTCTGAAAGGTTGCATGTGTCCTGTTCAAACCTCTATTCTGCTTTTCCAAATGATGCATGAAAAGTAACATAATTAAGTGCTCTTGGTGGAGTCATTATGCCACTAAGTCATACAGACCGGTAGGTCCCAGGTTTGAGCCCACGTTGTTGCTAAACTAGCTGATAGTGCGGCATGGTGGCTTAGTGGTTAGTACTGCTGCCTCACAGCATCAGAGTCCTAGGTTCGATTCTATCCTTGGGAGACTGTCTGTGGTGTTTGCACATTCTCCCCCCGTCTGTGGGTTTCCTCCGGGTGCTCTGGTTTCTTCCCACAGTTCAAAGGTGTGCAGCTTAGGTGAATTGGCCATGCTAAATTGCCCATAGTCTTAGATGCATTAGTCAGAGTGGAAGTGGGTCTGTGTGGGTTACTCTTCGGAGGGTCGGCATGGACTGGTTGGGCCGAAGGGCCTGTTTCCACACTGTAGGGAATCTAATCAATGCACCAGAGGATTACTAGTATGAGCCTCAGAGTTAATGAACCAGGGAAATAATAAGGCACCATTCCTGTTATTGACTTCAATCTGGGACCAGCTACTGCTGGTGGATACGATGTCATCTCTAAGTAACTACGTATAAATGCAAGTAATAGTCACTTGAGTGAGATCCCAGAGAGCAACTATAGCCTGCAGCAATACTGGTACATCAAGAGAGCATTGCATACTATTTAGATCCTTTGCTAATTAAATTAGCTGCTGGCAGTTTTTTTTGATAATTAACTAACTAACTATGCCTCACTAATTCTAATCTCTAGATTAAGGCTTTGCTGACGCGTTATACAGGGGAGCACCAGTGGTTCTGTGCCCATACAGACATTCTAAGCATGTAAGAAAAAAAACCCAAAAAGTTGGGAAACAAGTATATTAATATTCGATGGCTACGCGAAAACACTGCACCATGAAAAAACTTAGAATCTGATTCATATTGTATCCAATAAGACAATAGCACATACCACGAAAGTTGTTTCAGTTGTTCTGGTGAATAGACTTATGGTGTTACCTGGATAGCGTTCTTTCCAGGTGAAATCTTTGGCTGATGGGAAGGTAACAAATAACATTGGAATTGTTTCTGTAAATTCCTCTCTGGTTGCAGAAACGGTGTAGTTCATTCTGAAACAAAAGTTATAGGAAAGAGTTCTTCTCTCCAAATTCCTTTTCCACCTTTTTGAATGGCTCGAAGGAGAAGCTTAATAGAATATGCAATGTTATGTTTACAAAACTGACAGGTAGAAGTCTAATATAAGTCCCCATTTTCTCTTTAATTAAATTAAATTTAATAAACACAACATTCCTGCTATAAACCAGGCATTCACCTTTTCCTCCTTTGAATTGCTTTACTACAGGGAGCTCACCTTCAACCAACACTGTGAGTTGTCCTATACACCATAGATTATAACAGTTCAAGTAGACAGCTCACCACATGGGATGGGCAATAAATGCTAATCTAGCCAGTGATGTCCACAGCATTTGAAAGAATTAAAAAAAGTCATTATATAACAGTTTAATTGCAAAGAAGCTATAAGGGAAATAGCCAATTGTTAATTAACTATTAATTGATTTGGCTGCAGCTGGGGTAAAGATATTGCGTTGTGTCACACTGATTAAAAGCTTTCCTCTTGCAACCTATTTATCCTGAAGCATTTTCGCTGCAACTGACAAATAACAATGAAGAGGTGAATTAATAATGAGCGCAGTTCTGTAAGTTTGTTTTATGCAAATTATTGTTGCTGCTTTCAATATAAAGAAAAATCAGTAAAATGCATGGGTGGCATGGTGGCTCAGTGGTTAGCACTGCTGCCTCACAGTACCAGGGTTCCAGGTTTGATTCTAGCCTTGAGTGACTGTGTGGAGTTTGCACATTCTCCCTGTGTCTGTGTAGGTTTCCTCCCACAGTCCAAAGACGTGCAGGTCAGGTGAATTGGCTGTGCTAAATTGCCTATAGTGCTCGGTGCATTAGTCAGAGGGAAATGGGTCTGGGTGGGTTACTGTTTGGAGGGTTGGGTTGGGCTGCAGGGCCTGTTTCCACACTGTAGGGAATCTATGTACCCACTGATTTTGTTAACTTCATTCTATTGTGCTGCCGTTTGGCTGATTATATCTTGCACCTTGCCAAGGTCATGATCTATTAAACTATATCTAGCTTATGATTGTGTTTGAGAATATATTGTGCTTTTGTTCACTGGAATTAGCCTGAATGTGTATTGGGTCTAAATTGGAATGACATCCTCACTTCCTCTGCAAAGTGCTGTAAAGCTCTTGGTTGCGCACATTACAATTTTATTGCCTAGGTCCACTTCTTTCCCAGATATCAAACAGCACCTTCCATTAAATTCCATTGAATATCTACAATGTAATATGATGCAAAGTGAACAGAAATCTGACTGATTCTGAACTGCCCTCTGAAATGCCCGACAAGCCTTTCAGTACGAGGGCAATTAGGGATTAGTTGGCAAACAGCTTGGTCAACCTCACTCATATCCTGCAACAGAATAAAAAAAATTGAAACAGTATCCTAAAAAAGGTGGGTTTTAAAAAAATTGATTTATAGGATGATAGCGTTGCTGGCTAGGCCAGCATTTATTGCCCATCACGAATTGCCCAGAGGGCAGCTAAGAGTTAACCACATTGTCTGGAGTCACATGTAGGCCAGACCAGATAAGGATGGTAGTTTCCTTCCCTAAAGGACATGAGTTTTACCAAAAATCAACAATGGATTCTTGGTCACCATTAGAATGTTAATTCAAGATGTTTATTAAATTCAAATTCCACCATATGCCTTGACAGGATTCAAACCCAGGTCCCCAGAACATTACCTGGGTCTTTGCATTAACAGTGATAATACAGTCAGGCTATCGCTTCTTCAATGTTTTGTGGAGAACAGGATAAAAGAATCAGTCTGATTAAAATAGCTGGAAAAAACAAGCTGGAATGCAAATATTTTAGTGGATTGAAGTAGGATGTAACTTGATGCAATGGATTTGAAGAATATTGTTTCAAACCGGGAATTAGCTTCACCAATGGCACAGGCAAATGAGGATAGAATCCTCTCTCTCATGGTTGTAAAGATTTTGAGTGAAAGAAGTTAGTGCAAACCATAATCAGTTTGTAATGGGAGTGCATCCTCACACATAACATTTTATTTTGAAAGACTCCAAGGCTGCATTGCATGGGCAGAGAAACTGAAAAAGATGAGAGTTTTAAAAAATGTTTTCTTTCACTAAATTTGAGGATTGCTGACAAGGTCAGTATTTGTCATCCCTCTCTAATTACACTTGTCGTGAATGGTTTGTTCAGATCTTTCAGAGAGCAATTGTGAGTCAATGACATTGCCATAGTTCAAGAGTCACATGTAGGACAGACCAGGTAAGGATGGCAGATTTCCCTCTCTGAGGGACATTCATGAACCAGATGAGATTTTACATCAACTGATGATAATTTCCATGGTACTTTTACTGAAACCAGCTTTGATATCAAGATTTATTAGCAGAATTTAAATAGCATCTGTTGCTGTGGTGGGATATAAATCTGTATCCCCAGACATTTAGCCTGGGCCTCTGGCAGTGTATTCATGTGGGACATGTCCAGATCCCATGTAACCAGTACAATCAAGAAGCACCTGAAAAGAAGCAGCACCCACAATGCTGTTACAGCAGGGGCTTCAATCACTGTAATTTAACCTTTGGAAATGTGCTTCAACAATCCATTCAAGGTTAAAACTCACAACGCCCAGTTATATAAACTCTGTGTTCTATGATCCTGCCCCACTCGCTACCTGATGAAGGAACAGAGCTCTGAAAGCTTGTACTTCCAAATAAACCTGTTGGACTATAATCTGGTGTTGTGTGATTTTTAACTTTGTCCACCCCAGTCCAACACCAGCATCTCCACATTATCGAATCCATTCAAGGATTATGTTCATGACAAATAGAACAGGTGGATTATTGGAGGAGAAAAAAATAGTCTTCACAAAGTCTGAAATTATCATCCAATCATGGTCTAATATTAATGCATCAGGTCAATGCAGAGTATCCAATAGAATAGATGGAAAAGAGGATATGTTGGTGAGGATGACCCTGAAACTGAAAGCATCAAATTCAGAGGGAGAGACTTAATGTTGCTGTGGCCAATGTGACTCCGAATGAATTTGATTAACCCTTTCCATTAGACACCAAAGACAAATCAATTGAATGGCTTTTAAAAAGTTTTGAACATGAGTAAAGGTATGTCCACAGAATCAATTCTTGTGTTAAAATGATAACCATCAACGCCAGCAATTCACATTTTATACTCAACATAGAAGTTGACCCCATTTTCTGGAATGATATTTAAAGCCTTCAGAGGTTGACTTATATGCTACTATCTACAGTAGCAAAAGTATATTCCAGCTCCCATCACTGTCATCCCTCACCACAAGCAGCATTTAATTGTTGGAATTGACACTGAGATGGCCTGCAATAACTTACAGCTCATCCAGATTGTTGTGTAGATAAATCCAATAGTTGGTTGCCTTCAGTCCTAAGTCTTCTGTTGCGCCTCTGAGACCAACAAAGACAAGGAATGATCCCATGCTATGCTGGACCATGTCAAGCTGGGATTGAATGGCTGCAAGAGAAAAGATACCGCTTAGCATGATTACTGCTGTGTTCTACTGCATGACAAACCATACACACACTTCATATTCATAGAATCCTACAGTGTGGAAACACGCCATTTGGCCCAATAGGTTCACACTGACCCTCCGAGGAGTATCCCATCCACACCCATTCCCCTAACCCTATTACTCTACATTTTCCCCTGACTAATGCACCTAGCCTACACATTCCTGAGCACTCTGGACAATTTAGCATGGCCAATTCACCTAACCTGTGCATCTTTGGAATATGGGAAGAAACCGGAGCACCCAAAGAAAACCCATGCAGACACGGAGAGAATGTGCAAACTCCACACAGTGAGTCACTCAAGGCTGGAATCAAACTGGGTCCCTGGCGCTGTGAGGCAGCAGTGCTAACCACTGAGCCAACATACTGCCTATGAATGGGAGGAATGCTACCATATAAACATTTAGGTAACCTTGTAATCTCTCTTATGCCTTCGGTGATATTAGTAACATTCAGGAAAGTAAGGCCAGGTGGCCAGTAAACGGTGGAGGAGTGTCTTTGTTAGTTAGTAATGAAATTAGTAAAATGGAAAGGGATGGCCTAAGTTCAGGAAACCAGAAGGTAAACGGTTGGGTCAAGATGAGAAATGATATAGACAAGAAATTAAAGATGGTGGTGTGGAGCATAAAGGAAGAAATAATAGAAGATTGTCAGAAATACCTGATGAAAATCATGAGAGATTTTAATCTATACATTAATTGTAAAAGTTTGTTGGGAAAACATAGCTGAGGAGAAGAATTCATCGAATGTATTTGGGATCGTTTGTTGGAACAACATGTTCTGGGGATAACCTACTTCTGCTCCTTGTTCAGATGTTTGTGGCAAAGACTTGTTATTGGTAACGCCATTTGTTGGTTTTCAAATGGCAGAGAAACATGAATATTGTTCTATCACTTGTTTGGAAATCTCACATACTGGAGATCACAATATATTGATTAACCACAGGAAGCAAGCTCCTGAAGTTGTGTAATTAGAAAAGCAGACATCTTCTCACCAGGTTTTGCTTGAATTTCTTTTGGTAAAAGGTGTTCATAAGTGTTGAATATTCCAGCATCAGAGATCACTGAAGTGGCATATATACATTCTTCTTCCTGTCCTTTTGTTACAGCTACTCCTACAGGGAGAAATACTTATAGTGAAGACATTTCAAATGCAGTAAACTATGTCATAAAAATGATTGGAACAAATATTGTTTTCATGAAGTGAATTAACACCTCATTGAGAAGCAGAATACATTGTTCTGTTGAAAGCTGTTCCACAGAAGGTGAGTTGACCAATGAATAGCCTTTGGTGATTGATGAAAGCTAGAATGGCCTACCTTTCTGACTAAGAGGTGGCACAGGATAGAAACTGAAGATTAACCAAAGTAAGGTACTGTGAATTTAAACTCACCAATGGCTTTCCCATCCTTGTTTATCAATATCCGTTGAACAGGAGCACGCACTAGAACAGCACCACCTGACCTCTGTATGACCGGGATAATATGGAAGGCGATCTCGCTGGCCCCGCCTATTGGATACCATGCTCCACGTCTATAGTGATGTACCAGTAATGCATTCATTACAAAGCTGGTGTCTTTGGGAGCAACACCTGATGAGGCAAATCATTTTTTAAAAAATTTCCAAATGCATTGTAACCACTGTACTAATCTTTTCAGAGTCATCACAAAGTATAAGAAAACTATAATATTTACTACAAATGTAGAATGTATACAGTCATACAGTTATTTTCATGTTTCTGTGATCAACACTATAATAATTACCTTGCATGCATGTGTTAAATTGTGCACACTTTCAATTTTATGAACATCGCGCCGTATCAGAGCTCTGTAACGTTCATCTCCAACAAAAGATAACCTAATTTACTTCCTTTGTCATTCAGTATGATAATCACCTTGAAAATCCTGTATTCACCAGACTGAACTGAACTAGCCATATAAAGGCTAAAAGAGCAGGTAAGAGTCTGGGAGTCTGCAGTGAGTAACTCATCTCCTGACTCTCGATAATGCACAAGTTAGGAGTGTGATATACTGCGATGATGCTGCTCTGTTAACAAAGTTATGTTGTCCTTGGTTTTATCAAAAGGGGTTGTAAAGGCAGAAGTTCCAATATGCCTGGAAATATTCTACTTGAGAAGGCTTTTAAGTCATTCTTTTAAAACATTTGCACAATGACAGGGGAGAGGCCAGTTCTCTCAGTTCAGGGTTTATTTTGATTTGGTTTTAGCAAGCAGTCTGTTTGCAGCTGCTGGTCTTAGCTGGATTCAACTGAGCTTTTCTGGCTGACTGTCTCTCTGACTTCGCTCCTGTAAGAACTTGTGTTTGATTTTACCTTTTTTGCCAAGGGTGTGTTTATAGGGATGTTGCGAGTTTTTGGAACATCATCATTAAGTTGTGATCGAGTCGATTGGGTTTTCAGATAAGTTATGTTATTCTAAACTTGGTTCTCTTTTGTTCGTGTTTCATTTAGTAGTCTGTAAATTAATTCTGTTATGTTTAAAACTGAGTGGTTGGGCCAGCTATGTCAACTCCTGGAATACACCTGCCTCAAAAAAACTCGAAAAGTTAGGGTCTGAACTGCCTTCTTGAAATGTTTTGAGGGGGCCTGGCATGGTCCATAACAATACTGCCTGCTTGCTTATGGCTGTGTCAACAATACTCAAACTGCATGACACTGTCCAGGCAAAGAAGTCCACTTGACCAGCATCCCACCCAACACATGCAGCTCTGGTGGCATGTGGCTATAGTGGAGATCATCTACAAAATTTACTGAAGCAACTCCCTCAGGTTCCTTCAACAATGCCCTCACAACCTTACAGTTTGAAGGACAAACACAGAGTGCATTTGACGACTGGCAGCTGTGAGTTCCACTCCAGTCACTCTACATAAAAACATATTACAGGAACAGGTTGCTTGGGCAAAAGTTTTGAAACTTCCAATGAACAGCCTAACAAGAGTACCTTCAGCACGTAGCCTGCAGTAATTCAAGAAGTTGTCTCACTGCAATCTTCCCCAGGCAAATAGAAAGAGGCAATAAAGAGGTTTTGTCAATGTTCAGGAATGTAACATTCTGCAGGTACAGTAAACAGGTACAGTGGAAATAAATGTTTAAGGTGATAACGGGCAGAGATTCAAGTGAGCTGCTGTATCTTGGGCGATGTTGAACATCTTGTGTATGTCATTTTCGAATTAGGCATAATGATCAGGAAGAAACTGATAAGAAAATAAATATTTGGTCAATGATAGGATAAGGTAGGATATTTTCGATAGTGTTCGCACTGTCAAATCCAACTGAAATGATGCTGAGTTCATTGGTATTCCTCAATGGCTGACACACACACACACACACACACGTATCTGTAACACATAGATTGATTAATATATCATAAACACAAGGGCTTTATCTTTATTCACCTGTTAGTGTGGGAGAGAAGGATAACAAGGCAAGTAAAAGATTCCTCTTACCAGTAAACATGTAACAAAAGACTGCTCGGAGATCCTGGTTATCTGTTAGTTCACTAACCACTTTTGTAAGGCTAGTGCTTGCAACCTTAAATATCGTAGAAATCCAATGAACAATGCCTGTCCTGACGAGAAATTTGGCTATGGGAAAGGGGATCATCTTGAGTACAGCCATCAGAGGTACTTGTTTTGAAACTTGCTGTAAAATGGAACAGAGATAACAAAATTCTTGCCATTTAGCATTCTGTAAGGTGACTTCCAAAGTATATTTCAATTATTTAGAAAAAAAACTCCCCATGAAGAATATTTACCAAAGGAATTTACAACTGCAATACCCACAGTGTTCTTAAGTCAGGTTACCTTTCACTACAAATGTGAACAAAACAGGAAACAAACATATTTCTCCATCATGTATCATTGTTATATTTCAGGTCTGTGCAGAGTTGTCTCAGGTCTCAAGAGAGCAGTCAAGAGGTCAACATACTTTTAAATGTGAAATCTAACATTACCTGATTTGAACGCATTCACTGTGTTTCAATACAAAGATTGAAGGAGAGCTAGGTTTGCCAGATTCCTTGTTCCAGCTATGTTCAGGCAATTGAAGAAACATCGACTGAGAAAAAGTCATTAAAAGGGAAATAGTAATGCTGTTGTTTGTCTTTTCCCATTGCTCATTATCTGAAGGCATTGAGTTTTATGATTTTTAACTATATCAGGATTTGCATCGTCAATTTTGTTTTTAATATCAGCAGTTAACACAGACTTCCAATTTTAAAATAAGTTATCAGCCAGTACTCCAAAACATTCAAACAAGGTCAAAGCATACTGTGCTGATTTAAAAATGATTAAGCAAGAACAAATCTCTTATCGACAGTCAGATAGGACAATGTGCAGTAATTACTTTAACATGTGCAAAATGAAAACAAAGTGAGACAGCAATGATTTTGGCCTCTTCTCAGTTTGTCACACCAAATAAGGGCAGATAAATTGGTCTGTATCATGTCCAATCTCAGAGTGTGATGGTGTAGGGGTGTTATCAGAAGTCTAATAATCCAGAGACTCAGCTAATATTCTGGGTTAAAGTCCCATATATGGAATCTGAATTCAAAAGGACAAGAACCTGGAAGTAAAAGTTTAACACTGACCATGAAACATTTGTTGGAGGCATCAGATTCTACAAAGTATATGGGCCTGACAACATTCCAGAATTGTACTGAAGACTTGTGCTCCAGAACTTGTCACACCATCGACAAGCTGATTCAGGACAACAGCAATACTGGCATCTATCTGATAATGTGAACATTTTCCCAGGTATGTCCTGTATGCAAGAGGTAGGAAAACTCTTACCTGGCCATCAGTCTACTCCTGATCATCAGTAAAGGGGACACCAACGGTGCAAAGGAATAACCCTTTCACTGATGCTCACTTTGGGTTCTGCCAGTTCCACACAGCTTTTGATCTCTTCCCACCTTTGGTTCCAGAGGTGAGGTGAGAGTGACTATCCTTGATATCAAAGTCACACTTGACCCAATGCTGCATTGAGGGGCCCTAGCAAAACTAGACTCAATGGGGATCACGGGGAAAACTCTCCACTTTTACAAAGGATAATGGTTGTAGTAATGAGCAGGGTTAGACCTCCCAACTACAAGAAATCTCTGCAGGAGTTCCTCAGTGTAGTGTCCAAGGCCCAACCATCTTCAACTGCTTTATCAATGACCTTCCCTTCATCATAAGTTCAGAAATAGAGACGTTCACTGATAATTGCACAATGTTCAGCGTGATTTGTGACTCCTCAGATACTGAAACAGACCATGTCCAAATGCAGAAAGGCCTGGTCAATATCCATACAAGTGGCATAAAGCTTGACATCATCCAAGACAAAGTACCCACTTGATTTGCACCACATTCCAAACATTCACACCCTCTACCTCCTAAGCACAGTAGCAGCAGTGTGTGCCATCTACAAGATGTATTGTAGAAATTCACCTTGGTTCCTGAGACAGACTTTCCAAACCCATGACCCGTAACATCTAGAAAGACAAGGGCAGCAGGTATATCAGAACACCACTAGCTACAGTGTAACACTGTTCCTTCAATGTCACTGGGTTAAAATGCTGGAGTTCTCTTCCTCACAGCTTTGTGGGTCTATCTACACTAAATGGACTGCAGTGGTTCAGGAAGACAGCTCACCACCACCTTCTGAAGGATAATTGGAGGTGGACAATAAAATGTTGGTCCAGCCCATTTTCTATGAATGAATATTTCAAATAAAGGACATAGCATCTTCCCCCAGAGCCTCACCTGTATTGGCTTGGATCGTCTTTGGTTGTCCCAGGTGATTACCTGAAGGGAGTGTTATTTAAAAGACACAAATAAAGGTCCTTCAATGATTCAATTCGAAATGTGGAAACAACATTTCACCTTTTCCTTACTTCACTTAATAATTCTTGGCTCCAAGCTTCAGAAATGCTCACAAATCAGCAATGTGGCCATGACCAGATTATTTGCTTTTCAGCGATGTTAGTTGAGAGATAAATATTGGTGAGGATACAATGGAGAACTTCCTTGTTGTTCTATGAAATAAGAGGGCAGTTGAGAATCGACTGCATACCTTGTCAGAAGAAAGGTTGGCCATGTGGGGGCAAGAACTCTCCCCTGCCTCCTGACTCGTGGATTGGGTCAGAAAACTAATCACGTCAAACCTACTAGAAACCAGAGCTCTGCGAGAGCAAGCCATTATCATTCCAAAGTAAAGGTTCCAATGTCTGGAGGTCAGATGCCTTAAGTAACCCCAAAAGGACCTCTAAACTCAACTTAGTGTAATACATCCTCAACAACTTGAACTTGGAGTCACTACTTTATTCATTCACAAGATGAGGGCATTGTTGGCTAGGCCAGTATTCATTACTCAGAGGGCAGTTGAGAGTCAACCACATTGAGTTGGTCTGGAGTCACATGTAGGTCAGTCCATGTAAAAATGATAGATTCCCTCCCTATAGGATATCAGGGACCAGATGGTAATTTTCCTGACAGTTTTCACACTAGAACTTTTTTAAAAATTCTGGTTTTTAGTGGATTCAAATTCTCCCACCTGCCACATCAAGATTTGGACCCAGGTCTCCAGAACATTACCTCAGTCTCTAGATTAATAGTCCAGCAATAATACCACTAGGCTGTCACCTCCCCATCTTGCTGAGAAGATGTGGAAGAGTAGGTTAAAATGGACTACTAAGCAGCTGAGGATCAGGAGAGAGAACAAGCCGAGCAATGATGCCAGACTTCACAATCCTGTGAAAGAAACTAATGAATGAAATGACTCGTCTCATCTCACCCTCCAATGCTAATAACAGGCCCTACAACCTTCACAACCACTGAGCTGAGTCATGTTTTAGTCTTGAACTTAATACGAAGTAAATGAAGCGATGTAACAAGCTGGTTAATTACACTTCAGTGGAAATGCATTTTGATCGGTGTTGGGAACTAAGAATCACCCTTTGCAAACCCAGTTTTTAACTGTAGGTATCTGATTGTCTACTATGAGAAATATCCTCCTGACAGGACCAGTGCTAATGGAGAGGGAGGTGGAAGGCTGCTTCGATGAACCTCGGATAAATCAAGCAATCAATTTTTTTTTTGACTGCAGAAGCTCCATCCGTTCAGGATGTGACAGTGCCTATGGCAGTGCCACCAGCTGGTCCTAGTTGAGAAGGTGGTGCAAGAACCAATGCATTGTCATCCTGAGAATGGGATGAAACAACGGAAGTGTATGGACCTGTATTCGTTAGAGTTTAGAAGGTTGAGAGGAGATCTGATCAAAATGTATAATGTCCTAACAGGGACCAACAGACAGAGTGGAGGGAGAATGGTACAAGTTAGAAACAGTGCTGCAGAAGTGCAGATGAATTATGAGGTAGTGGAGGCCATTTGGCCCATTGTGCCTGTACTGGCTGTTAAATGAGTATGATTACCGAGGGCCAATATCTTGTTTCTTGCCCACACCCTTGCATATTATTTCTACCCAAATAATAATTCAATGGCTGCTTGAATGCTACAACTAAACCTGAGTCCTGAAGAAGGGTTATACCCGAACCTTTGACTTCTCCACCTCCCAATGCTACCTGGCTTCCAGCCTCCTGTTTGTCTACTCCACCATACTTTCAGACAATGCATTCCACACCCGAACTAATTGTTAACTGAAAAAGCTTTTCCTCACTTCATCCTTGCTTCTTTAGCACATCACCCTAAATCTGTGTTCTTTTGGTTTTGTTCTTTTTATGAGTGGACATGGTTTCTTCTTACCTAATTTGTCCAACATGATCATGATTTTGTAAACCTCAGTCAGAACCCCGTCTTTGTCATCTTCCCTCGAAGGACAACAGTCCCAACTTCTTCAATCTATCTTTATAACGGAAGTTCCTCATCCCAGGAACCATTTTTGCAAACTGTTTCTGCACTCTCTCTATTGCATTCTTCTTAGAATGTAATACTCAAAACTGTATGGAATTGCCTAGCTGAGGTTTCAACAAGTGACTTACACAAGTTTAGTACCATCTCTTTAGTCTTATACTCAATGTCCCTATTCATAAAACCGTGTGCGATAATTGTAATGAGGTCTGCCAGGTGGGTGTCATAGAATATGAGTTCCCAGATTGGGCTGTTAATCTGGTTGAATCAGGGAGCCCTGGCTGACAGATATAAATAGCGTGTCAGAGGTTCTGTTCACTCTGCAAGCTGCCTCTGAGGGATATGGATCAGTGCCCAGAACTCTCCACGTGTAAATAAAGGGTGACTTGGTGCAGATACTGGCCTTTGGAATTATTTCACTGTGGATGCTTCATTTACTGCTCTCTAATTGTCCTAACATTTTCAATGATCACTGCACATACCCAACCAGGCCCTCTTGTTCCTGCAAACCAAAACTCTGAGAGCATTTGGTATCTCTAGGAAGGTCCAGTTCAGCTCATTCCCAAATTTTAATACTTGAAGAAATTAAAATTACATCTCATCTGCAGGAACTGTAGGCAACTCTTTTTTTAGTTATTATTATTATGCTCCAGACTTAGCTTTCTTCCATCCATTGCTATGTTACTCTTATGGAGCGTCAAAACCTGTATTTTGTTTTAAGAAATCAAACATTTAACTTCACTTCTTTTCCACCACTCCAGCATCCCAACGCTCCAGTCTGGGAAAAATAATGACTTCTTATTCTAAAATAATTTCATTACTTTAAACTTATTTTCTTAGGAATGCTGCTTAGCACAAGTTTTCTCGTTGTTTGATACATATTTCTCTCCCAAACAACTTCTCATCACAGACTCGAAAATTAACATCAGACTCTGGAAGGTTCTCCCCCAAGCATTCTGCCTAGTTTCCTGGGAACTCTGGGTAACTTCCTTTCACCTACGTATTGCAGTTTTAAAAGGTAATGGTTAACTCAAAGCACACAGACGATCCCATGTATTTCACTTAGAATGCAAAGAGCCTAAGCTTGCAGTAAACCATACTAAAATGCAAAGAGATAAATCTCAGTTTTGCATACTCCCAAATAGCCTTTGATGACATTCATCAAAAATCAGTGTTGGGCACCAAATTGTGAATTACAGCAACATGAATTCAGATAGCAGGTTTCACTTCATCTTACTTTCAAGGAACACTCAATTTTATTCTCTCACCTGCATCATGATGTTTAAGGAGTTTATTGATGTATAAAACTCTGTCTGCTACAAACAGTACAAATATTTTGAAGTAGCTTAAATGGTAATATTCTGCCAAACAATTTTGGTATGTTAATACTTATGCATTTAGTCATTTCATTTCATTTGCATTTTAAATTTAATATCATATTCTGAACTATTCAAAAAAATGCTCCAACTTTTCAGTTCAGAAAACTCTGAAGCACAGTAAGTGGCCACCAGATGGCATTGATGGGCTACCTGAGGGAAGACTATTAGGTCAGGCTCAGAATATTTTGCCTTTTTGCTAAGTGTATTTGAGACAAAATAATCTTAGAATAGAATACAAGTAACAAAATAGGCAGTAAATATTTGCGTTATTTAGATTTTGTGCTGTTGTTTAGATTACATTGACGAGAAATAGATAATATGCTAATTCTAAGGTCAATATTATGCTAATATTCAATCCCTAGAGAAATAAGATTACTTTGGGATGTGCTGTAAATTAAATCCACTCCGAATCACAGAATCCTCCAGTGCAGAGGATGCCACTTAGCCAAATGTACTTGTGCTGGCCTTTTGAAAGACTAGTCATGCTTAGACCAATTTTCCTACATTTTTGTCCATTACCATTTAAGTTTCTTATCTTCAGATAATTTATTTTTAAAGTTATTTAAAGAATTAAGTTCTAGCATCTTTTCAACTGAACTTTCCCAGATTCCAACAACTTAAGCTTAAATGAATTATACATACGATATGTGTTATCACCGAAAAATCAATGATGTTGACATGATTAAATAAACTTTGCGTGAGAGAAACAGTCCAGAAATGTCTAAATAAAAACCCTGACTAGGCTGTATATTTTCATACTAATTAAATCTCAGTGCTCTTAAGGGCAATCTCTGTATATTTCAGGATCAGGTAGAGAGGTTGTTCATCGGTTGGTGAAAGGTGATGAGGAAAATATAGGAAAGTAAATACTTAAGTTAGCTCGCTGAGCTGGAAGATTTGTTTCCAAACATTTTGTCACCATACAAGGTGACATCATCAGCGAGAGTCTCCAGTGAAGCGCTGGTGGTAGGTTCCGCCTCTCTATTTATACCACCAGACTCTCACTGATGATGTTACCTAGTATAGTGATGAAATGTCTGAAAATAAACCTTCCAGCTCAGTGAGCTAAATTACATATTTATCACCAACCTGAGCTACAAATCTTCTCACAAATTGCTAATATGGGAATGTGGATGCAAGGAATGTCAGATCAGCTATGATCCTGTTGAATGGCGGAGCAGGCTTGAGGGGCTCAATAGCCCACTCCTGTACCTATTTCCTATGGTTTTATCATCAATACTTTACTGATACAAAATTAATGAATATGTCACAACATTACCTTCACAAGTTTCATAAATTGGTCTATCGCTTGTTCCTCCTGAGGAAACTGCCTCTTTAACGCATCAATAAACTCTTGTTTCCCTCTGTGGAGCTCGTACTTACGAACGTTCTCATTTTTACCCAGGATGATAGTATCATATTGATTGTCCATTTGAATCCATTCCAGTTGTCCTTCAGTGATTTGGTCCATAATTACTCTCAGGAGCCCACATTCGTGCATTTGCCCTACGTAATGAATACCTGGAAACACAAGAGATTTGCATCAATAGAAATGATATCTGATATTTACCATAAAGGTCAGAGAGTTTGAATCTTTGGACGCACCAAGGCTTGGAGCAGCCGTTGACAGAATTTGAAAATTGCAATGCTCGTCCAGCCATCTTGTTTTTGTCCCTTTTACCAATGGAAACACTTTCTCCCGATATACTCCATCCAACGCACTCATGGCTTTGAAAACCTCTATCAAATATTTTGTTAGCGTCCTTCTGTCCAAGGAGAACTGTCTCAACTTCCTTAATCTATTCTCAAAATTGAACTTTATTGCTCTTAGAATTATTACTGTAAATTGCTTTTGTATTCTCTCTAATGTGTTCACATCCATCCCATAAGGTGCCATCCACAACTGTACACAATATTCCAGCTGAGTTCTAATGAGAGTCTTATACAAGTTTAACATCACCTCCTTGTTTTGTATTCTATGTGCTTCTCTACATTAAAAAAAAGTCCTCATCTTCCAGAATAAATATTCTCGCAGGGCTATTTGAGAGTGCTGGAGATTTGAAGCAAGAAAGGCAGGGGCTGGGAACCTGAGTGGAGAAATAAGAGTCAAACAAATATGAAAAATAGAAAGTAAATTTAGAAGGCAGGTGAAACACAGGTGAACCGATGACAGACAAAAAATCTTAAAAGATAAACGTTAAGCTAATATATCTGAATGTTTGGAGCATTTGCAATAGATTGAGGAAATGTCACTGCAAATAGTTATGAATGGGTACAATATCATTATGATTATGGAAACATGTCTACAAGGTGACCAAGTTTGGAAAGTGAACTTACAAGGCTAATCAATACAAAGGAAGGATTGACAAAAATGAAAAGGAGGTGGGATGGTATTATTTGTAAAGTGGGAAATGAGTGAAGTCATGAGGAAAGACATTGGCTCAGAAGATCTAGGTGAAAATTCAGCTTGTATGGAATTAAGAATGAACAAAGGCGGAAAGCATTTGTGCGAGTTGTCTATACTGCCGCTGATGAATAGTAGATGGCATTAAACAGAAAATTACAGATGCAGGCTGCAGGGATGATCCATTTCTTAGGGATGATGGTAATCTACATTTAGACTGGGAAAACCACAGGGCAATAATACTGTGGTAGATTAATCCACGCGTGATGATTGCTGTGTTGACATGGATCACATGTAGGTCTAGAATTCCCTGCTATGCACGTGCCATGGTCCACTCAGAAGAAAAAATAATGAGATAGGACAGTGGCGTCAGCTATTCACAATGTAAATCAACAACTTGGATGAGGGAATCCAATATAATATTTCCAACTTTGCTGATGGCACAAACCTAGATCAGATTGAGAGTGGTGAGGAGGAAGTGAAGAGATTTCAAGGTGATTTAGGCAAGTTGAATGAGTAAACAAATGCATTACAGGGGCAGTGTAACGTGGATAAGCACGAAGTTATCAATGTTGGTAGGAAAAACAGAATGGCAGAGCATTATTTAAATGGTGATAGATTGGGAAATGTTGAAGAAGAAAGGCGCCTGGGTGTCCCAATCACTGAAAGCAAACATACATGAGTAGCAAACAGGAAGGCAAATAGTATGTTGGCCTTCAATGAAAGAGAGTTGGAGTACAGGAGCAAGGATACCCTCCTGCAGCTGAACATGGCTTGGTGAGACCATACCTAGATTACAGTGTATAACTTTTGTCTCCTTAACTAAGGAAAGATATACGAGCCGTAGAAGGATTGAAGCGAAGTGAAATAACTCCACAGAGACTGGTATCCCATCACTAAGTCACCCTTTATTTACATGTGCAGAGTCCTTGACACTGATCCAGCTCCCTGAGAGCCAGCTGTCAGCGTGAACAAGATGTCTGGCACTCCTGTTTTTTTTTTCAGTGACAAGCACTGCCCTTCACATCAAAGGGCAAATCTCCTGTTTATTTTTTTTTATCGACACACCCCCTTTTTAAAATTTCTTTTTTCTTAAATTTAACCGCCACACTACCGCCTAACTGCGGTAGTGCTTATTTTTCCCCAGCACCCATTGTGTGTGTGTGTAGGTGTGAGACACAGTGAGAGACACAAGGTGCACAAATCTTTATTCAATTTCCACCACCAGGAAGATAGGAAAACACCCGACTGGCCAGTGACAAGCACTGCCCTTCACATCAAAGGGCAGTGCTGTGTGATCAAGGCACTCCTGTTTTTATCTGTCAGCCAGGGCTCCCTGATTGGACCAGGTACAATCAGGGAGCTCATATTCTATGAGATCCACCTGGCTGACCTTGTTACAATCATTACCCAAAGGGTCACCAGATTATTTTCAGGCATAGCAGTGGAACTGCCGTTGTCAAGGATATGTTTATGGGATGCTGCCTACATTCGAACAGTTGTTGATTAGCGGTTAAAAATACATGATCTTGTTCAGTATTTCAATAGAGTACAGTTATGCCGATTCTCCTTTTTGCTCTGTTTTAACTGTGTTGCAGGAATAAAGTGTATTTTGGTTAAAGCTTAGCGGTGGACTAATTGGATCATATCTGGAACACAGGAGCCTTACACTTATATTTTAAACAATATAAAACTTAAGGTCTAGGCTACCTGGGGGTTCTGGCCTGGTCTATAACAGCTATAACCATGTTGGGTGTGAAGCAGTCTCGATGAGCTGAATGACCTCCTCCTGCCCCTGCTTTTACCTTCTATCTCACTTCTGGCTCTTTTCCCAAATCTTTGTGCTCCAGTTTTGACTGACATTGGAAAGAATGCCTTCTTATTTATTCCATCAAAATCTTGAAAGCCTTCAGAATTTTGATCATCTTTGTTAAAAACCCCCAAAACCCGTGACACCCCATTGTTGTAGAGATAGACATATAGGATAAGGATTTGGCACAATCTCATTCGATTAGGTTTTTTTGTTCATTTTGGTTTTTAAATGGCTTGAAGATATGTATTCTAGCTGCAAATAAGAAATGGTTAAATTGTTTATTCCCATGCTGCTTCAGTACATTGATCATTTGAAAATAGAGAGTTTCCTCAGCCAAGAGAAGGCCTTTATTGGCAGTGTTGACTTAAAATTGAGAAAATATACAGGACAGTGGGGCTAGATTTGCTATGGTAATCATCCAACCAGTGTTATGTCAGGAAAATGCTCAATTTGTGGACGTTTTGTTCACAATAACTTTCCTCAGAAAGTAAAGCGTTGTCTCTAGGTTTCTATAAAGGCATATAAATATCTTCCTTCACAATCTGTCAAGACAGGCAATATTTAAACAATTGACCATAAAGGAGGTGTAAGATAATATTCTTCATTGTATATGATTACTACTTGGACATTGAGATCCTTTACTGCCATTAGGACTGAAAGCATCACTCTGTCTGCGAGCAGGCCATTTAGAGTACAGGGTTAATACTCAGCTGGATAAACAGTACTGCAGTACTAATGCAAGAGATGACAGCAGACTCTGGAGAGATTCTATGTACAGCCTCAGGATAAGCTTACAGTTGTAAATAGTGAGCAGAATTTCATTTGGAAAGGCAGCTTTATCAGCAGCTTAGACTTGAGCAGCCTGACTACATCCCTTTTTGTTAAGGACAAAATCTCCTTTAAGGTCTCATTGAAAACAGATGGTGACAGTGAGTGACCGATACAACAGGTATGGGGCCTAGATACCAAACGTACATCTTCAATAAAAATCCATTTGTACATATGCTTTACGATCAGGAAACCAATTGACTTCAAAAAGAGCACCAGTAACACAATGGCAAGCATAGATTTGGTGCAAAGGTAAGAGGCCTATAATCAGTGTAATTGCAGGCCCCGGTCTTACCTGAGGCAGCAATCCCCCCAGGAGAGATCCCATGTAGCTATCCCGAGGGCAATCCCCAGGAGAGATCCCAAGAGATTTTTCTGGAGGAGCGTTCCAAAGAACTATCGCCAGGAGAAGAATTCCAACAGCTGACACCAATAGCTATTTCCCAGAGCTATCTCCAGAAGGGAGATCTGGGAGACTGACACAGGCTTATTGTGAACCAGGGAACCCACGGCACGGGATCACAACCAGCACACCTAAGAAACAACAAACTCCGAAAACCACTGACCCGACCGACACCACAAGCCTCAGACACATCCCAAGGTAAAAATCGGGCCCACAAAACCAGCAGAAAATAAGGAAAACCAAGAACTCACCCAACAGATTCACTACCCATCCCATCGCATCAGTGGACTCAACCCTGACTGAAGGCCTTTCAGCCCGAAGTCCTCACCCAGGTCCTGGATACGGCAAGCAGGAACAGCCAGCAATACTTCAAAGTTGCGTTTTCCTCCATGGTGAGCTTAAACACCCAAGAACCCAGAGTTTCCAACCTAGCCAACAGGGAGTGGAAGGGGGATGGTGACAGTGCATGGGACCCCAAAGGTAGGAAGCCTGATTAAAGTTTCTGTGATTAAAACCATTGTTTTAATTTCTAATAGTGTTTTATCTAATAAATAGTATATGTAATAGTATTACTGATCTCTGTATAATTGATTGTGTTAATTTCATTGTTTATCACATTCACCTTTATTTCTTGTGTTATACTTACTTTTTGCACTGGAAATAAATGCACAGATTCTTCTGCCCCGAAACACTTGGTTACTGCTATCTTCATTACACATTCTCTAAATACATCCAATGTCTAGAACCAGGGATCTGGGGCTGATTCGAACCACCTAAAATTGGCAATTTACTGCGTGCAAACTAGAACCCTACAGATTTAACAATCTTCAGAGGATATTCTAAGGTCTCCTGGATATACTAGAGTGTTGGACAGAAGTTTCATAGGGTGGCCTATTGTGGAAGAAATTGGAAGAAATGTCTTTGAACTACCTCACTTGCCACAATCACAAACAAAATTTGCTACTTCAGAAAGAAGAAAAGATATAAAATAGATACAAGCCTTCAGGAGGATGGGCCAGCTGTCCTGAAGTCCAAATGCCATTTGGTTCCTCCTTGGTTATTTTGTTCATCCATTCACAGACACCATCTATCACTATGAACTGTTATACAAATCTTTATCTCAAGGTCTTCAGTACTTTCACTGCCAGTCCTACACAAGCCCTTGCTATCTGCATCCTAGATGTGTGCTTCTGTCCCGTGACACACTGATTTCAAATTAGTTATTCTGGTTTACAAATCCCTTCATGATCCTGAATATTTCTATCACCGCAGCCACCTCCAGCCTTACTCTCCAGGTCTGTTGTTCTTGGAGCTTGTTTTCTGTACATCCATATCCTGTATTTTAGAGGTAGAGACTTCAGTTGCCTTGATCCTACTGCTATGGACCAGACCAAACATCCTCCAGATATATCCAGGAGATAATCTAGACCCTATCTTTTTCTTAATTTAAAGTTAAATGTGAGGTGTCGTGTTCCAGATGCAATTCGATTGGTCAAACTACTCATTATTAAGCAAAACATAATTTATTTTTATACTACAGTTAAAATATAGACAAGATTAAGATCAAAAAGAAAAAAATTGGCTTAACTGTCAAAATGTTGTTAAAAAGTAGGCATATTAACTATTACTAATTAACTGTTTCAATGTAGTAACATCCCATAAACACACCCTTGGCAAAGGCAAATTTAGTAAACTAGATAGTCTTGTCGGCAATTCTCCAGTCCAGGAGGAAACAACATCAAGACAGAACTCTTGGAGAGAGAGAGAGAGAGAGTACCAGGAAGAGATGTACTGCAGCTTCCAAATCCAGCTTCAAGACCCCCGCAACTGCTACTGAAAAACTGAAATTAAAAATCCTGCCTCTGGGAGAGCTTGACATTACCATTTGGGAATGTCATGTTACAGCTATACAGTTAGGTCACTTTTGCGTTACTCAATCAATTCTGCTCTCCCTGCTTTAGGAAGGATGTTGTTCAACTTAAAAGGGTGCAGAAAAGATTTCCAAGGATGTCGTCAGGGCTGGAGTGTTTAAGCTATAGGGAGAGGCTGAATAGGCTGGGGCTGATTTCCCTTGAGTGCCGGAAGCTGAGGGGTGACCTTGTAAAAGTTTATAAAATCTTGAGGGGCAAGGATTAGGTATAGAGCCAAGGTTTTTTTTTTGGAGGGTAGGGGAGTCCAAAACTAGAGAGCATAGGATTAAGTGAGAGGGAAAAGATTTAAAAGTGACCTAAGGAGCAACTTTTTCACACAGAGGTTGGTGCATGTGTGGAATGAGCTGCTAAAGGAAGTGGTGGAGGCTGGTGCAATTACAGCATTTAAAAGGCATCTGGATGAGCATATCTCTCTAAATCTGGGTCAAATGCTGGCAAATGGGATGAGCCCAGATTTAGGATATCTGGTCGGCATGGACGAGTTGGACCGAAGGGTCTCTTTCTTGTATTGTACATCTCTATGATTCTCTGACTCTATTCATGCTGCTTCTATTGTTCTAACTCTTAAAAAAGAAAACAAAGCCTCACAATCTGTTGACCTTATTAGTTTCAAATAGACAGTTCAATCTTAAAACATTGCTTCAAACAAGCAAACCAATACACAATTCACTTCTTAAAGCCATAGTATCATGACAGTGCTCTTCTGAACATTTTACTGAACCACTTGCCCATCCTATAAAAATGGCCTCAGCAGCAATCTTCTCAATGATGTTCGCAATCTTTCCTTTCCCTTCTACTGTTACTTCTTGTCTGCTCCTTTCATTGTGAAGCCTGTGCAATGCTTTAGTACATTATAAGAACTTATTCTAAGTCATTGCTGTTTCACACAATAGGAATAAGATTAACAATCAGATCAAGGAAGATAACTGATTCATTAAAAGGACAGAGGTCAATCTTCAAGTAAATGATGTGGCCGTGATGTTTTTGGACTGGGGTGGACAAAGCCAAAAATCACATGATACCAGGTTATAGTCCAACTGATTTATTTGAAACCACAAGCTTTCAGAGATCCACCTCCTTCCTCATGCTCTGAAAACTTGTGGTTTCAAATAAATCTTTTGGACTATAACCCGGTGTCATGAGATTTTTGAATTAATTGAATGAAACAAGATAACAATGGATGGAGGTCAAGAGGTAGTGTGTCTAAACTATTTTCATAAGGAATTAGCTCAGGATATTAGTAGCTCATCTAATTCCATGATTATAATGAAAGATCATGAAGTTACCAGAGATAGGAGGTCAGTCCGCTCAGTTGGTTGCATGGCTGGGTAACACCAATAGCACTGGTTGAGATCACTTTGAAGGCCTTGCCTTCTTAACATTGACCTTTACCTGGGGCATGGTAAAAGGTCAGGTTAAACCACCAACAATTGTCTCTCTCTCTCTCTCTCTCTCTCTTATGTGAGAGTGGCCCTCTGGGACTGTGTTGACTCTACCACATAGGATTCAGAGAATACAAATACTTTAGAAATGTCTTACCAACATCAAACTCAAATCCTTTTTCACTGAAGGTATGACAACAGCCTCCAGCCTGGTCATGTTGCTCCAACACTATAACACGCTTGCCTGCTTTGGCCAGAACTGCAGCCACTGTCAGTCCTCCAATTCCACTGCCAATCACAATGGCATCAAGATGATCGGGCACTTTGCCTGTGGAAAAACCTGGAAAGACAGGCAAAGGTACTGCTGTAGTACTTGTGACAATATTTGCTGCACACATTTTATATTGGATTAAAACAGCTCCCGGTGCAAATGTACAGACCCTTCCTGAAGATTTCTAATTTCTGAAAAGTTGAGAGATGCCATTTCTAACCATTTAATGGAATTTTCCAATGGCAGCATACTGCTGAATAAACAGATGCATTTAATTCAGATGCAGTCGCAAAAAAACGGATTAGATGAATATTAGATGTACTTAGCATGAACTCTGTCACAGCCAGAGGATATATGGCTTTGAGTTGCTCAGCAGGACCCCAGCAAATTGGTTTTTAATTAAACACAAAGTAATTTATATTATGTTTGACGCTTGCTGATCTTTCAGTATCATATATCAACTTTACCTTCAGGAGATCTTCTTTCATGAGCAATTCAGCACTAAGAATTTCCTTAATGATACTGAGAAGACCTTAAAAGTTTTGATATCATTGCCAATTAATAACAAGTGTATAAAGATGCAGGTTTGTCCAATAGTTCAATGGGTGACAATGTCATATCCAAAGTTACCTTTGAAAATCAATCTGCACTTCTGAACTCCAGATTTGTTTTTGGATTGTAGACATTTATTTCTTTTTAGTTCCTTCAGGTTTTAGACTTTTTTCCTGAGATGTGACCATTGCTGGCAAGACCAGCATTTCCCGCTCGTCCAAAGTTCCCTGGGAAGGTGATGGTGAGTTATCTTACTGAATAGCTGCAGTCCAACTAATGTAGGTCTAGCCACAGTGTTGGACTTTCCTGTAGCAGGACTTTCCTGATATATCTGAATATTATCTGAACCATAACAGACGGCGATCACTTTGGAGTCACATATGTATTGAACAAAGGAAGGATGGGAATGTTTCAATGTGATTTATATTTTAAAAATTGAATTTTAAAGACAGTCCGATAGTAGTTTATGCTTCTTTAAATTTGTTCTTGGGAGGTTAGTGTTGTTGGTTGTGTAAGTGCTTATTGCCCATTCCTCATTGCACAGAGTACAGTTAAGAGTTGACCACAATTACTGTAGAGGTAAAAACAATGACTGCAGATGCTGGAAACCAGATTCTGGATCAGTGGTGCTGGAAGAGCACAGCAATTCAGGCAGCATCCGAAGACAGGCAAAATCAACGTTTCGGGCAAAAGCCCTTCATCAGGAATAAAGGCAGAGAGCCTGAAGCGTGGAGAGATAAGCTAGAGGAGTGCCTGTCCTCGGATGCTGCCTGAATTGCTGTGCTCTTCCAG
>NC_057742.1:18451779-18475802 GCF_004010195.1 Chiloscyllium plagiosum
GACCTATTGTACTCTATGCCACTCTCTCCCCACCCCCACCCTCCTCTAGCTTATCTCTCCACGCTTCAGGCTCTCTGCCTTTATTCCTGATGAAGGGCTTTTGCCCGAAACGTTGATTTTGCCTGTCTTCGGATGTTGCCTGAATTGCTGTGCTCTTCCAGCACCACTGATCCAGAAACACAATTACTGTAGGCCAGACCAGATTAGGTTGACAGATTTTCCACCCTACAAACCATTAGTGAATTGGATGGGTTTTTAATGGCCATCAACAGTTATCTCCATCAGGCTGGCTTTTTAATTCCAGACATGTATTGAGTGCAAATTTCACCATTTGCCTCGGTGGGATTTGAACTCCCATGCCCAATACATTGTCATTTACCCAACCCCAAACCCTCCCCCCCCATACACAACCACTGGCCCTGTCATGACATGGGATGCTTTCAGCACAGCCAACTCATTTTCATCTACTTATGGTCTCCATTGTCAGCTTCGCTTCCTCCCTGGTTTCTCATTATCTACCCCTTTGTCTGCCTGTCTTTGACTCTGGGCTCCGTCTCCACCTATTTGCTCACTCCTTCCCAACTTTATACATCCCTCCTTCAGCATTTATCAGATCCTATCCTATTTCTGAAGAAAGGTCACTGGACACAAGATGTTAACTCTGCTCTCTCTATCTCCTCAGATTCTGCCAGACCTGCTGAGTTTCTCCAGCAACTTCTGTTTTTGCTGCAGATTTCCAGCATTCGCAGTTCTTTGTGCCCAGGGCATTAGACTGCGTCTCTGGATTACTAACGCAATGACAGTACAAATATGCCGCTGCCTTGTTCAATTCCGACATTATTAATTAATTGCCCCTGGAGCACTTCATTGAACTGGCAGCTTTCCACAGACTCACCAGCTCTTTCTCCAGGGCAATTAGGGATGGACAGTCAATGCTGGCAGTAATAGTCACATTTCAAGGAAAAAAATCTGAAGATTAAAGAATTATAAAGAAAATTAACCTCTCCAATACTACAAAATAATTGGAGTTTAATAATTGAACTCAATACTGGAACATTGATTCAGACTGATAGATTTCTAGTTCATAACAGTAACACTCAGCCATAACTCCAATTGGTCTCAGGATCTAATTGAACCCTCTTAGGGTCCGTGAATTGAGGAACATAATTGAGAGCAATTCTCCACCTCTTTCAATCCAAACTAGAAATACATATCTCTGGACTTGCTGCTATGCAGCAATAGGAAATCTTCAGGAAATAAAGAGAGAAAATTGGGACATAGTTCCTTTAGTAATTCAATAATTTATAAATGCCATATGGAATTTTTAACGTAAATCAGAATGATCTTATAGGTAAAATGGACTGGATCAGGAAACATGATTTTAATTACGGATTTGTTATAATTGGTTTCCTACTTGAGATGAGAGAGTGCAGTATGTAAATTTTACTGCAGGTCAAATTCCAAAATCTAATGATAAACATTAACATTTGTCTGATTTCAAAACTGCAAAGTAATGATAATTATATTAATGGTGGGCAGGAAGCCTGTTTTAAAAGTCCTAGGTTGTACCTAGAACCTGTCAGGCAGGCAAAAGTGAGGATTGCAGATGCTGGAAATCAGAGTCTAGATTAGAGTGGTGCTGGAAATGCAGCAGGTCAGGCAGCATCCGAGGAGCAGGAAAATCAATGTTTTGGACAAAAGCCCTTCATCAGGACCTGGTACCTAATTTCTAGGGTGACATGGTGGCTCAGTGGTTTCTCTGCTGCCTTACAGTGCCAGGGACCTGGATTTTATTCCAACATTGGGTGAATGCCTGAGTGGAATTTGCAATGTTCTCCCTGTGTCTGTATGGGTTTCCTCCTCTGGTTTCTTCCCAACCTCCAAAGGTGTGCAGGTTAGATAGATTGGCCATGCTAAATTGCCCCTTGGTGGCTAGGGATGTGCAACTTGGTGGGTTATCCATAGTAAATGTGGGATTTTGGGTGTAGGGGGTTGGATCTGGGTGGGATGCTCTTTGGAGGGTGAGTGCAGACATGATGGGCTGAATGGCTCTTTTCCACACTGTAGTGATTCCATTTTCATTCAGGGTATAGCTACTGAGCTATGCCATATAGTGACTTCATAGAAGTGGATGCTTGGTCTGCAGAACCCCTCTGTATTGAGTAATGTTCAATCTAGCCTGTCATTGTGCACTCACAGGAGTGTAGCTCTCAGATTGCTACACAGTGGCAATGATAACTGGATCCACAGAACTAGTGGAAAAAGACCCAAGTGAAACATGGGGGCAATAAATCACATAGCCATCCCAGAGATGGGGAAAGTGAAACTCAGCAGTGACAGGGTGTGGCTAGCAATAGACCTGGAGGGAGACCTAAGCACTGATCTGAAGAATGGCTAAAACAGCACAGAAGTTGAAGAAATTGTGGGGAAAAGGCTCAAGGCAGAGTACACAGTTAGGAACAGGTAGAAATCTATGAGTCACATTATGAAAACTAAAGCAGAAGTGAAAACATTCGCAGAGGTAAGGCAGAAAGGAGCACTCAGCAAATATACTGAGAGTCAGTGCAAGAAGGAACAGGTTTCTTTCAATCCACAGAGAAACTTCACAGTGACTTGATTTCATAGAATTGTAACTGCAAAGAGAGAGGCAGGGGTAATGCTGCAGTGGAAACACAGAAAATTAAACACAGACCACGGCAGACCGTGGGAGTTTCTGCAAGATGGGATGCACAAAGTCAGGATGTCACATTCTTCCTGAGAATGTGACATGTCCACAATTAATTATCATTTCCTCTTGGTACACACTCCCAGGCCATATTTTGGCAAACAGAAATTAAAATAAACAGCTACAACCTGGATTGGACGTATCAATCCCTCTGGATGACGTGCCATTGCTGAGGTCCTGACCCGTCGGGCCATCCTCAGGTCATTTTTGGAGCTTGTCAAGTAGGAGAATTAGAATAAGAGATTGTAGCACGCTATACTTGGCTATAATGGAAAATAGATTATGGAGACCTTGCACATAATTCCTAATCCTCTTAATTCTTCATTAAATGAGCCTCCTTATCTAACTTTACACATCCTTCAGTTAGTGGGCACTGTAGATATATCAGCCTTTCCATCGAGACCACACTTGACAGTTTTCAACACCAGGTTGACCCATTTTCTCTCTTCTCAGAATTGTTCATTCTAACCAATGGCCCCTAATCAGGGAGGTGGCAGCATAGTGGTATTATTAACCTAGAGACTTAGATAAGGTCCTGGAGACCCAGGTTCAAATCCTGCCATGGCAGATAGTGGAACTTAGGTCATCTCTATTCATTTTACTAATTTCATCACTAACTAACAGAGACACGTCTCCAACTTTTACTGCTGCCTAGCCTTACGTTACTGACAGTTGCTGGTATCGTCAAAGGCAAAAGAATGATTGCAAGTTTACTTAAATGTTAATGTGGTAGCATTCCTTCCATTCATGGCGGCAGGTTGACTCAGTGGTTAGCACTGCTGCATCACAGTGCCAGGGACCCAGGTTCAATTGCCACCTAGGGCGACTGTCTGTGTGGAGTTTGCACATTCTCCCTGTGTTTGTGTGGGTTTCCTCCCACAATCCAAAGATGTAGAAGTTAGGTGAATTGGCCATGCTAAATTGCCCATAGTGTTCAGGGAAGTATAGGTTAGGTGCATTAATCAGGGGTAAATGTGGAGTAATACGATAGGGGAATTGGTCTGGGTGGGTTGCTCTTCGGAGGGTTAGTATGGACTTGTTGAGCCGAATGGCCTGTTTCCACACTGTAGGGGTTCTAAATTGAAATTGAAAAGAGCCTCAGGTAATGTCCTGGAGACCTAGGTTCAAATCCTGCCATGGCACGTAGTGGAATTTGTAATTCAATTAGAAGAAATCTTGAATAAGTGTTTAACGATGATTGTGAAACCACTGTTGATTGTCAAGAAAAAAACCCATCTGGTTTACTTGTGTCCTTTAAGGAAGGAATCTTTTGCCCTTAAATAGTCTAGCTTCCATGTGACTGCAGATCCACAGTAATGTGGTTGACTCTTAGCCGCCCTCTGGGCATTTAGGGATGGGCTGGCCTCACCAAAGACACTCACATTCCATCAATGAATTCGGTCTGAGACCTCAATCCCAATCCCAAACCCTGGACTCCCCGGTTTCAGAAGGAGTTAGACTCAGTTCTGCAGCAGGCAATGCATGTCACAACTGAAGCATAAAGACAGCTGAAACAAAAATGTAATGACCACTTCTCACATTATTGTGACCTATATTTGTCAATGAGAATTAAAAATAGTTGAGTTCTGTCTATGCTTGTTAGTATGTTACAGCCAGCTTTGTATTCCATATATTTATCAGTCAAAGTTAATAAAACTATTGAGAAACAAATCAATCAGCCAAATAGTTTTAACCATCAATTACGTAATGTTCTTAAAGGTTATACTGTCTTAGTTTGGCCACAATTATAACATAAAATTATTTTTGTTCAGGCTCTGTACTCTGTGTCACGAACCTACATGCTCTTGTGGATATGGAAGATGCTAATCAAAGTTAAATGACGCACCTTGCTTAAGGATTTTGTTCCTGGCAGCTCTGTCCACTACCAAAGGTTGAGGGGGTTTTCTGACATCAACAGCGAAAGGATTTGCACTTGTAGTGAGAAACAAATAGACTGAAATAACTAGAAGTAAAAGAAACACGAGAAACAGAAACAGCAACATGCTGATTGAACTAAATGTTGACAGCAAAGCAGCAAGGAGTCAAAGTCAAACATAGATAATGAGCAAAGGCCAGCTGGAGGGAGATAAGGACAGAGAGTGAAAGCAGAATCCCATGCACATTTTTTTTGCAATCTGTAAATAAAATTTAAAACAAAGAAATCTTTTTAGATCATTTTAATGTCATTCCTTCCCTGCCAAAGGCTATAACATCAAAGCATGACTTGAAAACAACTAGTGTTTTGTTGACAAAATCAATAACATTATCATCAACAATTCTAATAAACCAGGTCTCAATGCTGCCACTTCTTTATTCAGGAGTTCCGACAGTGTGGAAACAGGCCATTTGGCCCAACAAGTCCACACAGACCCTCTGAAGAGGAACCCACCCAGACCCATTTCCCCTACCTATATCTACCCCTGACTAATGCACCTAACTTACACATCCCTGAACAGTATGGGCAGTTTGGCATGGCCAATTCATCTAACCTACATATCTTTGGATTGCGAGGAAACCAGAATACCTGGAGGAAACTCAATTAGACAGTGGAGAAAGTGCAAACTCCATACAGACATTTCTCCGAGGCTAGAATCAAGCCCGGGTCCCTGGCACTATGAGGTAACTTTACTAACCACTAAGCCACCATATCAACCAATGGTTAACCACATTTAGGGATCTATATATTGTAGGGGAAAAGTGCATTGAATAAATGTTCAGAGCATATGCAATATAGTGGATGAAATAATTCCACAGATAGATGTAAACTGATACGATATAATTTGGATTATGGAGACTTGGCTGCAGGGTGACCAGGGAATGGGAACTGAATCGAGCATAGAACAATCCAGTAAAGTACAGGCCCTTTGGCCCTTGATGTTGTACTGACCTTTTGTCCTACTCTAAGATCAAACTAACCTACATACCCTTCATTTGCCTATCCATAAGTCGCTTAAATGCCCCTAATGTATCTGATTCTACTACCACTGCTGGCAGTGCATTCCACACGCCCACCTCTCTCTATGTAAAGGACCAACCTCTGACATATCCCTAAACCTTCCACCAACCACATTAAAATTATGCCCCCTTGTGATAGCCATTTCTGCCCTAGGAAAAAAGAGTCTGACTATTCACTCTATCTATGTCTCTCATCATCTTGTACAGCTCTGTCAAGTCACCTCTCATCCTTCTTCACTCCAATGAGAAAAGCCCTAGCTCTCTTCACCTTTTTTCATAAGACATGCCCTCCATTTCAGACAGCATCCTGGTAAATCTTCTCTGCACTCTCTCTAAAGCTTTCACATTCTTCCTATAATGAGGTGATCAGAAGTGGACACAATATTCCAAATGTAATCTAACTAGGGCTCTATAGAGCTGCAGCATAACCTCACAGTTCTTAAACTAAATCCCCCTGCTCATGAAAGCCAACACACCATGCATCTTCTTAACAACCCTCGCATCTTGGATGGCAACTTCGAGGGATCTATGGATATGGACCCCAAGATCCGTCTGTTCCTCCACACTGCCAAGAATCTTGCCTGTAACCCTGTATTCTGCATTCAAATTTGATCTTCCAAAATAAATGACTTCACACTTTTCCATTTTGAACTCCATCTGCCACTTATCAGCTCAGCTCTGCATCCTGTCAACGTCCTGTTGCAACCTACAACAGCCCTCTGTACTATCCACAACTCCACCAACCTTCATGTCAACAGCAAACTTACTAGCCCACACTTCCACTTCCTCATCCAAATAATTTATAAAACTTACAAAGAGCAGAGGTCCCAGAACAAATTCCTGCAGAACACCACTGGTCACCGAACTGCAGGCTGAATACTTTCCATATACTACCACTCTCTGTCTTCAATGGGCAAGCCAATTCTGTATCCAGACAGCTAAATTTCCCTGTTTCCCATGCCTCCTTACTTTCTGAATGAGCCTACGATGGGAAATCTTATCAAATGCCTTGCTAACATCCATACACACCACATCTACTACTCTATCTTCATCAAAGTGTTTTGTCACATCCTCAAAGAGTTCAATAAAGATTGCGAGGCATGACCTGCCCCTCATAAAGCCACACTGACTATCTCTAATCAAACTATGCTTTTCCAAGCAATCACAAATCCTGCCTCTCAGAATCGTCTCCAATAATTTACCCACTACTGATGTAAGACTGACTGGTTTGTAATTCCCAGAGTTATCCCTCATCCCTTTCTTGAAAAAGGGAATAACATTTGGAACTCTCCAATCGTCTAGTTCAACTCCGGTGGACTGTGAGGCTGCAAAGATCATCGCCAAAGGCACATCAATCTCTTCCCTCGCTTCCCATATGAACCTTGGGTATAAACCGTCTGGCCCAGGGACCTATCTAGCCTCAAGATTTTCCAAACTTTCCAGCGCATCCACCTTTTAAAATCAAACTGATCAAGCAAATCAGACTGTTTCACACTGTGCTCACAATTGACATGGTCCCTTTCAGTAGTGAAAACTGAAGCAAAGTATTCATTAAGGATATTCCAGACCTGCTCCCACTCCAGGCACAAGTTTCGTCCACTATCCCAGATTGGGCCTACCCTCACTCTGGCCATCCTCTTGTTCCTCATGCAAGTGTTGAATGCCTTCGGGTTTTCCTTAATCTTACCAGCCAAGGCTTTTCATGCTGCCTTCTAGCTCTCCTCAGTCCATTCTTCAGTTCCTTCCTGGCCACATGGTAAATCTACAGACCCCTGTCTGATCCTTGCATTGTCAACCTTAAGTAAGCTTCCTTCTTCCTCTTGACTAGATGTTCCATATTTCCTGTCACCCAAGGTTCCTTCACCCGACCATCCCTTCCTTGCCTCAGTGGGACAAACCTATCCAGCACCTGCAGCAAGTGCTCCCAAAATAACTTCCACATTTCTGTCATGCATTTCCTTGAGAATATCTGTTCCCAGCTTATGCTCCACAGTTCCTGCCTAATAGCATTGTAATTAAAACTGTTTGTTTAATTTTCCAAACAGAAAGATAACACATTAACATTATTGAACAATCATTTCATCAATTGTGCCACACATCGCATTATTGGATAGATACACTACACCTGATGAAAGTAAGGGCAGGGTGTAGTCGAAATTTGGGTGATTTTTGCCTGTGCTAATACTAAGAAAGATTTTATGGCAGCAACTATTGCTCAATATCTAGGATTTTCCTTTTACTTGTTTGTGTATTGGGTGTGTTTATTATTGTGTCATTATGTTATTGCGTCAAATAATCTGCCATTATTTATCCAAAACTAAAATGCTTGGCGATCATGCTTCTATTTTTAAGTCTATTCAAAGAGCCATGATAAATCAATCTCAACATTAAAGTGTTGAACTAATTCATAGAAACAGAATGTACATTGTCAACGTGCTTCATGTGTTCTGCTTCCCACTACTACATTGGATTACAGAATCATCCTCTGAGTTCAACATGAACCAGGGTCAACAAACATAGTGGCTCAGGGAAAGAGGTTGGCTGTTTAGGACTGAGAAGAGGAGAAATTTCTTCATTTGAAAGACTGTGAATCATGGAAATTCTGTATAGCAGCAGCTGTGATCTTTCGTCCTTGGATATACTCAAGACTGATAGATTTTTGGGCACTATGTTAGTAAGAGTTATGGAGATAGTATAAGAGGTATAATTGAGGTAGCTGTTCAGTCATAACTGTATTAAGTGATAAATCAGATGGGGGGGGGGGGGGCAAAGGCCTTGTCATTTTCCTATATCTTATCAACTTCTTATGAACAACTAATGATGATTTCCCTGCAATTATTTAAAATGAAGATGATCTGTTTGAGGGGGTAAATGGATTGATTATGACAGAGTTACAGTAAATATTAGGTGTTTGTTTCTCAGATGAAGTGAATTTGATTACCCATTCATTTTCTGTGTGATTGTTTCCAAGCTATCCTGGTGCATTGTTGTAAGTAGCTCAGAGATTGTTTGATCATGGCTGGTTAATGGCACTATCTTCAATTGGACAGGAAGAAACACAGCTCAAGTTACCCAGGTTCTGGACTCAACCAATGCTTTTTTGGGGACAAGCTGAAATATCAAGCAGAGACATGCTTCACTCATTCCAATACTCTAATCCATGGCAGTGATCAAGTGCTGCCTCGTAGCAAGGGCATTCATGCAATAATAATGGAAGATGTTGCTATCTCTTGTATTGGTAACTCATCTGTATTTTTGCAGAATTCTACACTTGAACAGGGGTTGTGGCTGTTTGGGGGAGGAAGTGATTTTAGTTAATGAAGAAGTGAAAAAAATTGGAGGTTGAATGTTTTGCTTATAACTTCCCAAGTGTTCTAGTATGTTCCACTCGCTTCCTTGCAGTCTTCCATTGTTTGAGCATGAAGTAAAAACATTCTACCTACCAGATGAGTAATGTGGTCTATGTATATTATTGCTGTTGTGATGCTAGGAATATAGGCAATACATCCCAATGTGTGGCAGAATGTATCAAACGCCCATCTGCAGCAGCCAACTTACTAACCGTGCTCACCAGCCCAATCATAGTCAGATTGTCCGTCTGTTCTTTTGTTTAATGTTCACACTGAAGCCCTCATTTCTAGTCTCAAGTTCAGATCCTGGCTTCTTTAGAAATGTGGAGACTAGTTGAAATCACACAGATCCCCAGTAATGCTGGATAGTCAGGGAAGGTCAAGCCATCAGCCCTTTTGCAGCTGTCAGTGTTCCATTCGTCAAACACAGCCAGACACTTTGACAACTTTTGTGATAGGATAGATATGGAAGGCAAATGCTGAGTTGGGTTGACAGTTGGTTAAGGGATTGAGATGCCAGGTAAGTAGGGTGTTAATGTACCAGGTAGGTAGGATACCAGAGAATTAAGTTGCCAGATGGGTAGGGTGAAAGATGCCAAGTGGATAGGGTGCTGAGTGAATATGGGTGAGGTAGAGCTTACAGTAGGTTTGGGGATGTGGAGATATTGGGACTGTTGGCTTTGGAGTGGGGAGAATTGATAATCCCAGTGATGTAACAAAAATGTTGGGGTCAGCGGAGATGTGGGATTGATGGGATGTTGGAGATGCTGGGCATCTGTGGAGTTTGCGGGCTGGGGAACATGTATTATGTGATATGGCTGGTGGATACAGAGTGTGTGTGTGTGGGCAGCAGCGTGGTGGTGTCAGGGTCAGTGAAGTGGTGCACTCAGGTCTCAGGATGGGGTTGGAATTGTGTTGAATTGGGAAGCATCTGGCTGGCATTTGGGGAGGTTGTTTGTCAGGGGTTGTGGTGTTGTAAGAAGGCTGGGGAGATGAAGTGTGTGTGTGGGGGTGGTGGGTGAGGGGGGTGTGGATGGTTTGTGGTACCTTGGATGGAGGTCAGTCTAAGAGCTGGGGATTTTGTGCAATCATTTAATTTCTCAACTTGTTGTGGTTTACTATTAACTTAATGGAAGCAGACTCCTCCAAATTCTCCAATGTTAAGTGTTTTGTTGAGTCTTCCAGACGCAGGAGAATTTTCCAGACAATTCTCATGGGGTCTGCTGTATCTGGTATTCAGCAGGATCCCAACATATTTTTCCAATACTTGTCTGGCTGGAAATATCTGGGTCAAAATGTCCAATCGGGAATGGAAAACATTTGTGAAATAATCCTGACAGTGTTAGGAATTATGCTGGAAATCAATTTGAGAGCAGTTGAGTTTGCAATGTGACTAATTTGTGCATGCCAGAAGCTCTGATATTATTCACAGCTAGGTCCATCTTCTTGAGCGGCAAATGGAATATATTTCTGCACGTTATTCTATGATTTATGGGTCAATGGGAACTGCTCATAGCTGTTTCAACCCCACTGTAATATCCTGACCAATCAGAGTTGATCTGACATGGTTTGAGTTCAATGTGGAAACTAAGACAATCAATAGTTTCTAAGTTTGTGTGAAGATTTGTAGCTCGGGTGCTCGTTGTTGTGGTTCTGTTCGCCGAGCTGGAAGTTTTTGTTGCAAACGTTTCGTCCCCTGGCTAGGCGACATCATCAGTGCTTGGGAGCCTCCTGCGAAGCGCTTCTTTGATGTTTCCTCCGGTGTTTATATTGGTCTGTCCCTGCCGCTTCCGGTTGTCAGTTTCAGCTGTCCGCTGTAGTGGTTGGTATATTGGGTCCAGGTCGATGTGTTTGTTGATGGAGTTTGTGGATGAATGCCATGCCTCTAGGAATTCCCTGGCTGTTCTCTGTCTGGCTTGCCCTATGATAGTAGTGTTGTCCCAGTCGAATTCATGTTGCTTGTTGTCTGCGTGTGTGGCTACTAAGGATAGCTGGTCATGCTAAATTACCCATAGTGCCCAGGGATGTGCAGGTTAGGGTGAATTGGTCATGCTAAATTACCCATAGTGCCCAGGGATGTGCAGGTTAGGGTGAATTGGTCATGCTAAATTACCCATAGTGCCCAGGGATGTGCAGGTTAGGGTGAATTGGTCATGCTAAATTACCCATAGTGCCCAGGGATGTGCAGGTTAGGGTGAATTGGTCATGCTAAATTACCCATAGTGCCCAGGGATGTGCAGGTTAGGGTGAATTGGTCATGCTAAATTACCCATAGTGCCCAGGGATGTGCAGGTTAGGGTGAATTGGTCATGCTAAATTACCCATAGTGCCCAGGGATGTGCAGGTTAGGGTGAATTGGTCATGCTAAATTACCCATAGTGCCCAGGGATGTGCAGGTTAGGGTGAATTGGTCATGCTAAATTACCCATACTCCATCAACAAACACGTCGACCTGGACCCAATATACCAGCCACTACAGCGGACAGCTGAAACTGACAACCAGAAGCGGCAGGGACAGACCACTATAAACACCGGAGGAAACATCAAAGAAGCGCTTCGCAGGAGGCTCCCAAGCACTGATGATGTTGCCTATCCAGGGGACGAAACGTTTGCAACAAAAACTTCCAGCTCGGCGAACAGAACCACAACAATAGTTTCTGCTGCACCTCATGTCAAGCATAGTCAAACCAATCATCATTCTCTTCTCATGCTGTATAAGTGTCTAGTTTAAGGAAGGCAAATAGAATTTTGGCATTCATTGCTCAAGGAATAGAGTAAAGAAGTGGGGTGGTGTTGTTGTAACTGTACAGGGTATTAGTGAGACTGCACCTCAAGTATTGCATAAAGTTTGGTTCCTTTGCTTGAGGAGGGATATAGTTACACTGTAGGCAGTCTGGAGGAGGTTCACTACATTGCTTCCAGGGTTAGTTTCATGAAGAGAATTTTGAATTATTAATGTTTTGCTAACACTAGTCCTTTCCATTACTTGTCACTGCGAAAACCAGACTTTTGTATTTATTTCTGAAGTAGGTCATTTCTTATCAGGTACAACTTGTTTCCAAGTATTTGGCATGACGTTTACATAATCTCCCCTTCAAACATGAAAGCCAAAATACGTCACATTCTTTTGCTCACTTCTAATGCTCCTAAGGAATACTTTAGTCTGTTGTACAATAAAGTCATGCAAAGTAAATTCACAAAGAATTTCTGAACGGATATGGTGACAGAATGTCCAGGAACAAGTGTATCTTTGGAGCCTGACATAATCTGTTACAGCACTGATCATCCTTCATGGAAATCATGGAAATTATAAATCTTCCAATACATTCTTTTCTCACACTATCATGGAGGGTTAGAAAGGTAATTTTGAACATGGGGATAGATAATTGGCCATACAAAGTAAAATGTGTGCTTGATGACCATTCAGTTTTGCCAATGCCCAGAATGTCCCAGCATCCACCTCATTTTGGGGTAGGAAATTCCACAGATTCACAATCCTTTGAGAGAAGCAATTCTTCCTCATCTTTATTTTAAACCTGCAACCCCTCATCGTAAAACAATAACAGTTTGGTTCACTACAAATGAGCAAAGTTTAATTTTTACTGAATGGTTAATCCCTAATAGTTTGCAACATTCTGGTATTTTTAATTGAAACTGGTCAGGTGTTTCGTTGCCTACGGTAGCTATTAGAGTATATTTACACAATGATCACCAGGTGTTGCTGTACTGCAACATCAATTCAATACGACAGTTTCTTGTTGGAACTTATCAACAAGCCTGCAAGTATATTTCCTAATCAACTTATTCAGAAATGCTAGAATATGCTTCTGGAGCAGATGGGATTTGAGCCCTGGCCTTTTGACTCAGAGGTAGGGATACTCCCACAGAATCCTCCAAAGCAGCTGACTCCCAATGGGATCAGAGACACTTTGCATTTATTTTCTAATCAATCTGTTCAGGCGATGCTATTGAATACGTCTTGAGCAGTTTGGGTTTGAACCCAGCTCTCCTCCTGGTCTAGAAATGAACAAGGACCACTAGACTCAAAACATGAACTCTGTTTTCTCTCCAGAGATGCTGCCATACTTTTGGAGTTTCTCCAGCAATTTCTGTTTCTGAAATAAAATTAAAAGTCAAATTATAATCAGTAGTAATGAATTTGTAATTAGTATAATTATCCATAAAATGCATTCAGCATCTTCCAGGAAGCATTTTATTAAAATGTAGCGGGTTCAGAAAAGATTTATCAAGATTTTGCAGGACTGGAGGGTTTGAGTTATAAAGAGAGGCTGGATAAGTCAGGACATTTTTCACTGGAGAGAAGGAGGTTAAGGGGTGACCTTATAAAGGTTTGTAAGATCATGAAAGGCATGGATATGGTGAATAGCAAAGGTATTTTCCCTATGGTGGGAGGGGGGCAGAAGAGGCTCAAAACAAGAGGGCGTATTTTTAAGGTGAGAGGAGATAGATTTAAAATGGACATGAGAGGCAATTTCTTCACACAGAGTGTGGTTTGTATGTGGAATGAACTGGCAGAGAAAGTGGTATATGCAGGTACAATTACAACATGTAAAAGACATTGAGACAGGTAAATGAAAAAAAAAAGGTTTAGAGGGATGTGGGCCAAATGCAGGTAAGTGGGGCGAATTTAGTTTGGGGAATTTGGTCGTCTTGTATGAGTTGGATTGAAGGGTCTGTTTCTGTGCTCTAAAACTCTTTGACACTATAAGGGCAGCACAGTGGCTCAGTGGTTAGCACTGCTGCCTCACAGCGCCAGGGACCCAGGTTTGATTCCAGCCTCAGCTGACTGTCTGTGTGGTGTTTGCACATTTTCCCTGTGTCTGCGTGGGTTTCCTCCCACAGTCCAAAGATGTGCAGGTCAGGTGAATTGGCCATGTGTTAGGTGCATTAGTCAGAGGGAAATGGGTCTAGGTGAGTTACTCTTCAGAGGGTAGGTGTGGACTTGTTGGGCCGAAGGGCCTGTTTCCACCCTGTAGAGGAATCTATAACTCCATTTGATTTCGCTCCCTTCCCCTCTCTCTAACTCTGCTTCAGCTTTGAGGCCTGCATTGCTCTCAATGAGTTTTCCCAATAAATGAATCAATTGGAAATACAGGAGATTTACTGGTTGTGGTTAATTAATGAGAACAATTTCTGTGATGATTTCTTCATGGGGAACAAAAACATTCATTTATTTGTAAGAGATCTTTTGCAAACATAAAGAAGAAAACTAAAATGAATTGAGGGGTGGGACTTTTGTGGTAGAGCATTGGCAGTGCCCCTAGTCTTTGAGCCATGAATGCCTCAGGTCAGCGCCCCCCCTCCACCTCCCCACACCCACTGATCCAGAGGTATGTACTGATATGTCTGAACAGATTGAACAGGAAATATGTAAAACTGCGTGAGAAGCATATGACCATTGGAAATAATGACCATTTAACATTACAGAACACTGGGCTCAGTCTTACCAGAAATTGATTAAGTGTCAGTTTTGTCAAGTTTCATAGAAGGTTCCTCACTGAGGGGTCTAGCGAGTTTCACCAATGATTGTCCCAAACCTGCCTCAGTAACACCTTAACATGACCCTTTGCTAGCACAGTTCTCCCACTCACTCCTACCAGAGGTACCCACAACGTCTCTTCATCCACTCTGAGGAGAGGATATTGGCCCTGACTCAGATCCCTTTAGTGGAGATACCTAAACCTCCATGTTCTTGCACCGATCAAGAAGCATTGTTCCTTGTTGTGCTACTCTCCCATTTCCCCCACTGGGAATGCACGATTATCAATACCACAACATCTACTCCTTGGTTGTGAACAGTTTCTTTCTTTGGTCTTGTGTGGGTGCAAGCAGCAAGTTCACAACCTCTATTCTCAACAGGGAAGCTGCCCAAGACAAACTGCTTTCCACTTCTGAGGAAGTGAGCACTGATGTCTTAGAAGAAGAGCTAGCTGGGCTTCCTTTTTCATCTCCCAGCAGCACTGGTAGGAACATTTGAGAAGATTGTTATGTTGATCTTTAGATTCCTATTTTCAGCAAAAATACAATGCACTACTGTTAAACTCCAGTCTGTCACAGTGCTCATTTGCTGTACAAATACTGTCATGAATTCACCAGGAATTCTTCTCAAGTCAATCCATGTCAATGACAGTGTCACATGTACAGTACTGGTTATACACCGGAATAAAATTATTATCAATCATTAACATACTTTCAGAAATTTATTTATTTCTAGAAAACTATTTCTACGAAGCATGAGTGATTGGAAAGCATTATCAGTACTTTAAGAGACTGATTATAAATAAGTTGGAATTTTCTATTCCATCTTGGATCATTGGATCATTCCGTCTTGGATCATCTCATGCAGTATTATTTAAATAACACCCTTAATCATTTACAGAAAAAGACTTACACATTATTAGCAGTTAGGAATTGTGACAAAGATCAAATGATTGAACATTTGTTTGACAATGTAAATGTGAACAATTTCTGACAGCACGAATTATGATAAAACCGTTACCATCAACCACAGGATTTGTAGATCAATGTCTTAACTTTTCCATGTGAGTTGGGAGCTTTATTTGAAATGTCATCAGTATTTGTGACAAAAATGGAATGCAGGTCCAGTCAGGCTTGAACTTTCTAAGTATATTAAAAAAGCTGTACAATTGATCAATTTAAATCTGACACTTCAGAATAAATGGACAAAACAATTATCAGCTATATTTCCTCAATGTACTTAATATGCGTTACACTTTGCTTGTAACATCAAGTCACAGAATCACCTCAGTTTCTCCACACAATGCTATTACAAATATATGAGTTAATGTACACCCAACATTGTCAAAGTACAGCAATGTTCTTGATTAGCATTTCCCTTTGAAAATATTCACGATATTCATTGCAGCAGTTTCTCAGTTAGTGAGGTAGTAATGCTCATGGAAACAGACCAATCTTCATATTCCTTTCGATTCATTATAGAAAATAGTCAGTCATTTAGCCTCTCAAGTCTGCTCCACCTTTCAATGAGACCAGAATTACCATTTGTAAACGGGAGTTCTAAACCTGTACCGTTCTTTCACATAGAAGTTTGTTTCTGATGTCACTCCTGAAAGGCCTACTTTGAAGACTTAGGCTGTATGCCCTAGTTCCTGATTCGTAAACTAGCAGAAATAATTTTCTTTGCTAATCAGTAGCCCATAACATCTTGAAGGCTCCAATCAAATCACCTTTTAATCTTTTAATTTCTAAGTTCAAAACCTAATGACCTTGATTTGATTCGTCTCACAAGTACTTGCAGAATTACACTTTATTTTGCTCAAAAGCTGCATAAATCCAAATAAGATTCTGTAACTCCCACTTTAGAAATAGAATCAGTCTGACTTAACATTGGGACACAGACAGACTTTAACTTCACATCTTCAATGCACTATCTCAGCTGAGATGACACCTATTGCAAAAAGCTATGTTTGAAAATGTAACTTTGAAAAAGTTCTGGGATTTACATATGAAGGAACTGAAACTAACGTGGTCATTCTAAAAGATGAAAGACTTAATCTAAGTTTGTTTAATGTTACATTCCATGACACTGCAATCCTGTTGCTATAAAATCTGTGTCTTATGATTCTGCTCCACAATCACCTGATGAAGAAACAGCGCTTCAAAAAAACTATGCTTCCAAATAAACGTGTTGTCTGATTTTTAACTTTGTCCACTCTACTCCAACACTGGCACTTCCAAATCTTGAATATTTAGGCTGTATGCCCTAGTTCTTTATTCCTAAACCAGCAGGAATAATTTTCTTTGCTAATCAGTAGCCCAAATATCTTGAGAGCTCCAATCAAATCATCTATTAATCTTCTAATTTCTAAATTCAAAACATTCTGACCATGGTTTGTTTAGTCTCACCTTGTAATTCATTCCTTGTATGTTCATATAGCATTCTAGCAAATCTAATCTGCACTCCCGCTAAAGCTAATGTACTGTACGTAAAGATAGTGCCACCTTGTGACATAGACATGTGACTATCTGTGGTCTAACTGAGGCTTTGTATCGTTGTAGCATGACTAAAAAACTTCTGGCTTTGTGGTATTAAGGCTAATGCTGTTCTGAAGACCAGCATTCCATGGGTATATTAGTTTACATGAATGAATGTTTTGCTGAACAGGAGGTAGTATTCCTGCCTTGCAGCCAGAAGGTCTGGTTTAAATTCAACCCAAGGACTTGAAGGCTAACAACAATGTATTCACAAGGTGGCCAGAAATGTTGGGTATGAACCTGTAACTCTTTCCAATAAAAGAGGCAGCAAAATTGGGAGTGATTCCTGTTTAGCTATTTCCTCAGAACAAGTCCCACACTGGGACTTAATGGCGAAAGGAAATAATACAGACAACAAGCAAAACTAATATCATTTACAAAATACCATGCAAGGACTATAACAAACACTACATTGGACAAGCAGGCTGAAAACTAGCCATCAGAATACAAGAACACCAACTAGCCACAAAAAGATATGACCCTCTCTCACCAGTATCCTCACATACGGATGAGGAAGGACACCACTTCGACTGGGACAACAAATCCATCCTAAGACAAGCCAAACAAAGACATGTCTGGAAATGAACCTTCCAGCTCACCGAGCAAACCTACATCCAATATGGAAAAGTGTATGTTCCCACAACAATACTGACTCCTTTGGGGGTGAGGACGCTGTTGGTTCCGTTGGCGTGGATTAGATGGGTGCCAATAGCACAGGGCTTGATCCCCATCCTGGCTGAGGTGGAGTCAGGACCTACTCTAGTCCTGCTGTGTGGTGAAGATTAGAGCAGTATAAGACAGACTTGTAAAAGTTGTAAATCTGGGAAATAAGTTCTGCAACATTTTCTCTTTATTCCAGATTGCCAGCACCAACTGTATTGATAAATGCAATGATCTGAAATATTCTTTCTATATTAAAGGTTCCTAGACTCTGGATATATTAACTTGCTATTAGTGATAGTGAGGTAATGGCAGCCTTGCAGAATTGTAGACTTCTAAACAAAAAAAAAGGAACACATAGAGCCATATTTACGGTTTCTTGAAGAGAGAATCCTATACAGATGTTTTCAATTGTTAATTCCACTGCTGTACTGTCTAGTCAGATGTGATGTATATATTGTGAACTCAGTTAATGCTACCCATTAAAGAACACCAACAACATAACTGTTACTAACTGAAATATATTTAGCAATGGCTTTGACAAAGCAAAGACAACTACACTTTCTAAAAATTTCAATGTATGTTTTTGGACATATTGATTTCTGAACTTATTCTCTGGAAACTCAATTTGCTTGAAGTATTTAGTTTAATTTCTTGACCAATGAAAATGTATTGAATTCAAGAGGTATGAAATCTTAGAAGAATATTGGGACATGCAGCTAATGGACTAAGTTTGAAGCATTTTCATGCAGAAGAGGTGAGAGATCAGCAGGAATTCCAATCCATTCAGGTAAGAAAGCTGCCTCATATTTAAACACTTTTAGGAAAGGTGACTCAGGCAAAGTAAAGTTTGTGAGGTAAATTGTCTCCCCACCTGCCAAGTAGCCAGCCCAGAAACCAAATGTCCCGATTGTCATTATTGTGTGGTTACAATGTGCAAGGATAGAAAAGTCAAAAGCGACAGTAGTCTGCTTGGGATCATCTGAAAAGTAAACATCTCCTTTGGAGTTATTAATGTTTTGCTTACACCAGTCCATTCCATTACTTGTCACTACAAAAACCACATTTTCGTATTTATTTCTGAAGTAGGCCATTGCTGTGTCTAAATATTTCTTATCAGCTATAACTCCTTTCCAAACATTTGGCATGACATGTACATAATCTCCCCTTCGAACATGAACGCCAACATACGTCACATTCTTTCGCTCACCTCTAATGTGTCTTAGGAATGCATTAGCCTCTTCTACAATAAAATCATGAAAAGTTAACTCACGAAGAATTTCTGAATGGATATGATGATAGAATGTCCAGGAACACGTGTATCCTGAGAGGCTGACATAATCTCCTTGAATACTACGGTACTGATCCTCCATCCAGTCATTGAGATTATAATTCTTCCAATGTATTTTCTTTCTCACACTATCATGGAGGGTTGGAAGGGTAATTTTGAAGATAGGGGACAGGTAATTGGCCATGGAAGGTAAAATATATGCTTGATGACCATTCAATTTTGCCAATGCATATAGTGTTGCATACTCCCCCATCTGGTTGCCAAGTCGTCCAATGGAGTTAATTGTCCAAAGTCCCTTTGAAGAAATCACCACCTTTTCAGAATCCTTCTCTGCTTCACTTTCCAATATTATGGATGTATTTTCCAAAGATTGGACATATTTGAACATTGTGTAATATTTTAACTGATATTTATACATTACAGAAACTGTCATTATGAAATAAAAGAATGTTAGAAAGGCTAACACTTTCATGGCTGGATCAGCACAACATTTGCTCAAAAGAGCCATATCCAGAGATTCTTCACGTTGTGATTCGCAGTTTATGATTTCCTCAAGTGGAGTTTCTGAAAATCCAGAAATCATTTATTAATACAATAACAATGATGAAGGACAAGTTTCCAAATATTGCTGTAGGATTATTTATTTAACAAAGTTCCTTTTGAGAAATAAATATGATGCATACTTGATAAAATTGAGGGTTTAACAACTTTCTGCAAATTGATAGAAAGTGACAGTATAGATAGGGATTGAAAATGTAGCTGCACAATTGGTGCATGAAAACTTGGCGAATCACTTAAATGACAGATATGACATGTGGCATGAGTTGAATTCTCCAGCTGTATACTGTTTCAGATTTGATTGATTTGGTAAAAGAAGGTATCCTGTGGAGGAGAATTGGTTTTATCTTCTATTTGCTGAATGGTCAAGGTCCAGAAGGACAGATATGGGCAATCCAGTGGAGGGCAGAACAAGTCTTCGGTACTATTGCCAGAATGTTGCCAGGGCCCATAGCCTTTGCAGTATCAACTTGCAGTTCCCTGCCATTTTAAAATTTTACTGATCAATTTCAAGTTTACAATATCTCTCGGTTTCCCACAGTTACAATTTAAAATTTAACAAGTTACATTTGAAATTTATAATACTTAAATTTGTTTAGTGCTTGGTTAAGCTACTGCACTCAGTTTCATTTGGGGACAAGCTTGAAACACTGTACTCCTAACCAATGCCTCCACACGTAAGCCTTCAGGTCTCACGGTCTGCAACTCCCCCTCTTGGAACCTTGATGTCCATAGCTTCCTCGTGGGCCACATTTCATGTGGAAACAGCCAGGTAGCATCTCTACTCTCACTGCACCAAATTCCTTCACTTACCAAATTCCCCGTTTGAGGCATCCAGTGTCCCTGCTTGTATTCTCCAGCTTTGTGGTCACGTCATTCCAACACACAAGTGCCACCACTGAAAACATAAAGCTGTAGTTATGTTCTAAGGAGCAAAATTAATGGAAACTGCAAGCAGTGGATCTGTATGTAGGCAGTAATACCATGACACGGCATGTATACAATATCGATGCTAAATTGTTTTAAAATTAATTATAGTGATGCTATATTCTCAAAGCCATTTTATTCATTCACAGGATGAAGGCATTACTTGTCAGGTCAGCATTTATTGCTAATCCCCAGTTGCTCAGGGGGCAGTTGAGAGTCAACCACATAGCTGTGGGTGTGAAATCAGATGGTTACATTAGATTAGATTCCTACACTGTGGAAACAGGCCCCAACAACTCCACACCGACCCTCTGAAGAGTAACGCACCCAGACTCATATCCCTCTGACTAATGCGCCTAACACTATGGGCAATTTAACATGGCCAATTCACCTGAACGGCACATCTTTGTGACTGTGGGAGGAAACCGAGGAAACCCACGTGGAGAATGTGCAAACTCCACACAGGCAGTCATGCGAGGCTGGGATTGAACCTGGGACCCTGGTGCTGTGAGGCAGCAGTGCTAACCACTGAGCCACCATGCTGCCCATAGGTTAGATTTTGAAGGTTCGACCAGCAGTTTACTTCCCTGAAGGACATCAATGAATCAGATGGGTTTTTCCCAACAATTGGTTCATGGTCATCATAAGACTCTTAATTTCAGCTTTTCTTTTAATTCAAATTCCATCATCGACCCGACTTGAACCCGGGTCCCCAGAACATTGCCTGGCTCTCTGGATGAACAATCCAATGACAGTACCATTTGGCCATATTCTCCCCACTGAAAATGAAGATTCATAGCTTTGACTGAACAGATTTGCCCTTTATTTCAATAATTGTTGCCTGAACTATGATGAGGAAGATGAAGCAAGAATTGGCAAGGGTGCAGTGGTACTGGGAGGGAGAAAGCAGTCACTGAGTATGATGTGTTATGATCCAAATCCATTTTGTGGCTATTGGAGATAGGATATATCTGCCAATTCACTTGTTTCAACCTGAGGGAACAAGCTTGGTATAAAGCCAGGATCCAGAGTCACTGAACTGGCCGGCAGAATTGATCAGTCGCTCTCTGAAGGAAAACAGCTAGTCACGATTAATACTTTCCTCTAGATAGTCTTTATTAATCAATTACAATCAGACTGTAATGTTCTGGATATAGCAAGGGTCCAAGTGAAACTTCCACTCAGAAGGACTATGGAATTGGGTTATTCAAGCTGTTGATATAGAAAACCATGAAAGACAATGTAACTTTCAAAGTTTATAACAGTTTATTACAGCATCAAACAAACAGTTCAATGTTTAGGCGGAAAGTGAGATAAATCTAAGGATGTTATGACCTCAGCGAAAATGGATTACCAATATTCAACATTTGTCTTTTGAATTTAATACCTGAGACTTCCATGCATTAAAAATGAGACAAGGGAAGATAGATTTGTGGATAAGACATTCTTGGCCTGACTCTCTTTTTCTCTCTCTCTCACCTCCAGCTCTTCACAGATGCCACCAGACCCGCTGAGTTTTTCCAGCAGCTTCTATTTTTATTTCTGATTTACGGTATCTGCAGTTCTTCTAGTTTTTCTTAGCTACTTCAAGTTTTTTCATTCTCGTGACTCGAAGACTCTAAAAATCTACAAAATGCAACTGCCTTTATCAATATCCCTCCCTCTTCTTTGCAACACCCTTACCTGCATGTGTGTGTGTCGCTGCAGTCATGTTTTATTATAATGTTTCAGGTAACAAGCTCTACCACCCTTTTTTAAACTGAAGAAAACCCTACAACTGGCTCCCATACACTTTTGATCTGGTGAACAAACTTTTGTTGAAGTGTGATGTGTATGTACTAAAAAAGCAAAGAATATTTGTCGTGACTGACCAACATTGGGCTGGGGGAGGTGGGGGCAGGGAATATTGATAAAAGCGAGTTGTGTTTCCTCTGCATCCAATCATAAGAAATTTCAGGGTTGATTGTTCCATTCAAACCTATTGACTAATGAAAGAATTTGAAGTGGGGAAAAAATTGCTTTTTCAAAAGTTGTGCTAATTCGACAAAATGCAACTATGGAAAGGTTTCCTTGAGATTTTAAGATTTAAGCTGCCAGGATCCCCATGTTTGCTGTGACTGCTTTCACACATCAGGACAAAATAGCTTTTGAGACTCTAAAAAGCTTTGTCCCTGGAAGAATTGAAGTGATATTTAAGTTGTTAGAGGTAGAGTTCCAGCTGAAAGCCAGGAAAGAGAATTTTAGAACAATGACAAAGTCTCTTGAGCTGGAAAATGAGCAAAAGGAAACAGGTTTATTTGTCAGACCTGCCATGGGACCTGGGCATTGTTGGTTGGGCAAGCATTGACTGCCTGTCCCTGGTTGCCCTTCAGAAGGTGTGGTGAGCTACCTTTTTGAACTGGATTAGTGTGTATGTGCTGTAGGTAACCACAATGACCTTAGATAGGAAATTCTAGGCTTTTGATCCAGTGACACTGAAGGAACAGTAATATAATTTCAAATGAGGACAGCGAATGACTTGGAGGGGAATTTGAAGGTGGTAGTGCCCTCATGTACTCCAAAGTCCCTTTAAGCTTCAGAATTCCAAAACCTTTCCTACTTAGAAAATAGTCCATGCCTCTCTTCTTCTTACCAAAGTGCATAACTTCATGCTTACCCACATTGTTTTCCATTTGCTACTTCTTTGCTCACTGTTTTAGCCTAACCAAGTCCTTCTGCAGCATTCCCACCTCCTCAACGTGACCTATCTTTCTGTCATCTTCAAACCTCACAATAATGCCCTCACTTCCATCATCCAGATTGTTAATGCATAACATGAATAATTGTAGTCCCAAGACCAACTACTGTGGGAACTCCAAAAGATTAGATTACTTACAGTGTGGAAACAGGCCCTTTGGCCCAACAAGTCCACCCTGACCCTCTGAAGAGCAACCCAGACCATTTCCCTCTTCACCTAACACTACACGCAATTTAACATGGCCAATTCACCTAACCTGCACATTTTTGTGTTGTGGGAGGAAACCCACGCAGACACAGGGAGAATGTGCAAACGCCACACAGACAGTTGCCTGAGGCAGGAATTGAACCCGGGTCTCTGGCACTGTAAGCAGCGGTGCTAACCACTGTGCCACCATGCATCTGTTGCCATCCTAAAGACCCCTTTATTCCCACTCTTTGCATCTGCCAATCAGCCAATCCTCTATCCATGCCAAGATCCTGCCCCCAAACCCATGGGCTCTTACCTTATTTATCAGCCTGCTGTGTGGTACCTAGTCAAAGGATTTCTGGAAATCCAAATACATCATGTCCCCAAGCTCTCCTTTGTTTAATTTGCTTATTACTTCTTCTAATTGAATTGTCAGGCATGACCTGCCCTAATGAATCCATGCTGACTCAGCTCTAATTTACCATACACTTCCAAATACAATGCAATCTCATCCTTAATAATGGACTCTTAACATCTTACCAACAGTTGAGATCAGGGCTAACTGGCCTATCATTTCCCACCTTCTGCCTCCAT
>NC_057742.1:18476302-18481732 GCF_004010195.1 Chiloscyllium plagiosum
ATCCAGGTAGATAACATCCATTTGCTCTCCTTGGTCTAATCTGCTCGTTACTTCCTCAGAGAATTCCAACAGATTTCTGTTGGAATGACCTCCCCTTTTTGAAACCATGCTAACTTTGCCCTATTTTACCATACAACTCCATGCATTCAGAAATCTCATCCTTCACAATGGAATCCAGGATCTTACCCATGAGGTTAGTCTAATTGATCTTTGCCTTGCTCCCTTTTTAAACAGGGGTGTCAAAGTAATGAATTTCCAGTCTTTCTGGGACTCTCCCTGATTCTAGCGATTCCTGAAAGATCACCATTAATGCCTCCACTATCTCTTCAGCTATCTCCCTTAAAGCTCTGGGGTGTAGTCCATCTGGTCCAGGTGATTTATCCATCTTCAGGCCATTCAGTTTTACCAGCACCTTCTCCTTGGCGATGGGCATCTCAGTCATCTCTGTCCCCTCACTCTCTTGAACTTTTGGCATATTACTTATGTGAAGACTGCCGTGAAGTAATTATTCAGTTCCCCAGCCATTTCCTTATTCCCTACAACTACCTCTCCAGCATCATTCTCCAGTGGCCCAATAGTCACTTGTGCCTCTCTTTTGCCCTTTATATTTCTACAGTCTTCCTTTATATTACTGGCTGACTTACCCTCATTTAATCTTCTCCCTCCTTTTTTTTTGTTGTCCTCTGTTGGTCTTTGTAGCCTTCCCAATCCTCTGGTTTCCTATTGCCCTTCAGCACATGATATGCTTTCTCTTTTGCTTTTATGCTATGCCTGACTTCCCTAGTCAGCTATAGTTGCCTCATCTTCCCTGTACCATGCTTCTTTTTTCTTAGGATGAATCTCTGCTGTGTCTCCTGAATTACTCCCAGAAACTCCTGCCATTGCTCTTCCACTGTGGTTCCTGTTTGGTTCCTCTCCCAGTCAATTCTACCCAGCTCCTCCCTTGTGGCTCTGTTTGCATTTATTCAGCTATAATATGATTACCTCTGATTGTATCTTCTTCCTCTCAAATTGCAGAGTAAATTCAATCGTATAATTATCACTGCCTCCACAAGTTCCTTCACCTTAAGCTTCCTTAGCAAATCTGCCTCACTGCACAACACTAAATCCAGTATTGCCTGTTCCCTAGTGGGCTCCACCACAAGCTGCTCCAAAAACCAATCTTGTAGACATTCCACAAATTCCTTTTCTTGCAATCTGCTACCAACCTGATTTTCCCAGTCCACCTGCATATTGAAACCCCCCATAAGCACTGTAACCTTGCCTTTCCTACACATCTTTTCTATCTCTGGGTATATCTTGTGCCCCAGCTCCTGACTACGTTTTAGAGGCCTGTACATAATTCCAAGTATGGTTTTTCAACTTTTGCAGTTCCTCAATTCTACCCAGAAAAGTTCTATACCATCTGACCCTCCTTAGTTTCTTACTATTCATTTAATTTCATTTCTTACTAATAAGGCAACCCCACCCTCTGCCCACCTGCCTATCTTTTTGATAGGATGTATTTCCTTGAATATTCAGCTCCCAATCCTGATCCCCTTGCAGCCACGTCTCCATGATGCCCATCACGTCATACCTGCCAATTTCATGCTATGCCACCAGCTCACTTACCTTATTCCTTATACTGTGTTCATTCAGATATAAAACCTTCAGTCCTATATTAACCATCCCTCTTCTCATTGTCATTCGTTTGTTCCAGTGTGCTTGAGTTTGATTGCTAACCCTTTCCAAACACACTGAACTATTTGTGTCTGTGCTGTAGATTTTAATAACCTCTCCAGAGTTCTGTACTCTTCCCTCCTCCTTTATTTTGGGTTTTGTAATTTCCACGATAACTGAACCCTCCACTCTGCCCATTAACCCACTTTCTTTTTCCACAAATATTTCCAGACGAGGGAATGTCTCCAGCATTCTCCGTGTTTGTTTCAGATTTCCAGTTTGTATTCACCAAAATAAAAAGCTGAGCAAGTGTGAAATCAAAGTAGGAAAGAGAAACACATTGAGCAAAGTTAGCATGGAGCAAAGGCGTACTAGCAGAAAGTCATTCTTTTGTTAAAGATTAGAGAATTATAAAGAAAATTAATCTCTACAATTCTAAAAAAAAGGAGTTTAAGCAATTTAACTCAAGACTGAAACATTGCTTCAGGCCGATAGATTTCTAGTTCAGTAACAATTTCACTCAGCCACAATTTCAATTGGTTGCAGGATCCAATTAAAGAGTCTTAGAATCTTTGAATTGAGGAACATGATTGAGAGCATTTCTCCACCTCTTTCAATCCAAACTAGAAATACATATCTCTGGGCATGAAGCTATCCAGCAATAGGAAGCCTTCAGGAAATAAAGGGAAAAAAATTGGGACATAGTTTCTTTTGTAATTCAATAATTTACAAATGACATATGAAATTTTTAACATAAATCAGAATGATCCCATAGTTAAAATGGACTGGAACAGGAAACATAATTTTAATTGTGGATTTGTTATAATGGGTTTCCTATCTGAGGTGAGAGAGTGCAGTATTGAATGTTACTCCAGGTCAAGTTCCAAAGTTTAACAATAAAGATTAAGCTTTGCCTGATTTCAAAATTGCAAAGTGGTGTTAACTGTAGGCAGGAAAACTGTTTTAAAAGTTCTAAATTGTATCGAGAACCTGTATCTAGTTTCCAGTGTGACATGGTGGCTCAGTGGTTATCACTGCCGCCTCACAGCACCAGGGACCTGGATTTGATTCCAACATTGGGTGAATGCCTGAGTGCAATTTGCAACTTTCTCCCTGTGTCTGTATGGGTTTCCTACCTTTGGTTTCTTCTCGCAGCCCAAAGATGTTCAGGTTAGATAGATTGGCCAGGCAAAATTGCCACTTGGTGCCCAGGTATGTGTAACTAGGTGGGTTAGCCATAGTAAATGTGGGGTTATGGGGTAGGGGCTTGGGTCTGGGTGGGAAGCTCTTTGAAGGGTAAGTGCAGACTTGATGGTGATTTTGAGCTATGCCATATAGTGACTTCAAGGAATTGGATGCTTGGTCTGCAGAACCCCTCTGTATTGAGTTATGTTCAATCTAGTCTGCTGCTGTTCACTCACAGGAGTGTAGCTCTCAGATTGCTACACAGTGGCAATGATAATTGGACCCACAGAACTAGAGTAAAAGTCCCAATTGAAATATGGGGGCAATAAACCATGTAACCATCCCAGAGATGGGGAAACTCAGTAGAGACAGGGCATGTCTAGCAATATACTTGGAGGGAGACCTAGGCACTGACCTGCAGAATGGCTAAATCAGCACAGAAGTTGTAGAAAGTGTGGGGAAAAGGCTCAAGGCAGAGTATACAGTTAGGAACAGTAGAAATCTGAGTCACCGTAAGAAAACTGTGACAGAAGTTACAGAGGTAAGGCAGAAAGGAGCACTCAGCAAATGTACTGTTGGTCCGTGCAAGAAGAAATAGGATCCTTTCAATCCACAGAGTAACTTCACGTTGGAAATGCATCTGACTTGATTTTAAAGGATTGTACCTGGAAAGAGAGAGGCAGGGGTAATGCTGCAGTGGAAACACAGAAAAGTATACACAGACCACAGCAGACCATGTGAGTTTCTGCAAGATTGGATATGCAAAGTCAAGATGTCACATTCTTCCTGCCCACAGTAAAAAATAATTTCTTCTTGGTACAGACAGCCAGGCCATATTTTGGCAAACAGATTAAAATAAACAGTTGCAACCTGGATTGGATGTATCAATCCCTCTGGATGGTGTGTGCCATTGCTGAGGTCCTGACCCCTCAGGCCATCCTCCAGTCATTTTTGGAGCTTGTCAAGTAGGAGAATTAGAGTAAGAGATTGTAGCACGCTATACTTGGCTATAATGGAAAAAAGATTGTGGAGACCTTGCACATAATTACTAATCCTCTTAATTCTTCATTAAATGAACCTCCTTATGTAGCTTCAGATGACAAGGATTCTGGGTAATCCAAGATGGAGGACGGGAAAAATTTCTGGCTGTCACAGCTGCTCCTTTTTTGAGGTATTTTAGGTGTTGGAGGTGATTTCCTCGAATTCCAGGAGCAGCAATTACTGTTTTATATGCTGTTGCATTGTTTTGGAACTTTTGGAAAAAAAAGTCAAAACAACAGCAGTTTTAAAAGGGAGAAGAACAGACAAAGGAAGCACATGGTGAGGACAGTGCAGGAGAGAGAGAGAGAGAGAGAACACCTGCACAGTTACTGCCTTTGCTGTTTTTGAATTCATGTATTGCTGGACATCGGAGTGCATCTGGGAAAATTAACAAACAGTGAAATTCACAACTAATCTTGGAGGATCCGGTTTGGGCGAAGTTCACAGCACAGAATCAGATAAGTTAATTGTTGTTTTAAGTCTGTCCAAGAGAAAGGCTGCAGTAGTGAGTATAGTGGGTTCTTTCTTGATTATATATTTTTGGAGATAAGTCTCTTGATTAAACTTAAAATATAAGCCATAGCTATTCATTTAACCTGAGACAGTGTTTGTAGAGGAATAAGATGGTGTTATTTTCTGGGTCTGTAGATTGTGAAGGAGCAAAAATGGCCTTTGCAGTGATATGTATTTCTTGTCAGATGTGGGAGTTTAAAGAGAGTTTAAGGGTTACGACGGATTATATCTGCTGTAAATGCTGTTGGATGCGAATCTTATCAGGTCGGTGGATTGGTTGGAGAGACAGATAGAAGCGATGAGGAATTTGCAACAGCAACGGTATGTGATGGATGGCAGTTATAGGAAGGGGGGAAAGTCTCAGATACTGTCACATAGATGGGTTAACTCCAGGAAGGGTAAGAGAGGTAGGCACCTAGGGCAGGAGTCTTTTGTGGATATATCCATTTCAAACAGGTATGCTGTTTTGGAAAATGTAGGGGGTGATGGATTCTCAGGGGAATGAGCACGAACAGCCAAGTTTCTGGTGTTGAGACTGGCTCTAATGCAACAAGGGGTACGTCAGCTTCCAAGAGATCAATTGTGTTAGGGGATTCTGTAGTCCAAGGTACAGACAGACGTTTCTGTGGCCAGCAGCGAAAAAGCAGAATGGTATGTTGTTTCCCTTGTGCCAGGATCAAGGATGTCTCAGAGAGGGTGCAGAATGTTCTCACGGGGGAGAGGGGCCAGCAAGAGGTCATTGTCCACATTGGAACCAATGATATAGGGAGGGAAAAAGTTGAGATTCTGAAGGGAGATTACAGAGAGTTAGGCAGAAATTTAAAAAGGAGGTCCTCAAGGGTAGTAATGTCTGGATTACTCCCAGTGCTACGTGCTAGTGGGGGCAGGAATAGGAGGATAGAGCAGATGAATGAATGGCTGAGGAGCTGGTGTATGGGAGAAGGATTCACATTTTTGGATCATTGGAATCTCTTTTGGGGTAGAAGTGACCTGTACAAGAAGGACGGATTGCACCTAAATTGGAAGGGGACT
>NC_057742.1:18482132-18537940 GCF_004010195.1 Chiloscyllium plagiosum
ACCTACTCTTGGGAAAGAAGGCAGGGCAGGTGACTGAGGTGTCAGTGGGGGAGCACTTTGGGGCCAGCAACCATAATTCTATTCGTTTTAAAATAGTGATGGAAAAAGATAGACCAGATCTAAAAGTTGAATTGGAGAAAGGCCAATTTTGTCGGTATTAGGCAAGAACTTTCAAAAGCTGATTGGAGGCAGATGTTCGCAGGTAAAGGGACGGCTGGAAAATGGGAAGCCTTCAGAAATGAGATAACAAGAATCCAGAGAAAGTATATTCCTGTCAGGGTGAAAGGGAAGGCTGGTAGGTATTGGGAATGCTGGATGACTAAAGACATTGAGGGTTTGGTTCAGAAAAAGAAGGAAGCATATGTCAGGTATAGACAAGATAGATCGAGTGAATCCTTAGAAGAGTATAAAGGAAGTAGGAGTATAATTAAGAGGGAAATCAGGAGGGCAAATAGGGGACATGAGATAGCTTTGCCAAATAGAATTAAGGAGAATCCAAAGGGTTTTTACAAATATATTAAGGACAAAAGTGTAACTAGGGAGAGAATAGGGCCCCTCAAAGGTTAGCAAGACGGCCTTTGTGTGGAGCCACAGAAAATGGGGGAGATACTAAATGAATATTTTTCATCAGTATTTACTGTGGAAAAGGATATGAAAGATATAGACTATCAGGAAATAAATGGTGATGTCTTGCAAAATGTCCAGATTACGGAGGAGGAAGTGCTGGATGTCTTGAAATGGGTAAAGGTGGATAAATCCCCAGGACCTGATCAGGTGTACTTGAGAACTCTGTGGGAAGCTAGAGAAATGATTGCTGGGCCTCTTGCTGAGATATTTGTATCATTGATAGTCACAGGTGAGGTGCGGAAAGACTGGAGGTTGGCAAACGTAGTGCCACTGTTTAAAAAGGGCACTAAAGACAAGCCAGGGAACTATAGACCGGTGAGCCTGACCTCAGTGGTGGGCAAGTTGTTGGAGGGAATCCTGAGGGACAGGATGTACATGTATTTGGAAAGGCAAGGACTGATTAGGGATAGTCAACATGGCTTTGTGCATGGGAAATCATGTCTCACAAACGTGATTGAGTTTTTTGAAGAAGTATCAAAGGAGATTGATGAAGGCAGAGCAGTAGATGTGATCTATATGTACTTCAGTAAGGCGTCTGACAAGGTTCCCCATGGGAGACTGATTAGCAAGGTTAGATCTCATGGAATAAAGGGAGAATGAGCCATTTGGATACAGAACTGGGTCAAAGGTAGAAGACAGAGGGTGGTGGTGAGTGTTGTTTTTCAGACTGGAGGCCTGTGACCAGTGGAGTGCCACAAGGATCGGTGCTGGGTCCTCTACTTTTTGTCATTTACATAAATGATTTGAATGCGAGCATACGAGGTACAGATAGTAAGTTTGCAGATGACACCAAAATTGGAGGTGTAGTGGACAGCAAAGAGGGTTACCTCAGATTACAGCAGGATCTGGACCAGATGGGCCAATGGGCTGAGAAGTGGCAGATGGAGTTTAATTCAGATAAATGCAAGGTGCTGCGTTTTGGGAAAGCAAATCTTAGCAGGACTTATGCACTCAATTGTAAGGTCCTCGGGAGTTTGCTGAACGAAGAGACCTTGGAGTGCAGGTTCAGATCTCCTTGAAAGTGGAGTCGCAGGTCGATAGGATAGTGAAGAAGGCGTTTGGTATGCTTTCCTTTATTGGTCAGAGTACTGAGTATGTGAGTTGGGAGGTCATGTTGCTGCTGTACAGGACATTGGTTAGGCCACTGTTGGAATATTGCGCGCAATTCTGGTCTCCTTCCTATCGGAAAGATGTTGTGAAACTTGAAAGTGTTCAGAAAAGATTTACAAGGATGTTGCCAGGGTTAGAGGAATTAAGCTACAGGGAGAGGCTGAACAGGCTGGGGCTGTTTTCCCTGGAGCATCGGACGCTGAGGGGTGACCTTATACAGATTTACAAAATTATGAGGGGCATGGATAGGATAAATAGGCAAAGTCTTTTCCCTGGGATTAGGGAGTGCAGAACTAGAGGGCATAGGTTTAGGGTGAGAGGGGAAAGATATAAAACAGATCTAAGGGGCAACTTTTTCGCACAGAGGATGGGTATGTGTATGGAATGAGCTGCCAGAGGATGTGGTGGAGGCTGGTACAATTGCAACATTTAAGAGGCATTTGGATGGGTATATGAAGAGGAAGGATTTGGAGGGATATGGGCTGGATGCTGGCAGGTGGGACTAGATTGGGTTGGGATATCTGGTTGGCATGGACGGGTTGGAGATGCTGTACATCTCTATGACTCTATGTCCTTCAGTTAGTGGACACTCTAGACATTGTCCTTCCATCGACACCACACTTGACAGTTTTCATCCCAATTTGACCCATTTTCTCTCTTCTCAGAATTATTCATTATAATCAGTGGTTCCTAATCAGGGAGGCAGTAGTCTAGTGGTATTATTGCTAGACTAATAACCTAGAGACTCAGGTAATGACCTGGGCACCCAGTTTTAATCCTGCCATGGCAGATTGTGGGATTCGTAATTCAATTTTAAAAAATCTTGAATCAAGAGGCTAATGATGATCATGAAACCATTGTTGATTGTCAGGAAAAATCCATCAGGTTTATTAGTGTCCTTTAGGGAAGGAAAGGTTGTCCTTAATTGGTCTGGCTTACATGTGACTCCAGATCCACACAAAGTTATTGTCTCTTCACTGCCCTCTGGGCAATTAGAGATGGGTAATACATGTTGGCCTCACCAAAGACGCTCACATTCCATGAATGAATTGGTCTGAGGCCTCAATCCCAATCCCAAACCCTGGACTTCCTGGTTTCAGAGGGAGTTAGACTCAATTCTACACCAGGCAATGCATGCCACAACTGAAGCATAAAGACAACTGAAACAAAAATGTAATGACCACTTCTCACATTTTTGCCTCATATTTGTCGATGAGAATTAAAAGTAGTTAAGTTCTGTCTATGCTTGTTAGTGTGTTACAGACAGCTTTGTATTCCATATATTTGAGGAGAAAGTGAGGTCTGCAGATGCTGGAGATCAGAGATGGAAATGTGTTGCTGGAAAAGCGCAGCAGGTTAGGCAGCATCTAGGGAACAGGAGAATCGACGTTTCGGGCATTAGCCTGAAGAAGGGCTAATGCCCGAAACGTCGATTCTCCTGTTGATTCCTGAAGAAGGGCTAATGCCCGAAACGTCGATTCTCCTGTCATTCCTGAAGAAGGGCTAATGCCCGAAACGTCGATTCTCCTGTTCCCTAGATGCTGCCTGACCTGCTGCGCTTTTCCAGCAACACTATTCCATATATTTATCAGTCAAATTTGGCAAAGTTATTGATAAGCAATTAAACCAGCCAAACAGTTTTAAGCATCATTACCTGAAGTTTTTAAAGATTAAAATGTCTTAGTTCGGCCACAATTACAACACAAAATTATTTTTGTTCAGGCTCTGTACTCTGTGTCACGCACCTACATACTCTTGTGGATATGGAAGATACTTTTCAAAGTTAAATAACGTACCTTGCTTAAGGATTTTGTTCCTGGCAGCTCTGTCCACTACCAAAGGTTATGGGGATTTTCTGACATCACCATCGAAAGGGTTTGCACTTGCAGTGAGAAACAAATCGACTGAAATAACTATAAGTAAAAAGAAAGGTGAGAAATAGAAAGAGCAACATGCTGATCGAATCAAATATTGATAGCAAAGCAATAAGTAGTTAAAATCAAACATAGATCATATGGAAAAGCCAAGTGGAGGGAGATAAGGACAGACAGCGAAAGCAGAATCTCACACACTGTTTTTACAATCTGCAAATTAATATTTAACCAAAGACATTTTAATGTCATTCCTTCCCTGCCAAAGGCTGTAATATCTAAGGAGCAGGAGTGTCAACATTTCGAGTAGATGGTCTTCATCAGGAATGATGGGGCGACCCAAGGAGGCTGAGGGATAAATGGGAGGGGGTTGGGGCTGAGGGGAAAGGCGGCTGGGAATGTGATAGGTATCTGAAGGTGGGGGTGAAGGTGATAGGAAAGGAGGGTGAAGGGGAAAGGTGGGAAGGTAGGACAGTTCAAGAGGGAACTGTTGGATCCGAGATAAGGTGGGGGGAGGATCAACGGGGAACCTGGTGAAATCCACAATGATTCCGTGTGGTTGGAGGGTCCCAAGGCAGAAGATGAGGCATTCTTCCTCCAGGTGTCAGGTGGCTAGTGTTTGCAGTGGAGGAGTGTCAGGACGTGCATGTCCTTGGTGAAGTGGGAGGGGGAGTTAAAGTGTTTGGCCACAGGACGGTGGGGTTGTTTAGTGCGTGTGTCCTCAAGATGTTCTCTGAAATGTTCCGCAAGTTGACATCCTGTCTCCCCAATGTAGAGGAGACCACATTGAGAGTAACAGATAAGTAGATGACGTGTGTGGAATATTTTCCACCTTCTGTCTTCTATGGACAAGCCAATTCCATATCAGACAGCTAGATTTCCCTTTATCTCATGCACCCTTAGTTTCTGAATGAGCCTACCAAATTGGAATCTTATCAAACGCTTTGCTAAAATCCACATCCAAATCCACATCCACCACATCCACTGCTCTACCTTCATCAATATGTTTTCTCATATCTTCAAAGAATTCAGTAAGGCTTCTGAGGAATGACATGCCTCTCATAAAGACCTGTTGACTATGTCTAATCAAACTATGTTTTTCAAATAATCATAAATCTTGTCTCTCAGCATCCTCTTTAATAATTTGCCCAAAACTGATGTGAGACTGTGATTCCCAGGGTTAGCCCTATTCCTTTTCTTGAGCAAGGGAACAACATTTGCCTTCCTCCAATCATCTGGTACAAGTCCAGTGAACAGTGAGGACGCAAAGATCATCACCAAATGCGCAACAATATCTTCCCTCACTTCCCATAATAACCTGGGGTATATCCCATTTATCTATCCTGAAGATATTCAACATTTCCAGCTCATCCTTCTTCTTAAAATCAACTTGTTTGAGCATTTCAGTCTGTTTCACACTGTCCTCATTAAGGGCAAGATCCCTCTCACGAATGAATACTGAAGCAAAGTATTCATTAAGGACCTTCCCTACATCCTCCCACTCCATGCACAAGTTCCCTCCAGTATCTTTGATTAGACCTAACCTTACTCTGGGCATCCTTTTGTTGAGCCTTGAGGTTTTCCCTAATCCTACCAGCCAAGGCTTTTTCATGCTGCCTTCTAGTTCTCCTCAGTCCATTCTTCAGTTCCTTCCTGGCCACATGGCAAATCTCTAGAGCCCTGTCTGATCCTTGCTTCATCAATCTTAAGTAAACTTCCTTCCTTCTCTTGACTAGATATTCCACGTCTCTTGTCACCCAAGGTTCCTTCACTCTACCATCTCATCCTTGCCTCAGTGGGACAAACCTATCCAGCATTTGCAGCAAGTGTTCCCTCAATAACTCCACATCTCTTTCGTGCATTTCCTTGAGATTATCTGTTTACAGCTTATGCTGCACAGTTCCTGCCTAATAGCATTGTAATTAAACATGGAATCCCTACAGTGTGGAAAACAGGCTCTTCGGCCTAACAAGCCCACACTAACCCTCCAAAGAGTAACCTACCCAGACCCATTCCTTTACCCTATATTTACCCCTGACTAATGCACCTGACCTAAACATCCCTGTACACGATGGGCAATTTAGCACGGCCAATTCACCTAACCCGCACATCTTTGGATTGTGAGAAGAAACTGGAGCACTCAGGGGAAATCCACAAAGATATGGGGCGAATGTATAGACTCCACAAAGACAGCTGCCCAAGGTTGGAATTGAACCCGGGTCTCTGGCGCTGTGAAGCTGCAGTGCTAACCACTGAGCCACTGTGTCGCCCCACGGTGTTTAATTGTTTAATTATATAATCAGAAAGACAACACATTAACATTATTGACCAATCATTTCATCAATTGTTAAAAATCACACAACACCAGGTTATAATCCAACAGGTTTAATTGGAAGCACACTAGCTTTCGGAGCGACGCTCCTTCATCAGGTGATAGTGGAGGGCTCGATCGTAACACAGAATTTATAGCAAAAATTTGCATTATGATGTAACTGAAATTATACATTGAAAAATTGATTGTCTGTTAAGCCTTTCATCTGTTAGAATACAGTGATAGTTTCACTTCTTTCATTTGTAAATTACAAAACCTTTTTTTTAAAAAGTTGCATTCTCGGGTTAACTGTTAACAATGGTGATAGCTAGACAATATGTTGAAGGTGTTAGCCCCCTGTGTTCTCTGTCTATGCCATGATGTTAAGATTGATTCTAATCTAAAAAGTGAGATAACGGAGTTTTACATAAATTCATACAGTTTTTGAGCTCAGAGTTCTACATGAATGCATGCAGTTTTTGAGCAAAGTACAATGTAACCCTGCAAGTACAAATTCACCCCACAAAATATATGTGTGCATGTGGGTCTTTGTCTGTCTTTGCGTGTGTGTCTGTCTGGGTTAGGGGTTGTGAGTGTGAGAAAGTGTATGTGTGTGTGTGTAATGCTGGATAGTCAGGGAAGGTCAAGCCATCAGCCCTTTTGCAGCTGTCAGTGTGCTATGGTCAAACACAGCCAGGCACTTTGACAACTTTTGTGACAGTTGGGTTGACAGTTGGTTAAGGGATTGAGATGCCAGGTAAGTAGGGTGTTAATGTACCAGGTAGGTAGGATACCAGAGAATTAAGTTGCCAGATGGGTAGGGTGAAAGATGCCAAGTGGATAGGGTGCTGAGTGAATATGGGTGAGGTAGAGCTTACAGTTGGTTTGGGGTTGTGGAGGTATTGGGACTGTTGGCTCTGAAGTGGGGAGAATTGATAACCCAGTGATGTAACAGGGATGTTGGGGTCAGTGGAGATATGGGGTTGATGGGATGTTGGAGATGCTGGGCATCTGTAGAGTGTGGGGGCTGGGGTACATGTATTATGTGATATGGCTGGTGGATACAGAGTGTGTGTGTGGGCAGCAGCGTGGTGGTGTCAGGGTCAATGAAGTGGTGATCTCAGGTCTCAGGATGGGGTTGGAATTGTGTTGCATTGGGAAGCATCTGGCTGGCATTTGGGGAGGTTGTTTGTCATGGGTCACAGTGATGTAAAAGACTGTGTGGAAAGCGGCTTTGGATGGTTTGTGGTATCTTGGGTGGAGGTCAGTCTAGTAGCTGGGAATTTTGTTTAATTTTCCAAATTGTCCTGGTTTAGTATTAACTTAATGGAAGCAGATTTCTCCAAATTCTCCAATGTTAAGGGTTTGTTGAGTCTTCCAGATGCAGGAGAATTTTCAGACAATTCTCATGGGGTCTGCTGTATCTGGTACTCAGCAGGGTCCTAACGTATTTTTCCAATTCCTGTCTGGCTGGAAATATCTGGGCCAAAATATCCAACCAGGAATGGAAAATGTTTGTGAAATAATCCTGACTGTACTAAGAGTTGTGCTGGAAATCAATTTGAGAGCAGTTGAGTTTGCAATGTGATTAATTTGTGCATGTCAGAAACTATGATATTATTCACAGGTAGATCCCTGTCCTATTTCGGCAAATGCCATATATTTCTGCATGTTATTCTACAAATTAAGGCTGTATGAAGACTGTTCATAGCTGTTTCAACCCCACTGTAATGTCCAGACCAGTCAGAGTTGATCTGATATGGTTTGAGTTCAATGTAGAAACTGAGACAATCAATAGTTTCTGCTGCACCTCATGTCAAGAATAGTCAAACCAATCATCATTCTCTTCTCATGCTGTATAAGTGTCTAGTTTAAGGAAGGCAAATAGAATTTTGGCATTCATTGCTCAAGGAATAAAGTAAAGAAGTGGGGTGGTATTGTAACTGTACAGGGTATTAGTGAGACTGCACCTCAAGTATTGCATAAAGTTTGGTCCCTTTACTTGAGGAGGGATATAGTTGCACTGTAGGCAGTCTGGAGGAGGTTCATTACATTGCTCCCGGAGATGAAGGGTTAGTATCATGAAGAGAATTTGGAATTATCATGTTTTGCTTACACTTGTCCATTCTGTTCCTTGTCACTGCAAAAAAACACATTTTTGTAATTATTTCTGAAGTAGATCATAGCTGTGTCTAAAAATTTCTTATCAGCCATAACTCCTTTCCAAGTTTTTAGCATGACGTTTCCATAATCTCCCCTTCGAATATGAAAACCAAAATACGTCACATTCTTCTCCTCACTTCTAATGTGTGTAATGAATACTTTAGTCTGTTCTGCAATAAAGACATGCAAAGTAAATTCACAAAGAATTTCTGAATGGATATGATGACAGAAGGTCCAGGAATAAGTGTATCCCAGGATCCTGGCATAATCTCCTTGAATATTACAGTACTGATCCTCCATCCAGTTGTGCACATTATAATTCCTCCAATACATTTTGTTTCTCACACTATCATGGAGGGTTGGAAGGGTAATTTTGAAGATGGGCACAGATAATTGGCCATTCAATTTTGCTTGATGACCATTCAATTTTGCCAGTGCATAGAATGTTGCATACTCTCCCATCTGGTTGCCAAGTTGTCCAATGAAGTTAATTGTCCTAATCTTTTTGAAGAAATCATTAACCTTTCAGAGACTTTCTCTGTTTCATTTTCCCATATTGTGGTTGCATTTTCAAAAGATTGGAGATGATATAATTTGATGCTACCCTGTCTTAATTGATATCTAAATGTTATGAAAAATAATGTCATTGAGGAAACAAAAGCATTTTTAAAAATCTGCTTTTTCCCTAATTAAAGGAGATATCTTAACAGATTCTTCACATTTCCTGAGTTGAGATGGGACATCTGGAAAGTTGAAAAAGTATATACCACAGAAGATCATTAGCGTGGAATCTATGAGGAACTTTAAAACTTGCTGATGGATCTTTTCACTTTGTGAAAGTTATCATTGAAAGGTGTAGAACACATTCTTGGAGAAATGGGTGGCGTGAAAATTTATTGCAGACAGAAGTAAGGTAACAGGATATAAATGTTTAACAGGATAATGAAAAAAATCCTGGTTGATATCATATGAAGAATTGGAGCAAAGTATCACTCCATCAGCTGTAGTGGTACAGGTATCCCATGGGATGCACTGAATTACTTGGACAAAGCCCAGCCCTGGCTTTGATAAAAATGGACGCAAGAAGAGACAGGAGCAACTTGTGCCCTTAAATGTCATGACATTTGAAGTGCTGGTCAGTCATCACAAGGGAGCTGGTTTGAGTCTCCACATATGTATTTCACATTGTATCCTCACAAAGTATAATGAATAATGTTCAGACAAGAAAAATGTCATGTGATCCATCAGGCTTTCACCAGTGAATATGCTCCAAATGAACCACCTCACTCTCTTTATCTAATCCCAACAAAATATTCTTTCCCTTTACCTCTGATGTATTTATACTACTTAGGTTCCTCCTAAGTGCGTCTATGCTTCTCAATGCATTTTTATTGCTATTTGTGTAAATAGGTTTCACCTGAATTCCCTATTGGATTTATTAGTATCCATCGTAGATTTTTGATCTCTCTTGCCCACAAATCTTTCCTGTGCCAACCCTATTAAATCATTTTGTATTCCTTAAGACCTCGATTAGGTGACCTCTCATATGTATCGTTCTCAGAAGAAAAACGATCCCAGCCTGTTCATCCTTTCCTCATAGCAATATCCTTTCAGTATTTTTGGACATGGTTAAAGGAATTTTTAATCAGAATTTCTCTGCTTATGCCTGATTGACAGCTTTATGAGGCAGTAAAATGGGCATTGTTTTCAAAGAGATTTTTTAAAAATTACCTTTTTTTTAAATTTCAAGAGCAACCGTGAGTTGAACTGGGCCAATGTCCCAGTAAACAGAGGTGGGCTTTCTAACAAGCAAACCTTGCCACCCATCTTGCCTCCATTGCTACTTTGAGCTTCCCTCCAGAGGTGGTAGGCCCATCCCTCACCACATTAATCTCCTTCAGGATGGAGCTATGATTGCAGAGTTGGGGAAATACTCTACTTCCTGTACCTTGACAAAAGTATGGCTCAAACATGGTGATGAACAAGAGCAGAGAACAACGATATTCCACACAAATAAGGCATAAAGCATGGAATTCAGAAGATACCTCTCTACCCGGAGAGTGGTGAGAGTGAAACTTGCGTCACTGGGAATGGCTGAGTTGTACACTATACAGTACATACGCTTAAGAGGAAGAAAGAAAAGTCTGTGAGTGAGTTGGCAGTAGAGGGCTACACTGATGAATTTAATGAGAAAAGTCATTTGGATACACAGCACAGAAACAGGCCCATGTAATTCAATCTAATCTTCTCTTATGCTGACAAAATAATTTTACATTTTGCCTATATTCTGGAATTCTTTTTGTTAGATTCAGTTCTCATTACTGCTATAAGGACCAGATAAATAATATACACTTCAAACCTGGAGGGATCTTCTTTTAACATGCAGGTCTGGCCCCAGTGATGTTAATGTCAACCTATCTGCCTGTTGGATGGTGACATTGTAGAAAGATAATGAAATGATATTCTTGAGAATGCCTGGCAAACCAGTATTTCTGTTCCTACCCCTCCCTGCCTCCCACCACCCTGTTAATGTTAAGGCCAAAGTACAACATTGTAAGAATAACCTTCCAATTCTGGTCCCCAGTTTGAAAGGATTCAGTGAAGGTAGGTGCAGATAATCTGCTGCTAAAATAGTGTCATGGGACACGAAATCAAACATTGGAAAAATGGGGAAATGAAGATAAAAATGGAAGCAAGTTTGTTTAAATCAGGGTGCACAAAAAAGAGACACATATCAAATATGAACATCATGAAATATTCACACTGGTATTTGTCCAAATACAAACTAACTGTCAGCAGTAAATAGGGAAATAATTTACAAAGTAAATATATAAGTATTTGCACTTAAAAGTGAAGAGTGGATAAGGAAAAATTGTGACATGGTCGGATAGGAAAATAAGGTCTAGTTGTCATTAAACTGAAAATAATATCAATTATTTTAATGAGTATGAATGGGGTACATGCAGTGAGTACAAATGGAATTGACCACCACTGGAAAGTTCGATCTGGAAATCGGAATGATCATGAAGTGAGCTAAACAATACGTTTTTATTACTCATCATACTTCATAGCTTCTCATGATAGAACCTTGCTCTATCAAAAGTCAGAAATCACATGACACCAGGTCATAGTCCAACAGATTTATTTGAAATCACAAGCTTTCGGAGCGCTGCTCCTTCATCAGGTGAAGTATGGAGATCCTCTCTGCTTTGAGCCGCCAGTTTGTGGTGTCGATGTTAGCCATGATGTGGAGGCGCCAATGTGGACAAGGTCAGAAGTCAGATAACACCTGGTTAAGGTACAGCAACACTCTGAAAGCTTGTGATTTCAAAATAACCTGTTGGACTATAACCTGGTGTTGTCTGACTTATGACCTTGTCCACCCTAGTCTAACACCGGAATCTCCACATCATATCTTAGAAGTGTTGCCTTGTACTGATACTTTTTCACCATTGGAGGATCCCTAATGATTTGTTTGATCTCTCAAATAAATCAAATATCAACAGCCTTGTTTCAGTATGAAGAGCCCCTACAGATATATTGCTTCACATCTGATCACCTCAGTTCATGTTGTGATTCATGCATTGGCAGCTCTCATGCAATTCAACTCATTTATCAAACTACTAACTATGAACCAGCCAGCAAATGTCAAATGGTTTTATACACTGTACATCACCAGAAATGTCACTAATTGTCAGATATATAACTTCAAATCTTCGTTGGCTTTATAAAATGTGGTTTCTCTGTAATTATTTTATTTTGTAAAGATTTACAAAGCAACCGACAAGTGAATCTCAATTTTCTATGCCACGATAAACTCTAGATATCTAATGGGTTTTTAAAATATCGATTGTCATTGAGTTATTTCACTGTCATTACTTATCTCAAACTATGAGGGTGAGGTTTGATTCAAATGGTAGCACTCTTGCCTTTGAACAAGGCTGGCTGGGTGGATCCTGCAATATAGGAACTGGAGGAGGTGCACATAATCCATTACACTCCCCTCTTGTGTAACATTCAAAAAGCCTGAGCTCTCTAAGATTGCTGGCCAAGATTAGTCTCTCAGGAAACATCACTGAATTCGTTATTCATGTATGATATAAATTGGCTACTATATTTACCAAGAAATTCTACTATATTTATTGACCGCACGGTGGCATAGTGGTTAGCACTGCTGCCTCACAGTGCCAGAGACCCAGGTTCAATTCTCGCCTCAGGAGACTCTCTGTGTGGAGTTTGCACATTCTCCCCGTGACTGCGTGGGTTTCCTCCGGGTGCTCCGGTTTCCTCCCACAGTCCAAAAATGTGCAGGTTAGGTGGATTGGCCATGCTAAATTGCCCATAGTGTTAGGTAAAGGGGTAAATGTAGGGGAATGGGTCTGGGTGGGTTGCGCTTTGGTGGGTTGGTGTGAACTTGTTGGGCCGAAGGGCCTGTTTTCACACTGTAAGCAATCTAATTTAACTAGATAAATTTAGAACGTGGCATGAAACTCAATCTGCAGGTGTTTTAATAATGAAACAGGACACAATTAACTTCTGTGCTCCTTCCCCATATTACCGTGTGCTGGGTGTTAATTGCAGGTTTTACTCTCCACTAGATATTAAATTATTTGCCCTAATTTGTTTTTCCATATCTAGAGGTGCATCAATACGAAGTGTCCTGAAAATGTTGTAATCAGTGATTTATGGTTCATTGGTTTCTGGAGTATGTTGCAGTCTGGAATAAAACATATAAAGTTCTCCTGAGTTTGGTTGAAAACTGTTTTTCTGGGCTCAACAGCCAGTGTGATGGTTGATATCAGCATGAGCATTAATGTAAGTAGAACTTTCAACTTGACTGTGAAATTGGATAGTGCCTGAACTGAGATGCAATCCAGGTGCACCACCCATAACTGTTTGGTTCTCTTGTTGGCTGTCCCTCTGTTTGAGGTTGATGTCTACTGAGGGTTGAAGGTTTCACCCATGGGTCTTCATGCAACTGAGTTGACTAATTACATGAGGGGCAATGTCTTCACACAGAAAGTGGTTTGTATGTGGAATGGACTGCCAGAGAAACTGGTAGATGCAGGTACAATTACAACATTTAAAAGACATTTGGACAGGTAAATGAATAGGAAAGGGTTAGAAGGATGTGGGCCACACACAGGCAAGTGGGGTGAGTTACGTTTGGGAGACTTGGTCATCATGGATGAGTTGGAGTCTGTTTCTGTGCTGTAAGACACTATGACACTTTAACTCCATTTGATTTCACCCCCTTTCCCTCTCCCTGACTCTGTCTCAGCTTTGAGGCTTGCATTGCCCTCAATGGGATTTCCCCATAAATAAATCAATTGGAAATACAGGAGATTTACTGGTTGTGGTTAATAGATGAGAACAATTTCTGTGATGATCTGTTTATAGGGAACAAAACCATTAATTTGTTTGTAAGAGATCTTCTGCAAACATAAAGAAGTAAACTAAGATGCACTGGGGGGTGGGGGTGGGTGGGATTCTTGTGGTAGAGCATTAGCAGTGCTCCTTGTCTTTGAGCCATAAATGCCTCAGTTCAAGTCTCCCCCCCGATCCAGAGATATATACTGATATGTCTGAACAGAGTGAACAGTAAATATGTAAAACTGCGTGAGAAGCATATGACCATTGGAAATAATGACCATTTAACATTACAGAACACTGGGCTCAATCTTACCAGAAATTAATTAAGTGTCAGTTTTATCAAGTTTCATAGAAGGTTCCTCACTGAGGGGTCTAGCGAGTTTCACCAATGATTGTCCCAAAGCTGCCTCAGTAACTATGTAAAATTTGCTAGCACAGTTCTCCCACTCACTCCTACCAGAGGTACCTGCAGCGTCTCTTCATCCACTCTGAGGAGAGGATCTTGGCCCTGGCAGGCATTGACTCAGATCCCTTCAGTGGAGATACATAAACCTCCATGTTCTTGCACCGATCAAGAAGCATTGTTCCTTGTTGTGCTACTCTCCCATTTCCCCCACTGGGAATGCACGATTATCATTGCCACAACATCTACTTCTTGGTTGTGAACTGTTTCTTTCTTTGGTCTCCTGTGGGTAAAAGCAGCAAGTTCACAGCCTCTGTTCTCAACAGGGCAGTTGCTCAAGACAAACTGCTTTCCACTTCTGAGGAAGAGAGCACTGATGCCTTAGAGGAAGAGCTAGCTGGGATTCCTCTTTCATCTCCCAGCAGCACTGGTAGGAACATTTGAGAGACATAGATAGTCTGACACAAGGAGATTGTTATGTTGATCCTTAGATTCCTATTTTCAGCAAAAATACAATGCACTACTGTTAAACTCCAGTCTGTCACAGTGCTCATTTGCTGTACAAATACTGTCATGAATACAACAGGAATTCTTTTCAAGTCAATCCATGTCAATGACAGTTTCACATGTACAGGACTGATTATACACCTGAGTAAAATTATTATCAATCATTAACATACTTTAGAAATTTATTTATTTTTAGGAAACTATTTTCACTGAGCATATGATTGGAAAGCATTATCAGTACTTTAACAGTTTGATTATAAGTAAGTTGGAATTTTCTATTCCACCTTGGATTATCTCATGCAGCATTATTTAAATAACACCATTAATCATTTACAGAGGCAAGGTTTACACATTATTAGCAGTTAGCAATTGTGACAAAGATCAAATGATTGAACATTTGTTTGACAATGTAAATGTGAACAATTTCTGACAGCATGAATTATGATGAAAATGTTACCATAAACTACAGGATTTGTAGATCAATGTCTTAAATTTTCCTTGTGATTTGGGAGCTTTATTTGAAATGTCGTCAGTATTTGTGACAAAAATGGAATGTATGTCCAGTCAGGCTTGAACTTTCTAAGTATATTAAAAAAGCTGTACAATTGATCATTTTAAATCTGACACTTCAGAATAAATGGACAAAACAATTATTGACTATATTTCCTCAATGTACTTAATGCACGTTGCACTTTGCTTGTAACATCAAATTATGGAATCACCTCAGTTTCTCCACACAATGCTATTGCAAATATATGAGTCAATGTACACCCAACATTGTCAAAGTACAGCAATGTTCTTGATTAGCATTTCCCTTTGAAAATATTCACGATATTCATTGCAGTTAGTGAGATAGTAGTGCTCATGGAAACAGACCAATCTTTATATTCCTTTTGATTCAATATAGAACATAAAAATAGTCAGTCATTTAGCCTCTCTGCTCCACCATTCAATGAGACCAGAATTACCATTTGAAAACAGGCATTCTAAATCTCTCCCATCCTTTCACATCAAAGTGTTTTTCTAACCTCACTCCTAAAAGGCCTGCTTTGAATATTTAGGCTGTATGCCTTAGTTGCTGATTTGGAAACCAGCAGAAATAATTTTCTTTGCTAATCAGTAGCCCATAATATCTTGAAAGCTCCAATCAAGTTACCTTTTAATCTTCTAATTTCTAAGTTCAAAACCTTCTGACCATGGTTTGTTTAGTCGCAGTTTGTAATTCATTCCTTGTGTGTTCTAACAAATCTGCACTCCCTCTAAAGCTAATGTACTGTACATAAAGATAGTGCCATCCTGTGCCCAACTGTAGTCTAACTGAGGCTTTGCATAGATGCAGCATGACTAAAAAACTTTTTGTATTCTGGCTTTGTGGTATTAAGGCTAATGATGTTCTGAAGACCAGCATTCCATGGGCATATTAGTTTACATGAATGGAGGATTGCTGAACAGGAGGTAGTATGAAGGCAGCCAGAAGGTCTGGTTTAAATTCAACCCAAGGACTTGAAGGCTAATCACAGGGTATTCACAATGTGGCCAGAAATTTGGATATGAACCTGTAACTCTTTCCAATACCTTCTAAATATAGGCAGCAAAATTGGGAGCGATTCCTGTTTAGCTATTTGCTCAGATCAAGTCCCACACTGGGACTTAACGGCCAATGGAAATAATGTGGCCTTAGAGATTTTGTACCCGTCTGCAAGAGTACCCCAATGGCAGGCAGTTAGAGCAGGAGTAATTCCTGATCAGCCATGTGATGGAAGGAAAATTGTAGGCTCTCCACATCATGATTTTTGACTATGGACTGCAGTATACATGGAAAAGTGTATGTTCCTGCAACTGTTTGACTCCTTTCGGGGTGAGGACACCATTGGCTCAGTTGGTGTGGATCAGTTTGGTGTCAATAGCACAGGGCTTGATCCCCATCCTGGCTGGGGTGGAGTCAGAACCCAACCCTAGTCCTGCTGTGTGCTGGAGATCGGAAATATATAAGACAGACTTGTAAAAGCTGTTAATGTGGGAAATAAGCTCAGCAGGTCTGACAGCATCTGTGAAGAAAAATCAGAGTTAACATTTTGGATCCAATGACCCTTCCTCAGAATGGGTCACCAGACTTGAAATGCTATGGGTTTTTTCAGCAACTTCTATTTTCCTTTCTGATTTACGGTATCTGCAGTTCTTCTGGGTTTTCTTTTAGCTACTTCAGGTCTTTTCATTGTAAGGATTCTGGGTAATCCAAGATGGAGGACAGGAAGCATTTCTGGCTGTCATGGCTGCTCCTTTTTTGAGGTATTTTAGGTGCTGGAGCAGCAATTACTGTTTCATATGCTGTTGCATTGTTTTGGAACTTTGGAAAAAAAAAGTCAAACCAACAGCAGTTTTAAAAGGGAGACGAACAGGCAAAGGAAGCACATGGTGAGGTCATTGCAGAGAGACAGAGAGACAGAGAACCTGCACAGTTACTGCTCTTGATGTTTAAATTCATGTATTGCTGGACATCGGAATGCATCTGGGAAAATTAACAAACAGTGAAATTCACAACTGATTTTGGAGGAACTGGTGGGTGAAGTTCCCAGCACAGAATCAGATAAGTTAATTGTTGTTTTAGGGGGTGTGTGGCCTACAGAGAATCTGCAGTAGTGAGTAGAGTGGGTTCTTTCTTGATTATATGTTTTTGGAGATAAGTCTCTTGATTAAACTTAAAATATAAGCCATAACTATTAATTTAACCTGGGGCAGTGTTTGTAGAGGAATAAGATGGTGCTACTTTCTGGTTCTGTAGATTGTGAAGGAGCAAAAATGGCCTTTAATAGAGTGATATGTACTTCTTGTCAGATGTGGGAGTTTAAAGAGAGTTTAAGGGCTACTGCAGATTATATCTGCCATAAATGCTGCTGGTTGCGAATCTTATCAGATCAGATGGATTGGTTGGAGAAGACAGTTAGAAGCAATGAGGAATTTGAAACAGCAACAGTATGTGATGGAAGGCAGTTGTAGGAAGGGGGGAAAGTCTCAGATACAGTCACGTAGATGGGTTAACTCCAGGAAGGGTAAGAGAGGTAGGCAGCTAGTGCAGGAGTCTTTTGTGGATATACCCATTTCAAACAAGTATGCTGGTTTGGAAAATGTAGGGGGTGATGGATTCTCATGGGAACGTAGCACAAACAGCTGAGTTTCTGGTATTGAGACTGGCTCTAATGCAATGAGGGGTACGTTGGCTTCCAAGAGATCAATTGTGTTAGGGGACTCTTTAGTCCGAGGTACAGACAGACGTTTCTGTGGCCAGCAGCGAAAAAGCAGAATGGTGTGTTGTTTCTCTGGTGTCAGGATCAAGGATGTCTCAGAGAGGGTGCAGAATGTTCTCACGGGGGAGAGGGGCCAGCAAGAGGTCACTGTCCACATTGGAACCAACGACATAGGAAGGGAAAAGGTTGAGATTCTGAGGGGAGATTACAGAGAGTTAGGCAGAAATTTTAAAACGAAGTCCTCGAGAGTGGTAATATCTGGATTACTCCCAGTGCTACGAGCTAGTGAGGGCAGGATTAGGAGGATAGAGCAGATGAATGCAGGGCTGAGGAGCTGTTGTATGGGGGAAGGATTCACATAGAGGATGATCCACCTTGGCCTCTTCCAAATATCCCCAGAATCACAGATACCAGTCTTCAGCCAATTCCAAGATTCATTCCACCAGATATTCAAGAAACACTTGGAGGGTCTGGGTAGGAGAAAGGCAACGGACCCTGCCAACATTCCAGCAGTAGTACTGAGGATTTGTGCCATACCTTTGGCCAAGCTTTTACAGTACAGAAAGAAGAGGAGAGGGACAAACAAGAAAAAATGGAGGAAAGAAATTTCTAGGCAAGAAAGGCCATTTAATTTGAGACATTTTGAATTGAAAACAGTTTCAGCAAGACACCACAACTAAATTAACCTGGAAGTCTCAGGTCTCCATACTTGAGCATTTCATCCCAAAATGTTTTGGTGAAGGGGTAGGCAGCTTCTTTTTCCCTTTTGAATGGTTAGCACAGCTGTCAAAATGGCCAGTCTATTGTTTGACAGAGCAGATTGACAGGGAAAGCTCAACAAGGTTTGATTTCTCTTATCTGAAGAGAGCGTCACTGACTGGGAGATAACAGAGGGGAGTGACTTCAATTCTATCAGCTATTGCAAGAGGCATATAGGCAAGAAGTTCCTTAACCTGATGAAAATGGCTGGATCTGTCATACAGCGAATATAAATGGCTGACGCAGCTCACATTTGACCGTGGGTGCAGGTACTTAACGTTGAAGCCAGCCACAATGACCCACATGAGGTAATTCTCCTCAAGGAGTTCAAAGCCTCCACACCCTTTCCAATTCAGATTCATGTTGAGGTTCAGATTACAGGAGGGCCTAAACAAGCAGCAAATCCCACTGATGTCTATGACTTAACAAATTGGTAGAAAATGGCAGGGAAGCTAGTGTCTGAAAGCTGTCACAAACCAGAATAAGATAGAGGTGAGGTAAATACCACAGAGACAGGCTGAAGAGAAATGAAAAGTGAAAGAGAGAACACAGAACTCTCACTGACCATTTAAAGGAGAGACTTGGATGGGAAATAGATGGGCTGCTGTCCCAAATGCTTCCACTGCCAAAGACAAGACTCATAAAGAGGAGAAAAAAACATTCCAACAAATTCAAATTGCAAGAGTATTGTTTATAGCATTAAGGGTGGTTAGAGCCTGATCCAGTGTGAGTGTGGAGCAGGAAAACTGTTGGGAATATGTAGAAAAGTGATCAAGACTGTAAGATCATTACATATAGGAGCAGCATTAGGCCATTCTGCCCATTGAGTATTTGCTTTCCAAACTGCCAACTGAACCTGCGTGTTAACCTTAGTAGAATCCAGAACTAGGACTCCTAAGTCCCTTGTGCTGCAGACTTCCAAAACCTTTCCTACTTAGGAAATAGCCCATGCCACTATACTTCTTACCAAAGTGCAAAACTTCACGCTTTCTCACATTGTTTTCCATTTGCCACTTCTTTGCTCACTTTCCTAACCTGTCCAAGTCCTTCTGCAGCATTCCCACCTCCTCAACATGACCTATCTTTCTGTCATCTGCAAATCTAGCAATAATGCCCTCACTTCCATCATCCAGATCGTTAATGCATAACATGAATAATTGTAGTCCCAAGACCAACTACTGTGGAAACTCCAATAGGCATCAGTTGCCGTCCTAAAGACTCCTTTATTCCCACTCTTTGCATGTGCCAATCAGCCAGTCCTCCATCCATGCAAAGATCCTGTCCCCAAACCCATGGGCAGGGGGTTATTTAGCAGACTGCTGTGTGGTACCTAGTCAAAGGATTTCTGGAAATCCAAATACATTATGTCCACTAGCTCCCCCTTGTTTAATTTGCTCATTACCATTACCTCTTCTAATAAAATTGTCAGCCATTACTTCCCCTGATAAAGCCATGCTGAATCGGCTCTATTTTACCATACACTTCCAAGTACAATGCAATCTCATCCTTAACGATGGACTCTTAACATCTTTCCAATAACTGAGGTCAGGGCTAACTGACCTATCATTTCCCATCTTCTGCCTCCTTCCCTTCTTAAACAGAGGTGTTACATTATTAATGATTGTTTAAAAGGCCAGAGACTGAAATCTGCATTCTCCAAGATGTTGCGTGCTCACAGACCTTGTTAGTGGAAAAAACAGAAGATTTTCAAGCTGGAAGGAAATTAAATTCCAATGTGTTAATAAAGGAGCTTATCAGAAAATGGATAAATGTTGCTGATTAAGATTAGTCAGAAGTGGGTTTGTTGTTGGTCTTGTAAGTTTGGGGTCTGTCCCAAGCTCATCAATGCCTGGGATTGATAATTTATTGGTAAATGATTTGTCTGGAAGCAAATTATAATTTAAAACAGCCAAGCACAATGCAAAAAGGATGGGAAAGCAGGAAAAAGCTAACAATGAACAGTGGAAAAACCAGAAGCTGAAAGGCAATCAGACACTCTTCAGAGAACTTCAAATCCTGAGAGGATGGAGTGGGTAAAGATGCGTCACTCAAATTAAACCAGGTATAAGTGGCAAAGAGGTAGGGAATTGAAAGATATTCAGGAAGCTTAAAAGCCATAAGGTTTGGAATAGCCCAGGAAGAGTCACTCGAATTAAGTGGAGCTTAATCACACCATTGAATGCAGGAAGATTCAAGACAGATCCTGAAGACGTTAAAAGATTCGGAGATAGAGTAACAGCAAAAAATGAAGTCCAGAAAGGGTGATGCATAATGAAAAAAGTGGTGACAGGCCAGCGCCAGAAATTGATGGACTATTCCAAGTCTATCTTCATCCCACAGCGCAAAAGGTTATTTGCCAATTGGGACTTAATATTTCAGTTCAGCTTGGGGAGCTTAGGGACACCATATTATCTCCAAATTTATAATAATTGCTTCCAGTCTCATTTCTCTGAGTTTGGGTTGAGGGGGTTTACGATTGCTCCATTGTTTTTGAGAAAGAGCAATTCAGAGGTTTGGCTACTTTCACAATCAGCAGAATCCCTTTCCAGAAACAGAACTTACAATTTACTCTTCTCATTTTTATGCATTCAAACTCAGAATCACAGCAGACTCAAAATATTAGACCATAAAATAAGACACAGGAACATAAATTAGGCCAGTACGTCCTTCCTGAGATATGTGGGCCAAAGCTCCAAATGTGGTCTGACCAGAGGCTTATACAGCCTCAGAAGTACATCCCTGCTTTTATATTAAAATCCTCTTAAAATAAATGCCATCATTGCATTTGCCTTCCCCACTACTGACTCAACCTATAATTTTACCTTGAGAGAATCCTGGACTAGAGCTCTCAAGTCTCTTTGCAGTTCAGAATTTTCTCCCCAGTTAGAAAATAGGTCCATGCCTCTATTCTTCCTACCAAAGTCCATGACTTCACACTTTTCCATGTTGTACTCCATCTGCCACTTCTTTGTCCACTCTCCTCACCTTTCCAAATGCTTCTGTAGCCTCCCTCCCATGCTCAATGCTACCTGTCCCTCTATCTATCTTTGTATCATCTGCAAACCTAGCCAGAATGCCCTCAGTTCCTTCATCTAGGTCATTAATGTTTGAAGGAAAAAATTATGGAACACCACTTGTCACTGGCTGCCATCCTGAGAAGGACCTTTTTCTCCTCATTCTCTTCTGCCAGACAGCTATGCTTCTATCCATGCTAGCGTCTTACCTCTGACACCATGGGCCCTTATCTTATTCAGTAGCTTCCTGTGCAGGACCTTGACAAAGGCTTTCGTGATGTCCAAGTAGATAATATCCATTGGTTCTCCTTGGTCTAATCTGCTTGTTGCTTCCTCAAAGAATTTCAACAGATTTGTCAGACATGACCTCCCTTTTTGAAACCATGCTGACTTTGCCCTATTTTACCATATATTTCCACGCATTCAGAAATCTCATCCTTCAAAATGGATTCCAGGATTACCCATGAGTGAAGTTAGACTAATTGGTCTGTAATTTTGTGTCTTTTGTCTTACTCCCTTTTCCAATAGGGGTGTCACGTTAGTGAATTTCCGGTCCTCTGAGACACTCACTGATTTTAACAATTCCTGAAAGATCACCACTAATGCCTCAACTATCTCTTCAGCTATCTCCCTTAGATCTCTGGGGTGTAGTCCATCTGGTCCAGGTTATTTATCCATCTTCAGGCCATTCAGTTTTACTAGCACCTTCTCCTTGGTAATGGCCATCTTAGTCATCTCTGCCCCCTCACTCTCCTGAAGTTTTGGGATATTACTCGTGACTTCCACTGTGAAGACTGACGTGAAGTAATTATTCAGCTCCTCAGCCATTTCCTTCTTCCTCACTACTATTTCTCCAGTGTTATTCTCCAGTGGCCCAATGTCTACTTTTGCCTCTCTTTTGCCCTTTTTATTTCTAAAGAATGTCTTGCAGTCTTCCTTTATATTACTGGCTGACTTACCCTCATATTTACTCTTCCCCTTCCTTTTCTATGTTCCCCTCTGTTGGTCTTTATAAGCTTCCCAATCCTCTGGTTTCTCACTGCCCTTTGCCATATTACTTGCTTTCTCTTTTGCGTTTATACTATCCCTGATATCCCTAGTCAGCTATGGTTGCCTCATCCTCCCTGCACCATGCTTCTTTTTCCTCAGGATGAATCTCTGCTGTGTCTCCTGAATTACACCCAGAAACTCCTGCCATTGCTATTCCACTGGGTTTACTGCTCCGCTCCTCTCCCAGTCAATTCAACCCACCTCCTACCCATGGGTCTGTTTGCTTTTATTCATCTGTAATATTACCTCTGATTTTATCTTCTTCCTCTCAATTGCAGAGTAAATTCAATTATATTATGGTCACTGCCTCCGAAGGGTTCCTTCACCTTAAGCTTCTTACCATGTCTGCCTCCTTGCACAACACTAAATCCAATATTGCCTGTCCCCTAGTGGGCTCTATCACAAGCTGCTCCAAAAGGCCACCTCATAGAAGATGCCTTTTCTTGCAAACCACTACCAACCTGCTTTTTCCAGTCCACCTGCATATTGAAATCCCCCATGGTCACTGTAACTTTGTCTTTCCTACACATCTTTTTTATCTCTTGGTGTATCTTGCACCTCAGCTCCTGATTACTCTTTGGAGGCCTATACATAACTCCAACTATAGTCTTTTTTTACTTTTGCAGCTCTTCAATTCTACTCACGCAAATTTTACACCTACTTCGTTTCTTACTATTGATTTAATTTCATTTCTTACTAATACAACCCCACCCCCTGCCCACCTGCCTATCTTTTTGATAGGATGTATTTCCTTGAATATTCAGCTCCCAATCCTGATCCCTTTGCAGCCAAGTCTCCATGATGCCCTTCGTGTCATACCTGCCAATTTCATGCTACGCCACCAGCTCATTTGCCTTATTTCTTATACTGCGTGCATTCAGATATAAAACCTTCAGTCCTATATTAATCATCATTGTCAGTCATTTGTCTAGTGTGCTTGAAGTTTGATTGCTCGCCCCTTTCCAAACACTCTGTCTTATTTGTGTCTGTGCTGGAGATTTTAATAAGCTTTCCTGAGTTCTGCACTCGTTCTTCCTTCTTTATGGATGTAGAGTGTAAGTTGAATAAGGAGCTGAAATTGGCCTGTCGCAAAGATGTTACTACAGTTGTTATGGGGGATTTCAACATGCAGGTAGACTGGAAGAATCAGGATGGTATTGGACCTCAAGAAAGAGACTTTGTGGAGTGCCTCCGAGATGGATTCTTAGAACAGCTGGTGCTGGAGCCTACCAGGGAGAAGGCAATTCTGGATCTGGTATTGTGCAACGAACCAGAATTGATCAGGGACCTCGAAGTGAAGGAGCCATTAGGAGGTAGTGACCATAATACAATAAGCTTCAATCTGCAATTTGAAAGGGAGAGGGTACAATCAGTAGTGACAATATTTCAGTTGAATAAGGAGCTATGAGGGAGGAGCTGGCCAAAGTTCAATGGTGCAATACCTTAGCAGGGATGACAGTGGAGGAACAATGGCAAATATTTCTGGGTATAATGCAGAAGATGCAGGATCAGTTCATTCCAAAAAGGAAGAAAGATCCTAGGAGGATGCAGGGGTGGCCGTGGCTGATGAGTGAACTTAAGAAACATATAAAGTCAAAAGAGAAAAAGTAAAACATAACAAAGATGAGTGGGAAAACGGAGGACTGGGAAGCTTTTAAAGAACAACAGAGGATTACTAAGAAGGAAATACGCAGAGAAAAAATGAGTTACGAAGGTAAACTGGCCAAAAATATAAAGGAGGATAGTAAAAGCTTTTTTAGGTATGTGAAAGGGAAAAAAAATGGTTAAGATTAAAATTGGGCCCTTGAAGATAGAAACAGGGGAATATGTTACGGGGAACAAAGAAACGGCAGAAGAGTTGAATTGGTACTTCAGATCTGTGTTCACTGGGGAAGACACAAGCAATCTCCCAGAGGTAACAGTGGCTGAAGGACCTGAACTGAAGGGAATTTATATTTGCCTAGAATTGGTGTTGGAGAGACTGTTAGGTCTGAAGGTTGATAAGTCCCTGGGGCCTAATGGTCTACATCCCAGGGTACTGAAGGAGGTGGCTCGAGAAATCGTGGATGTGTTGGTGATTATTTTCCAGAGTTCGATAGATTCAGGATCAGTTCCTGCGGATTGGAGGGTGGCTAATGTTGTACCACTTTTTAAGAAAGGAGTGAGAGAAAAAGCAGGAAATTATAGACCAGTTAGTCTGACTTCAATGGTGGGAAAGATGCTGGAGTCAATTATAAAGGATGACATTATGACACATCTGGATAGCAGTAACAGGATAGGTCAGAGTCAGCATGGATTTATGAAGGGGAAATCATGTTCGACTAATCTTTTGGAATTTTTTGAGGATGTAACTCTGAAGATGGACAAGGGAGATCCAGTGGATGTAGTGTACCTGGACTTTCAGAAAGCCTTTGATAAAGTCCCACACAGGAGGTTAGTGAGTAAAATTAGGGTGCATGGTATTGGGGGCAAAGTACTGACTTGGATTTAAAATTGGTTGGCTGACAGGAAACAAACAGTAGTGATAAACAGCTCCCTTTCGGAATGGCAGGCGGTGACCAGTGGGGTACCGCAGGGATCAGTGCTGGGACCGCAGCTTTTTACAATATATATTAATGATATAGAAGATGGTATTAATAGTAACATTAGCAAATTTGCTGATGATACAAATCTGGGTGGCAGGGTGAAATGTGAGGAGGATGTTAGGAGATTACAGGGTGACCTGGACAGGTTAGGTGAGTGGACAGATGCATGGCAGATGCAGTTTAATGTGGATAAATGTATGGTTATCCACTTTAGTGGTAGAACAGGAAGGCAGATTACTACCTAAATGGAGTCAAGTTAGGTAAAGGGGCAGTACAAAGAGATCTGGGTGTTCTTGTACACCAGTCAATGAAGGCAAGCATGCAGGTATAGCAGGTAGTGAAGAAAGCTTTTTTTAAATTTTTATTAGATTACTTACAGTGTGGAAACAGGCCCTTCCGCCCAACAAGTCCACACCGACCCGCCAAAGCACACCCACCCAGACCCATTTCCCTACACCTAACACTATGGGCAATTTAGGATGGCCAATTCACCTAACCTGCACATTTTTTGGACTGTGGGAGGAAACCGGAGCACCCGGAGGAAACCCACGCAGTCACGGGGAGAATGTGCAAACTCCACACAGAGAGCTGCCTGAGGCGGGAATTGAACCAAGGTCTCTGGTGCTGTGAGGCAGCAGTGCTAACCACTGTGCCACCGTGCTGTCCACAAAGCTAATAGCATTCTGGCTTCATAACAAGAGGGATTGAGTATAGAAGCAAAGAGGTACTTCTGCAGCTGGAATATTGTGTGCAGTTCTGGTCTCCAAATTTGAGGAAAGACATTCTGGCTATTGAGGGAGTGCATCAAGGGTTATGGAGATAAGGCAGGAACAGGATACTGATTGAGGATGATCAGCCATGGTCATATTGAATGGTGGTGCAGGTTCGAAGGGCAGAATTGCCTACTCCTGCACATATTGTCTATTGTCTATCAATTTGGGTTTGGAATTTCCCCGATAACTGAACTCTCCACTCTACCCATTAACTCAGTTTCTTTCTCCACAGATATTTCCAGACTGGAGAACGTCTCCAGCATTCTCTGTGTTTGTTTCAGATTTCCAGTTTGTAATCACCAAAATAAAAAGCTGAGCAAGTGTGAAATCAAAGTAGGAAAGAGAAACACATTGAGGAAAGTTAGCATGGAGTAAAGGCGTACTAGCAGAAGGTTGTACTTTCTCGAGTGACAGTAAAACAAATGTAAAGTGGAAGATGTCCCTTTCCCTAAAGATAAGCCTAACATCGATTAGTCAAAAGTAAGTCATTCAATTTGGCAACCAATGTGTTAATTATTTTTTAGATTAGATTCCCTACTTCTTTAGCAATTTCATTTTCTGAATAATCCGTGATTTTCAGTCGCGGTTTGTGAAGCTATTTTATTTGCTCTTTTTGAAATTACTTATCACAATTACATCACTCACCTTCTTCCATCATTTTCTTTACAGCTTTTTGTTATCTTCGTTGATGGATTTTATTATCTCTGTCTCCTAATTTTTTCTTCCTTATTTCTCTGCACGCCAATTATGTTCCTGACAGACATGCAAGCTGAAACTTCCCTTTTCTAATGCAAATAAGGTAAGATAGCCTTTGGTTTGTTATTTGCATTAACTAGTGTGGGCAGTGCCTAGTTTAGCAAAATTACGTAAGTTGATGGAAGAGGTTGTGTCACTGACTTTCTGGGTAAAGGTCTTATGCCTGAAATGCCGATTCTCCTGCTCCTTGGATGCTGCCTGAGCTGCAGTGCTTTTCCAGCAACACAACTTTCAATTCTGATCTCCAGAATCACAGTCCTCACTTTCTCCTGTATTGCTGATTAGTCACGCACTATAAAACTAATATTTTTTAAGAAAATGCAAAGTTGCAGTTAAGAACTAAGATGAATATCAAAGATTTTTCCCCTAACATAGGGCAGTTTAAAACTGGGGGCATATTTCTAAGGTGCGAGAAGAAAGATTTAAAAGGGACATGAGGAGCAACGTTTTATAGAGAGTAGTTAGTTTGTGGAGAAGTGGTAGATGCAGGTACAGTTAAAATGTTTAGAAGACATTTGGATAACTACATGAGAGAAAAGGTTTGGAGGGATATGGGCCAAATGCAGGCAGGTGAAAGTAGTTTACATTGTGAACACGGTCGGCATGGACGAGTTGGACCAAAGGGACTATTTTTATGCTGTATGACTCTATGACTTAATAACTGACAAAATGACTTGTTAAGATTTCACATTCTAAATCTTTCACTCTAATAAATGACTAAAAGTATAACTGAATTATTTTAAACTTTTATGGATGTGACATCATTAATAGGCCAGTAATTATTGCTGTTCCCCAACTGCCCTTGAGAAAATGATTGGAGCTGTATTTTTGAACTCTTGCCTCTGACGTAGGTACAATAAAGTATAGTTCAGAAGGAAGTAACAGAACCTCGTTGGCATGTTTTATTTTTGTAGGCAATTATTTTTGGTTTGAAGTACGGAGGGAAGCATCCTGTTCTGTAATTATTGTCCATCGTATTCTCCACAGAATTACAGACCTATACGAACATTTGCTTCCAATATTCCAAAAACACTTGACCCAAGCACTCATATCAGTGAGGCAGACAAAGGGACGCACGATTTGGTTTCAAGATCAACTCGACTTTATGAACAAAATATAAACTTATAAACACTACGTGAGCATTTCCTAAATACACACAATATTTACTTTTTACCTAGCTCTATCCATCTGAGAGGTTGATCATTGTGGGCAATATCCTGTGAACTGATCAGTTGGAACCTCCTTCCTTTGTGATGCGGAGCTGGCTCTCTTCCACCCAGGTCAGGATCGATCTTCTCCTGAGTCTTCTTGGGTTGCTTCACTGCACAGCTACTTTGGGTGACCATCTCCATGTGCTTTCCTCAGTTTTCAGAGTTTCATCTGTGGTCAAGCGACCATGGGCCCAAAATTGGGCATTCTCCCACAAAGCTGGAGAAATCGGGCCAGATAGAAAATTGGCCAAAATATATTAAACACCAGCCAGCAGTTGTCCACCACACAGAGAACATTGGAAACCGAGGTCAAAGAGGTCACAAAATTTCAGGGAAAAACTAGTTATAACCAGCCCAAGAATTGTTTATTGAAGAAGTTTCAGTCAGATGTCTTGGTGTCAAAATACAGCATTCAGTGCCTGAGAAAGTGCACTCTAAACTTACCTGGCATGGCAACAGTGAAGGATATTGCTGCAACCCCATTGGATGCTTTGAACCCTATACGTGAGCCTATTGGGTAAAGAACATCCAGGAAAGTCTGGCTTAAAAAAAAACCATTTAGACACCACCCCCTCAGCAAAGGCTCACAGCAGGTCTCTCATGTTGAAAGACCTTGCAGCAACCCAAGAAGGCTCAGGAGAAGATCGACCCTGACCTGGGTGGAAAAGAGCCAGCTCCAAATCACAGAGGAAGGAGAGTCCAACTGATCAGTTCAAACACAGGACATTGCCCACAATGATCAACCTCTCAGGTGGATAGAGCTAGGCAAAATAGTAAATATTGTGGGTATATGGGAAATGCTCACGTGGTGTTTATAAGAAGGAATGTTTTGTTCATAAAATCGAGTTGATCTGCAAACCAAATTGTGCGTCCCTTTGTCTGCCTCACTGACATGAGTGCTTGGGTCAAATGTTTTAAACCAGGATGAAACTGATGCTATTTTTCCCAGATTATAGCTGCTTATATTCTTCTTGTGATAAGGAGAGTTAAGTAGTCCAAACAGTGGGATCCTCCATTATTGCTGGCTTCCTCCATCATTGCTGGCTTCCTCTAGACGCATGGCAGGAATAACTGCATCTACATTGTTTTGAAGATACTGTATCACTAAACTGTTGAGTTCATCAACAAAAAAGGCTTCCACTCTGTCAATGTTTTCTTTACATGTGTCTGTCAATGCCAAATTTCAGTGGTTTGCACCAGATAACCTGGGAACTGCCATAACACTTACATAATAGAAGATCTCACATGTTCCTGCCTCCTTCCAAGGTTCTTTGGCCATAGAAAATGGCTGCTATGAGACAAGTCCTACCTTCTACAAACATGGCTGAAGAGACCTTTACCAAATCCTAAGAGTCACGTTTAACAATAGTATAATGATGCTCACATTTCCACTATAGCCATTGTGGAACAGAGGCACAGGCCTTCTTAAGAAGAGGCTTCAATGACTTGGATTGCCATTCAGTCTAGCAGAGTCTTGCAGTATCATATGGAAGAGGGCATGTTGCACCCTTGGGGCATGCGGTGCCCTTTACAACTGGACCCAGTGGAGGGATGCATTGGATGTTGAGGAAAAAGGGACAGAACCACATTCTTTTGAGGCTGAAAGTGAAGATCAGAACATTGGTGAGGAGGGCCATCCAGAGCTGTCATGCTGTTCTCTGCCCAAATGGGGGAGGTGATGGCCTAGTGGTATTATCACTGGATTATTAATGTAGAGACCTGGGTAATGTACTGGGGACCGGGGTCCGAATCCGATCACGGCAGATGATGGGTTTGAATCCAATAAGTATCTAGAATTAAGAGTCTAATGGATGACTTTGAAACCATTGTTGATCATTGGAAAAACCCATCTGATTCATTCATATTCTTTCCGGAAGGAAAATGCCATCTTCACCTGTTGTGGCCTACATTTGACTCCAGACCCAGTGTAATATGGTTAATTCTTAACTGCCCTCTGGGTAATGAGGAACCATATCCTATGAATGAATTGAAATGAAAAATGTGTGCTCTTCTCAAATAAACTGAGCAGTATTATGTCCTTCCTACCTTACTTGTTTTCAAGCCAGTTGTGAGGTGGGAAGGTGGTGAAGAATCCCTAGTGAGTGAGTATAGAAGTTCAAAAGATTAGTGATGAGGATGAGGTGAGTGCCAGACATTGAGGGACATGCAATAAGGAGTGGTATAGTTTGTGAGCCTTTGGTGAGAAGTGTGCACAGGTAAAGAGTGTTGGTGAATAGTGGCCCCATGAGACATAAGCTGACTGAGAGGAGAAGCTGATGCTTACCATTACAGAGCATAGAAGATCATTGATCTTCTTCCTGAACTGCTGTGCATTTCATTCAACCCGGGACTCAGCACTGACCCAAGTTGAGTCCTTTAGCGGTCTGCAGTTAAAAGGATGGACCAGCTCTCCACATAGGTCCACCAGTTCTCTAAGTGCTTGTGTCCAAAGTGGGAATGCTAACTTGCCTTACCAGGCCATATCCTCGGAGGTAAGGGGTCAGGGCCATAGTGTGAGGGGTAGTTCCTGGCATGCAATATCTGGAGTGACATTGATTAGATTAGATTCCCTAAGTGTGTAACAGGCCCTTCGGCACAACAAGTCCACACCGACCCTCCAAAGAGTAACCCACCCAGACCTATTTCCCTCTGACTAATGCACCTAACATTATGGGCAATTTAGCATGGCCAATGCACCTGACCTGCACATCTTTGGACTGTGGGAGGAAACCGGAGCACCCGAAGGAAACCCACGCAGATACTGGGAGAATGTGCAAACTCCACACAGACAGTCGCCCATGGCTAGAATTGAAACTGGGACCCTGGTGCTGTGAGGCAGCAATGCTAACCACTGAGCCACCGTGCCACCCCAATAAAAAAAAACGCAGTCCTCCACTACCACAAATTTTGCAGTCGAATATCCCGCATTTGGGGACTTCGCAGACGTCAGCACAGCCAAAGTACAATGGGATAGCCTCATCCTGGGAGAAGCACCTTATTGATCATGGTATCTCCCCTGCCAGGTAAGTATATGCAGCTGGGCTTTAAAGATTGCATTAGTGGCATGGATGTCAGGAGGTTTAAGCAGTGACAAATGCTTCCACCTCTTCAGCTGCACGTGTCCCCAAGAAATGTGTCATAAAAGGTGTTTAATTAATGAGCTGAAGCTGTGGACAATTGCAAGAGAAAAGTCCCTTGAAGCCTTTTGGCACTGAGAAAAAAATGGAGTCTCTTATCCTGGAATCTCACGCAAAAACAACACTTTTCTAAAAATGGGAAAATTCAGTGTTCTGTTTGGTCAGGATATGAGGACAATTTATAGAAATTCTCTATAATCTCGAAGCTTAAGGGGCGATCTAACTGAAGTTTTCAAAATAATAACAGAAAAAGACAGGGCAGATGAGCCATTAGCACACATCTCTGAAGCAGATGGAATTTGAAGTCAGACATCCTGGCTCTGAAATAGTGATACTGCCACTGCACTGCAAGACCCATTAAACATCACTGAGATAAGATTTGTAAAAATATATATATGATCAGGATTGCACGTCAGGAACCCCTTTTTAAAAGTGGATGGACATCAGGTGAGCACAGGAATAGATTCTGCTGTGACACCTGCCATTGTCAATCTCACGCACTCTCTTAACCACAACTCACATTCTGAAAGACAGCCAGCTCTCAGTTTACCGGTTTCCCCGCAAACACAGTTAATGGACTATACAGCAAGTGACTTAAAATGCACAACTTTTGGCAATAACATTTGTTTTTAATATTTTAAAATTAGAAACACACAAATATTTCATAAAATAAGAATAATATTATGGTCCTTCTGTACAACAGTGAAACTCTGTAGACCTCATTAACAAACCAATTAACTCCAGTTTCAACTCCAGTACATAACACATGAATAGACCTGGGAATATTAGAGAAGTATTGCGTAATAACAGTAATATTGCAGTTCAAACAGTGATCATTCAATAGATACTCCAAACATTAAAAAAAATTGATAAATTACAACAGTAACTTTACAGACAATGTGGATTTTCCTTTTGTTTCAAAAAGACATAATATTGCTTAGCGAGCACAGCAAGTGACATTATTTACCATTAATAGGGTATATAATACTGTATATTCACACACGATATGCCTCCTCATTTGTACAATGTAAAGGTTTAACTGATTTACTTCATTTAAAAAAGCTACAACCAAAAATACCATTCACAATTTGTTTGAGACATGAATACAAAAAATAACCACAGTATTAACTAAACACCCACGGAATCACCTGCATTAGAAGACAAGTTACATCTTGTTGCTACTAAGAAAAATATTTTGACTTACTTCTGTATGTAAAGGTAAAATCTAGACCTCAGAATACAAATAATCTCAATGTGCGCATCATACAGAAAGTTCTCTGTTCCTTGGAGCAGGCAAACAGTTTTAAAGGAAGCTGAAAGGTAATATACAATTGCCGTGTTTTTTTTCAAGAAGTAATCAAAAGTATAGTTCCCAAATATAACGTTTATTTTTAAAATCATTAAATGTAGCTTTAGGCAGAGTTTAAAAAAAGTCACAACTTTTTCCTACCCATTTAAATGAAAATCAAAACTAGTAACTTAAGACTTAGTTGAATATATTTTAAAATAATGTTTCTCTTTGACATACTAAATTTTCGTCAATTTATTATGATCATGAAGCAAAGGAAACCCACTTTTATTTTGTTCTGATGTTGCAATTAGCAGAAAGAAAAATATATTGGTCTTGCACTTAAATAACTCCCATCACGCTTTATGTGTGAGTGCTAAACTTGAGAATTTTGCATTGGTTTAAATCCAGATATACTCAGTATCAGATAATGTGGGCATACTTGTGACTGTGTTGTAATGTTCACCTTTCAGAAATCTTAACACAGACTTGCAAATAGCAAATGCTGTGGGTGTAAATTGGCTAAGAAATCTCTTGCTGTAATTAAAAGTTACAGAAAAGTAACAGTATCATACTCCAACTTCACAGTAGAAAGTCATACCTTCTTTTTGTGCATATTTAAAACTTCCTATTTATCCCTTATACTATTTATCTGGGACCTATACTTTACTGTCACTCATCTCTCTGATGCCTCAAACACATTAATGAACAGCAGCTTTAAGATTCTGAAATACTTCTTAAAGGACAAATCATTTAGAAATCATGTTGTTCAATATGTCAGAATCTCCGTCACAGGAAGCTATTGTCAAAAGTGATGTATTGTCTCTGAGAAAAATCTCTCTGTCAAACAACTCAGTAACTAGGTTATGGCTTTATTTTTAGACAAGGAATTAAATAAACTGCACAAAAAAAAGTGCTGCTCAAAAGTCTAAATTGAAAGTCATTGATTTTGAATATTTTGGGCAGTCAAAACTAAAAAACAAATTGATTACTTGAAGATAGGCTGATTGCAAGGGATCACCAGGAAGCAATATTACTCAAGATGAAGTTAAAAATCACACATCACCAGGTTATAGTCCAACAGGTTTAACTGGAAGCACAGTAGCTTTCGGAACCCATTAAACCTGTTGGACTATAACCTGGTGTTGTGTCATTTTTAACTTTGTACACCCCAGTCCAACACCGGCATCTCCAAATCATTACTCAATATGCTGTTTGTAAGTTTGGTATCTCCTTCTGCTGAGCCTACAGATTAGTCTAATCCTTGGGCAAGGCACAACTTCTGATATTTGAAGATAGTGACGACTGCAAATGCTGGAAAGTCAAGATTCAATGAAGTGTGGAGCTGGAAAAGGTACAGCAGCTCAAGCAGCATCTGAGGAGCAAGAGAGTTGATGTTTCAGGTCAGAAACTTGCCTCAGTTCTGATGAAAGATTCCGACCTGAAACGGCGACTTTATCGACTATAACTTTATGACAGCCTTATTAAACACTGCGGGAAAGGATGGACAGATCAAAATAATCTCTCAATAATCTCTCATTGACATTCCATTCTATAGACAAGAAAAAAGAATCAAATGGCTTGTGAATCAAGAGAAACAATAGCAAAATGCTCTAAAGCACCAATCTTCCTGATAATGTGATAGCAGAGGGACAATTTTTTCACAAAGTAGTGCTTTTTATAATGTGCTACCTTTCAATCTGTTATCTCTTGAACTACAGGGGCAAGTGTTTAATATCTGTGTGTGTCTTGATTACTTTGCTCTCAGTAGAGAGGACCCATTCTTTCTCTTTTATAGCTTAATTTACACCAATTTTACATCTCTTTTTTTCACTTTTGCTACCCGTAACAATTCCTTTGTCTTTTGCGCTGGACCTCTGCACCAGTTGGTTCCCTTCATCCCTACCCTGTCTCTGTCAAAAGTATGTCAAAAATTCATTTTCCAATTCCTTTCAGCTTTGATGAAGAGCCAACTAAAACAAACTGCAGATGCTGGAAATCTTAAACAAAAACCTAAATTACTGGGGAAACTCAACAGGTCTGACACCATCTGTGGAGGAAGAGAAGAGTTAACATTTCAAGAGTTAACATTTAAACTCCAGTGCCTCTTTATCAGAATTCATGGAGTCATACTGACCTTGAAATGTTAATTTGGTTTATTTCTTCACAGATGCTGCTAGACCTGCTGAATTTCTCCAGCAATTTCTGTATTTCCTATAATGTTAGCAATATTAAGAAAAGTGATATGTATGCATTTTCACAATTACTTCTGAAAGTTTATAAAACTTGAGTTATAAATATAACAGCAATTTAAATTATGAATAAATGGGGCCAGTAATAGTACTTTCTCCTGCATTTGTTTATCCAACAATTTTTTTAAACTTCTGTATTTTTTCATGAATAAAGGAATATATTCTGAAGAATCAGGAATCATACCAGGATCCAAACTGTGACTTAAAACATAGCATAGTTATCCAATTAGTAGCCACTACATTAAAGGTACATTTGTATTAAGCTTTCTTGCCATTTCACTAACGAAGTACAATACTTATTCATTTTCAAATAAGTATTGGGAGAGGTCTTATTCAAACACACTAGCCTCTTACTAAAACTTCCGTAAAGGTAGTTGCACAAAGTACAAGTGTCTGAATTGTGAGATCAACCTCTATACGCCAATATGTTCTTGCTACCATGTTTGATCATCCCAGCTTCTTTGCTTCAAATTGTGAATGTCAAAAAAAGGCTTGGAGCTGGAACATGCAGATCAATATGGATCAATGCCAACACCTCTGTGGAGTATGATTAGAAACTAAATTGAAGGAACGAAAAAGTCGATGAACAACTAGCTCTATAAGGCAACCCTGTTGGCTATGATCTTCCACTCATTCTCAGCTTCAACACAGCTCCACAACTGGATCCACAAATTTATTGACATTGCCGTTGTAAGGCAATAGATCAATTTGTTTATCACTTCAATGGGGCAGAAAATGAAACAAGTTCATAGCATTTTGCTTGGTTTGATAAACTCCTTTAAGGATAGACAATAAGAATTTCATAGAATAAGTCCATACTGACCTTCTGAGTAACTGACCCAGACCCTTTCCCCTACCGTATTACTCGACATTTACCCCTGACTAATGCACCTAACCTATACATCCCTGAACATTATGGGCAATTTAGCATAGCCAATTTACCCGACCTGCACATCTTTGGACTGTGGGAGGAAACCGGAGTACCCGGAGGAAATCCATACAGACACGGGGAGAATGTGCAGACGTCACACAGTCGCCTGAGGCTGGATTCAAACCCAGGTCCCTGTCGTTGTGAACCACTGGGCCACTGTTACACCCAAATTTGTAAAGGAGGGATGTGTTAAAGAAATGAGACTGATTTTTATTTCACACAAAGGTCACCTCCAAAACCCTTCACTAATTCTGGCCAGACAGTCAGTCACAAAGCTCTAAATAAGTTTGGTCTTAGAAAGTTGTCTTCATTTTAGGGCATTGATTTCAGCTGAAAGGACTTAACATGGATCACACCATACAATCATAATGTCGAGCAACAACTTTCAGATTCCAAATCAACAGTATGTTAGATCTGTTTTTAACCACAATCTTTATGCAGCCCAATGTAAGGATACCTCTATTAATATCAACTTGTGACTGAATCCATAACTGCAGTAGAAACGAGATTCCAAAATGAAATTCCAAAAAAAATTGTATTAAATTCAACTTGCTTTACTTTCTCATTTATATTTTCCTTTCTTATCCTATCCTGAAAATGTCAACTCATTTCTGTCAGCTAGTATTTTGCCAGCCGTTGTATTCTGTCCTAAATGGACATTCATCACCTGTAAATTTTAATGGAGAGTGTTGGGGTGCTATTTGACCACTGAAGTAACACAGTTTTCAACAGGATTATTTGATAATAATCAGGAGAGCTTTCCTTGGCTTGGGAATATTCCTCTCCCCAAACAAGTTGAAGCCAATTCTCTTTCTATACAATACTTGCAATTACTCTAATCAAAATAACACAGATTGAGAATTACTCTTGGGAGCTTATGGTCTACATGCTTTGATTCCATATTACCATTACTAAACGACTGAGGAAGCTCACATTGTATACTCTTTGGGATATACACACAGGCAAATCTCTCAGTTTGGTAGAAGAGATGTGAATTGATACATTATGGATAAAGAACTTTTTTGACCAATAGTAACTACAGGAGGGATTCCATAAACCTTTGCTCTCAGCAGGTGGGAACATTCCCAAATGATGCATTTAGGGAATTGTAGATGAGCAACTTGTGAAATTCCACCCATTCACTTTAAGAAATGGAGGATTTTTGACTGATCGCTATGGATTTTGAGCACTCTATCCAGCTAGAAGGCCAAGCCTCAGAATGGCCCCTTATATCTCAGTAGTCTTCAGAAACTTTCCACAGCTCTGGTGATTCACGCTGTGAAAATATCCAAAACTCATTGTTGCTTTCATTGTACTGCACAAAACCCGGGTGAGTCAAGCAATTGCAATTTTTTTTTCTCTCTGAAAGACTGTATGTTAATGTTAGGAGAAAGTGAGGACTGCAAATGCTGGAGGTCAGTGTCAAGAATGTGGTGCTGGAAAAGCTCAGCAGGTCAGCCAACCTCTGAGGAGCCGGAAAATCAACGTTTTGGGCATAAGCCCTTCCTGCTCCTCCGATGCTGCCTGACCTGCTGTGCTTTTCCAGCACCACACTCTCGACTCTGTATGTTAATGTTACACAGGTTCAAAACATTTTTCTGAAAACCAGCAGCTACATAATTTGAAAGCAACTGTGTCTGTCAGATATGGATATCAGTAGTAACTACAGCATTGAATATGTCTTACAGCTGGATGGATGTAATGTTTGAATGGGATTTGTTTGATGATTTGCCCAGGAGTGCTTATGCAGGTGCAGTAAGAAATTTGTAAGGCAAACGAAGGAGTATTGAAGGAGTATTTCAATGTAGGAGTAAAGAGGTTTAGTACAAATTGCATAACCTATTAGTGAGAGCACACCTGCAGTGCTCTGTGCAGTTCTGTTCTCAATGCCTAAGGATGTATACTCTTGCCATTGAGGAAGTGCAGCAGAGGTTCACTAGACTGATCCCTATGCTGGTGGGCACAGGACAGTGAAATGGCTGGGTCTGCAGTCTCTGGAGTTTGGAAGAATGTGACAATCTTATTAAAACTTACAAAATTCTTGAAGTTTGAAAAAAAATAAATGCAGAACAGACCTTTGTTTTCCCCTGCTATGAGACCAGGGACACAGACTTAGAATAAAAGATTAGTCATGCAAGGCTAAGATGAGAAGGAACTTCTTTACTCAGACGTGATGAATCCTCAGAATTCTCTAACTTGAGGGCTGTAGAAGCTCAGGCACTAAGTAAATCCAAGACAGAAACCAAGAGATTTCTTGTTAATAATGACAACAAGGGATATGGAGATCACATGGCCACCAGTTAGTGGAACCCACATCTGGCATATTGTGAACAGTTTTGGTCTCCTTACTTGAGGAAAGATATTATGGTTATTGAGATAGCACACTGGAGATTTACCAGGCTGATTGATGGGATGGCAGGACTGACCTATGAAGAGTGTTTGGATCAAAGAGTCATAGAGATATACAGCATGGAAACAGACCCTTCGGTCCAACTCGACCAGATATCCCAACCCAATCTAGTCCCACCTGCCAGCACCTGGCCAATATCTCTTCAAGACCACTCCCTCCGTGACTCCCTCGTCAGATCCACACCCCCCACCAACCCAACCTCCACTCCCGGCACCTTCCCCTGCAACCGCAGGAGGTGCAAGACTTGCGCCCACACCTCCCCTCTCACCTCCCTCCAAGGCCCCAAAGGAAACTTCCATATCCGCCATATATTGATAAGACAGTGAAAATGAGATTAGATTGCTACCCTCGTGAGATATGGCAGCTGGTCTATGAAAATTCATCTCATGCACAAGCCAAAACACACCATTTTTGATCACTATGTCCTGATAGAATCTTCTTCCCGACCTCTCCGCCCCCACCCCCATCTGTCCTATCACCCTCACCTTGACCTTTTTCCACCTATCACATTTCCGACGTCCCTCCCCCAAGTCCCTCCTCCCTATCTTTTATCTTTGCCTGCTGGACAAACTTTCCTCATTCCTGAAGAAGGGCTAATGCCCGAAACGTCGATTCTCCTGTTCCCTAGATGCTGCCTGACCTGCTGCGCTTCTCCAGCAACACATTTCCATCTCAATATCTCTTCAAACCCTTCCTATTCATATATCCATCCAGATGCCTTTTAAATGTTGCAATGGTACTACCCCACTTCCTCTGGCAGCTCATTCCATACACATTCCATACCACCCTCTGTGTGAAAAAGTTGCCCCTTAGGTCTCTTTTATATCTTTCCCCTCTTACCCTAAACCTATGCCCTCTAGTTCTGGACTCCCCCACCCCAGAAGAGACTTTGCCGATTTATCCTATCCATGATTTTATAGACCTCTGTAAGGATCAGTTAGGATTTCTTTCACTGAAGTTTAGAAGGATGAGAGGAAATCTTGCAGACACCTTGAGCATTCCAGTGTGTTTCCAGTGACTGGAGAGTTTAGTAGCTGGGGTCACAGTTTAAGCATAAGAGGTAGGCTGTTTAGGACTGAGATTAAGATAAATGTCTTCACCCAGCGAGTGATGAGCCAATGGAATTCTCTGTCACAGAAAGCAGGTGAGACCAAAACACTAAATGTTTTCAAGAAGGAGTTAGGTATAGTTGTTATGGCTGAAGGGATCAATGATATGGAGACAATGTGGGAGTGGGATACTGAGTTGGATGATTAGCCATGATATTGTTGAATGGTGGAGCAAATTTGAAGAGCCAAATGGCTTACTCCTGATTCTATTTTCTGGGTTTCTATAATTGTGTAGGAAAATCACATTTAGGTAGATGATCAAACCATGCTTTTGAATAGCGGAGCAGGCTTGAATGGTCTACTTCTATACTCCTATGTCTTTAATGCAAATGAGAAAACAACTAATGATTTCCACAGTACCTCAGATGAAGAGATTGAATTTTCTAATAATGCAGGGGTTAGGGAATGACTTGATAACTGAGAAGGATACACAGTCTAAGGAACTGACTTTTTTGTTCTGACTGTGGTTTCCAAATTGGAAGATGGTCTCATTGTAATGACTTCACTGTGCACTAAAAGAATGATTCAGAGATTTGTAAACACAAATAGTTTTAAAGCTTTACTATAAAACTGAAAGACTAAATATTTCAAATGGAAATGTAATCATTTATGTTTAAGTTCTAATCAAAGTAACATTAGGCAACTTGAATAGGACATCCAAGCATAATATATACATTAGGGATGCTTTAAAATGATTGAATGATTGTAGAAAATGATTTTTTCTTCAGCCCAAGATAATTCTCAACAATTTGAATTCATATTGTGTATCTTAAAGAGAAAATCATGTAAATGTATGTCATTGAGGTATGAGAAATGAATACTGAGATAAAGAAGAAAACAGTAAAAGGTAGTTAGATTTAAAAATTCAACTGTATGACGGTGCTTTAAGCAGGAATCGGAGGTGAAAGGAAGAGGGAGACTTAGGCATTTGCAATGAGTTTCCAACAGAGAGACCAAGGATGGTGTGAGGGAAGGGTGAGGAGAGTTGGGGTGGTGATGATGTTCATTGTAGCATGGGGTGGTGACAGCATGCATGATAGGCGAAAGTGAGGACTGCAGGTGCTGTAGATTAGAGTCGAGAGTGTGGTGCTAGAAAAGCACAGCAGGTCAGGCAGCATCCGAGGAGGAGGAGAATCAATGTTTCAGTTAGAAGCCTTTCATCAGGAATCGCAAAATGCATGATGTCCGAGTTGGGGGAAGAGAAAGCATGGGGAGTATGATCTGTACCCAAACTCTAGTGCGTATTGAGATACATCGATTCCCCCATAGTTATTGTTTTAGCATTGAAGCTTGACAGGTTGAATTAAACAAATTTACTTCTCTCAAAAAACTGAAGTCTTAAATACAGGCCTACTGCTACATGCAGTGGAAGGGTTCAAAATGTTTTTGCTTCATTTTCATAATATACAGGTTATGGCGGAAGACTTTCTATGTGCACCTATTACAGTAGAACTATAAAAGAATGCATTTACAGTGTAGCACTAAAATTGTATGCAAAGGAAATCTCATGTTTATGTTCACACCAAACCTCTCACCCCCAGGGTTAATAGTTTTGGATATGCCAGGAGATGTTCTTTCTCATTTGCTTTTAAGAAGAACTGGAATGTATCTAAGACTAAAAGTGGCAAGAACAGATCGTTTGGTTAGCGGAAAATTGTGATGGCATGTAAGGATTGGAACGTATGTGGTTAAACAAGTAAACAAGTAATGCAGCTCCAGGGTTGAGGCAGTCAAAAGGTAAAAAACAAAATTACCACTTCTAGGATGATTTGAGTTAACCTCCATCTAAAAGAGACCTTGCAACTCAATTTTTCTTGGTGCCCTCATTTATAAATTAAAACCATTGGTACATATGTTACTGTTTGAGAATGATGCACAAATTTTTACAGTTCTATTTATCCACAGGGCTTAGTTTTCATTCAGGAGAAGATAATTTTGTCAAGTTCCAAAGAAAACATCTGTTTTGTAAAACTATACAATTATTGATCATTGCTAAATGCAGCCCACAGCAATCATACATTTACAGCAATTGTATACCATTTCATCTGTTTCATTCAAATTAAATCTATAATTGAATCTTTTTTACATTGATAATTCACATTACATATATAGAGATTTTTAAAATTTGTTACAAAGTTAAAAATACAATAAAAAACAATATTTTAAAAGTAACCCCTTCCAGGGATTTGTTTTAAAAAATGATCTTCAATATATTAACTGACCAAGTATATAGGATGGGTCCAATATTAGTCACTGGAAGCAATATCTTTTCACTATTGGCTAGCACTGGAAATACAGTATAAAATAAAATCTATAAAAGAATGTCTCTATATTTAAGTATCAGCAACACTCTCTGCAATCCTTCATTTACATCAGTTTAATCACTGATCCACAAATGAACTTCTTCCGTAATTTTAATGAAAAACATTGAAGTACAATTGGATTGTCTGGGTTGTATTTATATTTAAAATTCTAGTAAAATTATTAATTGGAGGCTTTTTTCCCCTAAATTTGTTCACTGATTACTGAAAGGCATGTATGAAAGAGATGCATTGACTGCATGGTGATTGATGTATATAAATCGATTCAGTGAAAGGAGTAGGATATCTCTATTTTAGGGAAAAGATTAAACAAGGCTGTGGTGGTAACACAATACAGATACTCTATTAATATTAAGCATTAATTCAAAATGTATATTTTTACATGTGTCTGTGGGGATTATTTGTGAGGGTAAGTTTCTGTATGCCAATTCCAGCAAAGAGGTGTTTTGTCTTGGATGTTGTCAGTTGTCATTTTATATCTCAATTCCATTTCAGTTTTACTGGAAACAGACAGCTAAAGTTTGGTAGACCTTTAACTTGAACCTCAAGAATCTGCTAAAATTAAAAGTTAATAACCAACTCATACCTGAAGTGCTTCAAACCACATTGCTTTGAAACTGATATCCACAATGGCAATTAAAAAAAATGGTTATTTCACTACTGATATTCCAGCTACATGCGATGAATTATACCCAATTTATATTAAATGTTAAATATAAAAGGGACAAAGAATGACAACAAAAGTTCTACGCTTCACCAGTGAACTAGGTTTATCCTAAAAAGTCTCAATTAAATCTTCATTCCAGTTTAAAAAATGAAATCCAAGTGAGCCAATAAAAAGAGATAATGTCCTGTAGAAGATCCTTGTTATTAGTAAATATTATCTCAAGTCTGACCGAAAAAGTCCAATAGAATAAGAGCTGTGGAAAATAAATTCCCAAGACGAGTACAGAACAATACATTTGTGTCCAATTCCATTAACAACTTGTCGGAGTCACAAAAGTGGTCAAATCTGGGATGAAACCATGTTTACTGTATTAACACAAGGACATATTAATATAGGAAATTTGTTCTCCACTATTTAATTGAGACATTAACATAACTATAATGGTTTGCTGCCATCTGAAACTGCAAATAAATGAAAGACATATAATAGTGTTAGATCTTTCATCTGTGAATATTGAACAAGGTTTTAATTATGTATCGCATTTGTCATTGAATGAAGACCAAAGTTTCAGTATCGAGCAGCAAATCTGTACAATGGAACTAATTTTAATATGTCTTAAATGATTTTTAGAAAGGAAGGGCAAAGGCTTCAATTCTGATTACCTTTGGATTCAAAGGTTGCTGTCACTTTCATCATTGTGAACATCTTTGTATGAATGCAAATGCAAACAGAAACCTAAGCGAGAATGACTATTTTGAATTTCAACACAAATGTGTCCATATTAATTTCCTTAATAAGGAATAATTTGTTCACTTCCTTGGTGAAATCCAACAAAGAATAAGTGAAATCTTGGTTCCCTCATCATTTTATTTGGTAATGAAAGGGTTTATAGCATCCAGCAGAATTTGACAATGACCTTTGGACTACAATGCCAAAAAAAAACGTACATTTGCCCAATCCCTGTATTGCTCATAAAATAAAAAGTAATAGTAGCTGGAGCATTTCCATCTTTCTTAAGAAAAAAAGCTCTTTTTTTTAGTTAGCCTCCATTGCTGATTTGCATAATTTAACTGCTGTCACTATGAACTGCTGCCCTAAACATAATCAGTCCAAATGGAGGTTTCTTAAATTCTAAAGGACTTCTTCTGTAATGTTAATGGTGCTCTGTGTAAAGCATATCCTTTTACCCTTTGGAAAGTGTTAGTATACCCAGCTCACTGGCACCCATTGGGGTTCTGTGCAGAGTTTCTCCATAGCAGCCTGAAGTTTTTGGAAGGCCTTGTCAAGGTTATCATTCATAATGGTGTGATCAAAGTAGTGGCTGTACGCTCGCTGGATGCGAGAGCTCTCATCCACTGTTTTCTTCAGATCCGTGTCCTTGAAAGAAATATAAAACATCAGGATTTATTGAATTTATTGACACACTGTTTGCAAAATATTCTGCACAGAGCACAAATGGTGCAAAAGCAAAATATAAAATACTGAAATCATTCAAGAAATTAGCATCACTGCGTAAAAAGGGTTCGTATACTGTTTTGGCCTGAGAGCAAATATTGTAATAAATGCTAATATTATCAATATATAACATAAACTGGTGCAAGCAGTGCTTTAAAGGGATTGCAAAATGTGCAGCAAATGTATGTACTCTTTTGTTCTCTGAGTTTAAAAATTGAGTTCTGCAATCAATTTCTTTCTTTACCATCACAATTATGTGATTTGCAAGATTGCGATTTTATGGGATTGTGTCTTTAATCTTTGAAGTTAATGCGGTAATGTGACCTAAGCGAAAATGTTGAAATGGAAAGAGAGGCAAAAGAAAGGGAAAATCCAAAAACTGGGACCTGAAGTTCAAGCAGTAATAAGAAAGCCTTGAATTCAAGCTGACTGTGCCTATTGCTAGTGAGTTAGCCCCAGAAGCATATTAAAAAAAAACACTGAGCCACTGTGCTGCCCTAAGACTGTAAAGTTTTTTCCCTTAAAAATAAAGCGTTTCTAAATTAATGCACAAACATATAGGTGGCAAAGATGAGTGGCATGAGCTATGGTAAGAGGTGTGTCAGAATCAAGTGGCCGGTTCAGTGAGCCCCAACTTGCCATTGAGCACCTCGTTCACTTTTCTCAAGGCCATGACAAGATTCTTCCTCGGCAGTGCTTAGGAAGTGCTGAGTTCCCATTGACAGTCATTATTGGTTGTTAAATGCCTCATTAGCAGACCAACTCACCACAGGTTGTGATCTTACTAAGCATACTGAATAAACCTGCCCCTGGGAAAATCTGACGTGAAACTAGAGCAGTTTCCTGGCGGGTTCAACTTGATGCTTGCTCCAAATGACCTCCATGTTGGACACTGGACACCAATGGCTCAGGGCATGTTCCATGGGCACTGGCCACATGCACTCCACATCCCTGGACATTGGCATCCCACATGTACCAGCCTCTATGAACCTTCATAGTATATACCCAAGTCACTTACAGGATGCACCTGCACTTCAATGCTGCACTGGCAACTATCACTGTAATGAAGGGTCAAGCCTGAAATGTCAATTCTTTTCCTCCTCAGACACTGCTTGCTTTTTCCAGCATCACACTTTTTCGACTCTGAGTTCTCCAGCATCTGCAGAACTCAAGGACACTGTGCTCAGGCACACACACTCAGTTCATGTACTGGTCCAGGCTGCTTCTCTAGGCCCTTAACTCACTGTCATAGTAGTCACTCACTTTGACCCTATTTGGATGCTCACAGCACCTCTACTTACCCTGCCTTGCATTGCCTTGTTGCATATTTCCCCTTCAGCTGTTCATATGACTATTGTCTTGACATGCCATTTTGTTCAGGCACAAAGCCAGAAATATTGCCTTGGGTGCCAGCTGGTGTCAATCTACTTAATAGGAATAGCTTTTGCTTAGGGAATCCAAGCATAGTAGGTCAATAGTCGCCTTCGGTGCCTGTCCAGCTCAGTGCAGAGTCTGGATCCTCTGCTTAGAAAGGGAAAGGAAAAGGAGTCTAATGACAGGCAGCAGATGGGCAAATCTTGACTCTTTCTGTTGGTGAGTGGTTTTGCTGCTGAATGAGAGTGTCAGGTATGAAGAAAGATGAAGCGGGTGCTACTGCTCTTACTCTTTGTGCAGTTCAGAAGGTTTCTCAGCGAGTGAGTTGGCAGGATAGATTAGTGGTGTTGCAGGTTGGAATGGGTGAGGAAGATGTTGCATGTATTAGTGACAAGGATAGTGCATGAGCCTTAATGGGAGGTCGGGCCAATAGCAGAGGTGGAGTGAGTGCGAGGTAATGGAGAGCAGATGGTGGCACTTACACTGGTGGAGTGGACAATGTCATTGAGTTTCTTCCTAAGACAAACTGAATAGGTCCTTTGCATCAGTCTTCATTGAGGAAGACATCAGTACCAGAACTTCAAGGGAGTCAAGGGGCAGAGGGCAGTGTAGTTGCTAACACTAAGGAGAAGGTGCAAGGGAAGTCATAAGGTCAGAAGGTGGATAGATCACCTGAACGAGATGGACAGAAGTTCTGAAGGAGATAATTCAGGAGATAAATAGTGATGATCTTTCAGAAATAACTAGAGTCAGGGAAGGTCCAAGAGGACTAGAAAATGGCTAATGTAACACCCCTATGTGGTTGGGAGGCAGAACACAGGAAATTATAGGCCAGTTACCCTGACCCTGGTCATGGATAAGATTTAAGAATCCATCATTAAAAATGAGATGCCAGAATCTTGCATATGTATGGTAAAATAGAGTTGAGTCAGAAAGGCTTTGTCATACCTGACAAATCTGTTAGATTCTTGGAGGAGGTAACATGCAGCTTAGATAAAGGAAAGCTAGTGGAAGTGATCTTTAGATTAGATTAGATTACTTACAGTGTGGAAACAGGCCCTTCGGCCCAACAAGTCCATACCGACCCTCCGAAGAGCAACACACCCAGACCCATTCCCCTACATTTACCCTTTCACCTAGCAATTTAGCATAGCCAATTCACCTTACCTGCACATTTTTGAACTGTGGGAGGAAACCAGAGCACCCGGAGGAAACCCACACAGACACAGGGAGAATGTGCAAACTCCACACAGACAGTTGCCTGAGGTGGGAATTGAACTCAGGTCTCTGGTGCTGCAAGGCAGCAGTGCTAACCTATTGGAATTTATAGCAGGCCTTTGACAAGGTGCTGCACAGGAGGTTGCTAAATAAGATAAGAGTCCATGATGTTTGGGGTAAAGACCTGGCATGGATAGAAGATTGGCTGACTGGCAAGGAGTGGGGAAAAAGGGTTCTTTTTCAGGATGGCAGCCAATTACCATCCTGAAAAAGACCCCTTTATCTCCACTCCCTGCCTTCTGCTAAGTTTGCAGATAATACAAAGTTAGGTGAAGGGACAGGTAGCGTTGAGGATGTGGGGAGGCTGCAGAAGAATGTGGACAGGCAAAGAAGTGTCAGAAGTAATACAATGTGGGAAAGACGTTTCTCACATCACTCTTGTATGTGACTTTATATCTATGATGCCTCATTTTTGTTTCTCTTGCATGTTTTAAGGACTAATGTTTAGTCCTTTCATTTTCAATCTTTTGTTACAGTAAACATTTAAAAATATGAAATATTGTGGTGTCATCCTTCAACAATTAACAGAAACTTTGAATTTTTTAAGAAGTCATTGGAATCTATGGAGATTGCATACGATAGATATAATTCAAAATGTATACTTAATGTTTGTTTTACAAATCATAGAATCACTGTGATTATATTGAGTTATGGTGATTTTCTCTAGAAATAAATAAATTTACTGAAACTCCAACTCACTGTTAGTTGTTTTGTTGTAACTCCTGCATCAATAGCTGCTCTGTGCATTGCCCGTAGTGTGTCCAAGTCTGGAGCTTCAATAAACACCACATAAGGCATGAACTCAGATGTCCTCAGAACCTTCAGTGCCTGGAAAGACAAGGACATTGTTTTTCTCTTTCTATATCATGGCCCTGACTCTACCTACCTTCCTCATTGGGTGGAAGAGGGAGGCTTAAAATTTTGACATTGAGCAATCAGATCCTATTTTTTCCAGTTTTAAATTGTACAAATTTTATTCATAGGTATGGAAGTGTAGCTGGAATCATTCCTCCGAAAGCAGAGGGCTAGCTGGTCATTTATTTACTTTACACAGAGGATGATAGGTGCCTGGAATGCGTTGCCAGCAGAGGTAGTAGAAGCAGGCACAGTAGATTCATTTAAGGTGCGTCTGGACAGATGCATGAGTATGTGTGGAGCAGAGGGATACAGATGCTTAGGAATTGGGCGATAGGTTTAGACAGTGGATTTGGATCGGCTCAGGCTTGGAGGGTTGAAGGGCCTGTTCCTGGGCTGTAAATTTTCTTTGTTCTTTGTTCAGCAGCGCCACCACCTGCAGTGGGCCACCATTGTAACTGCAGCTCTCACATGGGTCTTTCCACAAGGTGAATTGTGTCAGGAATCACTGGGGCCATTCAGGCAGACCTCAGCGAGGGGCTGCAGGTGGTTGCTAAGGGCAGGCAGGAACAAGGGTATGTTCTCATTGGGGCCACTGGTTGTTCAAGTTGGAGGCAACCCCTTCAAAACACCCCTATCACTCCCTTCTCCCCTTCATACTGGCACCAGTAAGGAGGCCTTCTGGGTTATCAGGCATCTTGTCAAGATTGGTGGAGGGCCCACTAGCCATTTGCAAAATAACAAAACCAATACGAAGAGGATTTAATTAGTTATTCAAGTCTTCAAGGCATTGTGGTGGCTTTGTTCATCGTCCTGGCTGCTACTCCCACTTCTCCCTTCACCATTTTCTGATGCTACAAACCTACTGTGACCAGCCCTTCTAAATAAAGTGGGTAAACTTCAACTCATAATTTGATAATGTTTAATGAATTAGCAGTGTGCCAATATCTCACAATAATACAATCAATATGCAATTGCAGATAATGGTGAAGCTGACCATAAAACTTAGTGAGGTTGACACACAATGTGATAAATATGCTGTGGAGATTATTTTGTGGCTATAGCATTGCCCCGTCTCATCATATACAACTATCCTAACGACAATTTATAGCAATGACAGACCTGTAAGTAAAGATCAATCTATTTTTACATTGGCAGTTTCACAACTTAATTGAACTGCTCACATTTGAGCCAAATAAATTCAGATTAAAAACTTATATCCAAAATAATTTGCATAGTTTAAAGGGTGAAAAGACTTCATTCTTGCAAGTGTACTTTACAATACTCTGATAAGTATCCACAGCATAGATTTTATATTAAATGCTACAACACATCCTTGTTTATTGTAGCTTTATAATGGGCATTTCAGGCAAGTAGCCTGCAGACCAATCAACAATAAACACATTTTCCAACTGATAATAGCACAAAAGTATGTTGCAATAATGCAAGTATCCAAGCCTTCCAGTACCTGCGGGTTTGCATCCAAGATGCATATTTTTCCACATTCTACCACCTCATGGATGGAATCAATCTTTGTCCCATAAAGGTTTCCTTCATATTCACCATGCTCTAGGTACCGCCCACCTTTGATGTCATTTTCCATTTCAGAACGGGACACAAAAGCGTAAATATGACCATCATTCTCATCCTCCTTTGGCTTTCGTGAGGTGACTATATTGAAGGGATACAACAAGAAATGTCAAGCGCTTTATAGAGAAAGATGAGACTTCAAACACCAGAAACCAGAGTTTCCTTCTTCTATAGCATGATAGTTGTGTTCCTGTGGACTCTGCGCTATACAAGAATTGTGTAATACAAATACCACTTAACGTGTTGACGATCTAATCGAGCTATAGCCAACATGCATTTTAAAAGTTCGTGCTTTAGAAACAATGCCCCCATTCATCAATCACATTAAAACCAATTCATGTTGACGAAACACACGTTATAGCAGAATGACCTGTAGATCAATCCTAACTGATCAAGTTTTGATACTGGAAAAATTGCCACAAAATTTTCATGTCACAAAGGTAAAACATCTGATATACAATGCCTCATGCTAGTGCTGGCTTCACATGGGAACAAATCAACTGTGCTTTATGAAAGAGTGTGAAGTATTAGGAAAATTTCCTCTGTTGTCATTCTATCTTCCAAGGTCGAACATGGATTCGGTCTACCTTTCCAAAGAACAGAGCTTCCAAATTTGACTGGTTCATTGCTCTGGTAGAACTTCTCACTTTTCATATCTTGGCCATCCCATCTTCTAACTCACCTCAAGCCACATTGGCTCAGTCATCAAATAGTTAAATTACCATAAAGGTCATCATCAGACAGCTAGTAATTAGAGTTAATATGCACAAAAAGTATAAATCTACTCACAAGGAATTGTGGTTCCAAAACGCATTGGGTCAGACATAATGAGTCTGTTTTTTAAGCTTCGTCTTCCAACCCCCTGTGCTCCTATAAGGACCAGAGTTTTCCTTTGAAATGGTGGCATCTTTGCTACTTCCTCATAGATCAGAAGTTCATGGCGATCAAATTCTAGGACACAAACAGAACAGTAAATCTGATTAATTGTGAGTCATTACAATGAATGCTGATGAGTGGTTTGATTTGCTCTTCACAACTACAGGAGATCTTTCAGCAACACCAGAGAACTAATGGAGTTCAAACACAGTTTTAAACAATAAAAATAAGAACCTCCTCTGAACCCCTTTATAGGAATAGAGTTAAAAGCTATGGGCAAGTTACCAAGATTGTTCTTACATCGCTTTTGGCATCTGGTTACCCAGAGAGATTTCCAGAGATCTAGGATTTAAAAGGGTTGGAGGATTTGAACTATTGGGAGAGGCTGATTACGCTGGGGTTATTTTCCCTAGAGCTTCAGAGGATGAGAAAGGACCTTACAGAAGATTATAAAATCATGAGGGGCATGGATAGGGTGAATAGTCCAAAACTAGAGGGAATAGGTTTAAGGTTAGAGGAGAAAGATTTAAAAGGTACCTAAAGGGCAACGTTTTCATGAACAGGTGGTGCGTGCATGGAATGAGGCTGGGAAAATTACAACGTTTAAAAGGAATCTGGAAGTATATGTATAAGAAGGGTTTTGAAGGATATGGGCCAAATGCTGGCAAATGGGACTAAATTAATTCACGATATCCAGTTGTCATGGACGAGTTGGATCGAAGGGTCTGTTTCCATGCTGTATGACTCTATGACTGTATCTTTAAGAAGTTGAAGGAACACGTTCAAATATTCAGCACAGACTACAAATGGAATGAAAACCAAATTACATTGACACAAATTGAAGTCATACAGGTCCACAGATGACATCAATAAGAAAAGGCAAAGGACATGTAAGGATCAAAGATACTGCAAAATAAAATGTTGCCTACAATTGCAGGGACTGCGTGCAAAGATGTAAAGAATTGAGAAAAGTCACCAATGTCCACCATGAAAAAAATACTAGAGATTAAAGACTCTCCAGTCCAAAAGAGAACCTACAGATCCTACATTGTGAGCAAGACAGGCAAAGTCAACTACCTTCTATCCAAGATGCTATCATTTTTCTGAGTCTGAAGAGAGTGCATTCAGGGAGAATAATCAAATCTCCAATATAAGTTTGTGAAGTCAAAGATTTGTGTTAAGTTGGGGCAGAGATAAATAAAAATACATGAGAAAATCTATAATAATGATAGTATGTGGGATGAAGACTTGCGAGATATGTTTTATATATGCATCTGAAAAGATTATTATTAACATGTTTATAGTAAGCATCATCCATAGAAATATGGGGACAGTAAAGAAGGAGCCTGTTAGAGACAGAGCTCAGGTAAATGTGTTTGTGACAATCTTTGTTGTAATGTAAGTCATATTCATGTCATCTGTAAATATCTGCAGTAGTGAAATAAATTTCCTACACTTTACACAAAACTCTTGTATTTAGACCAGAAAGATGCCAATACTCATTCATTTTGGGCTTGAAGCAATCCACACACAACATGAAATACATGCTCTGGATGTTTTGCTCCAACATTTAATAAAATCAAGGCTGCTCTGATTGTGGTTTAATCTCCACTTTCCTGCTCCCCACCATCCCATAACCCCCAACTCCCTCACAGACCAAAAACCTAACATACAATTGCAATGAGTTGTGCTGAATACGTCCATTTACAACATAGCTGAGTGGTGCAATTTTAAAAAGACCCTACGTTCATTCACTGACCTGTGCTGAGTCAACCAATTACAGTATTTAGAAGTACTATATTACCCTCAGCGCCCTAGAGTTAAGGATAGGTCTGTCAATCATCCATTCTCTGCTAATTCTGCTCCTGACCACTTCTGAACTTGCTGAAATGCAACCCATTATTGAATATAATTGAACTACCAACACTCAACAACAGTTTCTTGTGGAAAATGCTGGAGGATGCAGAACACTCACAGGGCTATCTCTCCAAAAGAATTTGATTTGATTTGGATTTAATTTATTGGAGTCACGTGTATCTAAGTACAGTGATAAGCTTTGTTTGCGAGCAACACAGGCAGTTCATAGCAAGCAAGGAAATACAGATCACAGGATGCTTAGATAAAGTGAGGCACACAGGTTACACTGCACAGAGGTGCTCGAAGCAAGATCAACATTAACAAGATCAACACTATTTGAAATTAGAGAGGACATTATTGGAAGTTAGAGAGTACATTATTTGGAGTTAGTTCACCATAAAGAAACGTACAATAACAAAAGAGGTTAGCTCAAGATGTCCCAATATGAAACATTAACAATATAACAACCAATATGTGAAAGCGACATTTTGAATCTCACACTATGAGATTATAAAAGTTGATTTATGAATGAATACATAGGTCTCAGATTACACCAAATTCTTTCCTCACATAATTGATTTGAATTAGCAGATATCAGTGGTTCATTTAACTTGCAAAACATGTTAGAATTAACAACGCATGCTACACTTCAGCCTGATTGGAAAGGAACATCAGGTGGGGTGTGAAACAAATTGTTGCATAACTTATGCTACCACCTTTTCCTAATTTACACCTGTTAACATGTCTGTTGCCTTAACACTTAATTTTCTTACTTTTTTTTCTGCCATTTGCTATGAGTTGTTTTCATGACTACTTCCTGTTTTTGTCTTAGTTTGAGTAATTATTAATCTGGAGTGCTGACCATGCATGATCTATGTTGTGATGGTAACATGTTGTCCGAACATTGTGCTAATCCATTCAGTTCAGGTTGTTTTCACCTAGTTGAACAAGCTATACACAAAATTAACATTTCCTCATTTTAACAGCCACAAGTTTTTGCATGATAATAAATGTGCATATATGTAGTGCTTTTCATGACCTCAGTATGTTCAAAAGTGCTTGATAAGCAGTTAGGTTCTTCTGAGGTATAGTCTTTGTTGAATAAACAACTGCCAGTTCGTGTTGAAAAGTAGATTTAGAATTTAGAAGTAGATTTAGAATACTTACAGTGTGGAAACAGGCCCTTCGGCCCAACAAGTCCACACCGACCCGCCGAAGCGCAACCCACCCAGACCCATTCACCTACATTTACCCCTTCACCTAACACTACGGGCAATTTGGCATGGCCAATTAACCTAACCTGCACGTTTTTGGATTGTGGGAGGAAACCGGAGCACCCGAAGTAAACCCACGCAGACATGGGGAGAATGTGCAAACTCCACACAGAGAGTTGCCTGAGGTGGGAACTGAACCCAGGTTTCTGGCGCTGTGAGGCAGCAGTGCTAACCACTGTGGTGCTAGAAAAGCAGAGTCAGTCAGGTGGCATCCAAGGAGCAGGAGAATCTACGTTTTGAGCATAAGCCCTTCATCAGGAATGTGATGAAGAGCTTATGCTTGCAACATTGACTCTCCTGCTCCTTGGATGCTGCCTGACCTGCTATGCACCACACGGTTTGACTCTGATCTCCAGCATCTGCAGTCCTTACTTTCTCCTAACTACCAGTTAGTGCATGGCAAACTCCCACAGATAGGAATGTGTTCAAGACCTGGTAACATGCTTTGTGTATGCTGACATGATAATGCATGGGCAGGGGAAGCATTAAGAGATAAATATTTACTGGGATATGAGGGGTTAACTATCCTGATATTCTTCAAATTTGTGCATTAGGATGTTTAATGACTGCCTGAGAAAGCAAAACGACACCTCAGTTCAGAATCTCATCTGAAAGATGACACCTCTGATTGCACAGTGCTTCCACAGTTGTAATGATTGCAATCATTCATTTGTAGATTGTAAGATCTTAAGAAATGACAGTAGTAGGCCTTTTAGTTGTTTGATCATGTTTCATGATTCAATACGATCAGAGTTGATGTGATTGTGACTTTATCTCTATTTTGTGCATCTCACCACCCCATAACCCCTGACTCCTTCATAGATCAAAAATCTAATATACAACCTAAATGAGTTGTGCTGAACAAATTCATTTATAAAGTAGCTGCATGGTGCAGTTCATAAAGACCCATTCACTGATCTGTTTTGAGTCCACTAATGGCAATTGGAAAACTGTGGTAGCACTACAATTAGCACCAATGCCTGAGAATTAGAGATGGGATCATCAACGATCCAGTTCCCATTGACCACTTCTGCATGTCCTAAAGATAGACTGGATCAGACGTGATTTTAATGTGGACCTAATCAGACATGCTGCCAATACTTAAGAACAATTGCTCAGGGAAATGGCAGAGGATGTGGAGCCCTCACAGAATTACTTCCTCACAAGTTTTCAACAGCAAGGAAGAGAAAATTGTAGAAAAGGTTGAAAATAAAAACAAAAGGGTGTGGTAAATTATCAGAGGGCACAAAGCAGTGTCCAAATTTATTTAATCTATTACTTTATCTCTAATTTGCCTAAAACTAAACATTATCCAGACTGACTCATCATTGCAGTACAAGATGAGTCAAAGAATGTGTCTCTCTCAAGACATAACTGCCCAATTTCTTAACAGAGTGATGGAGTTAATCCCAGTATCTGGCAAATATTTATACTCTCAAGTCATCTCCTGAACCATTTGTGGTTCAGATTATTTGGCACGATTCCTACAGTTCCATCGTGACAGTAACTGCACATCAAAACATATATAATTTTTACAATTATGATTTCTAGAAATTTGAAAAATACCTGTTTAAAGATAAATCTTTCTTTTCCACATGATATCATTCAGAATACTAGGAATTGTTTGCCCTTTCCCTTCCTATCCTGGAGAGTTATTGTATTTATATAATTTGCTAGTGTGAAAATAATTATTGTATTGGCAAGAAATTTGTACAGGTGACAATTTTAATAATTGCTTGACAAACTGCGAGAAGACCTTATTAGTGATATAAATACTAGAAAAACTTGAGCTACGCAGTTGATTGGACAAAAAGTGCAGTGAGAGAAGACACAATGTTGAAGTGTAACACGCAATGGAACCAGTGTCAATTACCTGCATTTTTGGTGGTGAGATACATCATTTTCTTCTTTCTTTTTCCACCCATGCTCCCACACAGTGCACCTGTTGATAAAATTAAATATTATATTTTCATGGTTATAGTGGACACACAATGCTTTAAGATGATCAAAATCTGCACACCATACCCAACAATTTAACGACCATGTGTGATATTAGAATGCTCATTACCATATTCAAATGATGTTACACTATCTCTTTAACAAAATAGGAACAAAATGTCCTTAAGGGAAGACAATTGCCATCCTTACCTGGTCTGGTCTGCAGGTGACGCTCGATCCACAACAATGTGGATGACTCTTAACTGCTTGGGCAATTAGGGATAGGCAATAAATATGGCCCAACTCGAGGCACTCACATTCATGAATGAATGAAAAAAGAATTCTCTGAATCCATATTGGCTCAGAGATTGCTGAAATGAATTATAGTGAGCTTATACCACTTGCTATTACGAGTTCATAAAATAAATTAGTAATTTATGACTTCCATAAAATTCATTATTACTTTGTATTTCATATTATTAGCATCATCAATTGACCCTTGATTCAAGGATGGCAGATACTTGTAGCCATTAGTTTCAGTTGTAGGTCTTCATGTGAGTGAACAAGCAGGTTCTCAAACTGCAGCCGTCTGGGTACATGGACCAGGAGGTCCCATAATGTAGTGTGCTCTGGAACATAGGGTTTGTTCAGTTGAAGACTAGTATGAACCTTTGGTTCAGAGGTTGCTCAAAGCTCTGTAGCAGAGTACTGTCACACCTCAGTGGGATAAGCAGTTTGTCCTGTAGTCTGATGCCAACTGCATGTGTTCAATTCCCACACTGAGGTTACCATCAAGGACTCTCCTTCTCAATCTTTCCCCTTGCTTGAGGCCTGGTGAACCTTATGTTAAACAACTACCAGTTGTCTCTCCAACTGAGAGCAGCCCAATGATAGGACTGTGGCAACTGTACCTTTATTGACAGACGTCATGGTGGCACAATGGTTAGCACTGCTGCCACATAGTGCCAGAGATTTCAGCCTTGGGAGACTGTCTGTGTGAAGTTCACACGTTCCTTTTGTGACTGCGTGAGTTTCCTCCCACAGTCCAAAGAGGTGCAGATTAGGTGGACTGGCCATGCTAAATTGTCCCTTAGTGTCCAGGGAGGTGTAGGTTATGTAGATTAGCTATGGTAAATGTGGGGTTACTGGGGATCTGGAGGGTTGGCAGACATTCGATAGGCTGAATGGCCTCTATCTGCACTATAGGGATTCTATTTAACAAGAATTACTATTTATTACAAGTAATTAGGCTGTAGCTACAGGTGCTGGATCAGTGGTGCTGGAAGAGCACAGCAATTCAGGCACCATCCGAGGACAGGCAAAATCGACGTTTCGGGCAAAAGCCCTTCATCAGGAATAAAGGCAGAGAGCCTGAAGCGTGGAGAGATAAGCTAGAGGAGGGTGGGGGTGGGGAGAGAGTGGCATAGAGTACAATGGG